>NC_046658.1:59741562-59748697 GCF_010883055.1 Belonocnema kinseyi | reverse complement strand
ACTCATTTACTGATTCTCATTTGTATTATACCAAGACAAGGCTTGTCTTGAGACAATTAGACGTCGTCTTAGCTAAGACAAGGCTCGATTTGAGACCAGTAAACGCCGTCTCACTTGTCGTGGCTATGAAGGTAAGACGAAGGCCTATGTCTCGACTCAGTTTTGAGACGCAACCAGACATCAATGTCTTGGAGACGAACTCAAAACATAACCAAGTCAAACTCAAGTCGAAGCATTTTTACTCGGGTACCTTACCACATATTTTTTTAATTTAATAAATACTTTATATTGTTATATTATTGATTATATGTAGCTAAATTAAAGGTTTACAAGATACTTGAACAATTGAAAGTTAAAAACTGGGATTTATTTTGCAAGAGTGTATCAATATTATCTGCAAATTGAGATAAGAGACAACTCTTGCGTTAATGCATGGTACAAGAGAAAGATTTTTAAGTCATTGATAATTGATTATCCGTTCCTCTATATACATGTGTACTGTGAATCAATTACCATAATTGACTCGCAAGAAATTTCTCCCTGATTGAAGTGCTTCTTCGATAAATGATTAAAGCTAAATTAGAAAAATTAAAGCAGGTCGAGAAGCCAGCAGTGAAACATTAATTTTGAAATACTATACATTTTATGCACAATGAACACAGTGAATAACAGTATATAATTTACACGCTTGTAGTAATACTATATCAGCCTGCGCTACTGTGCGCTACTGTTTACTCTTATTTCTCTTCTCTTTTGTCTCATATTGTGTTGTTATGTTAAGCGGTTATTCACAAAATATGTGATACAATTAAGGACGTGGGGGAGGGGCGGTTTAAAAATATCAGTCCCCATATTAAGAACAATTTAAAAAGCATCACACAGGAAACGGGATGTCTCAAGTTCCTGAAAACTGAGAGATCTTTTATACTGGAACTTGGATTTACCACCGTTTTGGCGGATGGGTTTTGTGGCCTTCAGTGGTAAATCGAGACCATTCAAACGTAAACAGTCAGGGCCGAGTGAAACATATCCGAATATTAAACAATATACGCTAGTGAATACACTAAGAGAAATGTCCTCTTGTAAAAAAAGGATCTTTCTTGACTTAAATGGAATTTCCTCTCAAATTTAAGGTTCAGAGAATTTTCATTTGTCCTAATAGGAATCCTTTTGCAGAAAAAATTTTTCTTATGTGACTATCTTCACCTAATTTTGCAGCCAAATAATTCTATTCGTGCAAAACATATATTCACATCGTTCAAAACAAAACAGTCAAGAGGACGATGCTTTTGTTTCAACAAAACTTTTTCTCTGAGTGGTACCCACGGGGTTGAGCCAGCATAGGAACTTCCGGGGACAAATCTGACTTTTGGCCCAGGTCGATCTGGGGTCCCTTCTAGGGACTTTAAAAATTTTGAGTTTGCAAAAATGTAGTGAACTTTGAAATTGTTAGTATGGTAGCACTGACATTATGGTCTGGCAACGCCTTGTCAGCAGGATGAACAGCCTGGTGTCAACGATTTCTAATTTAAAAATAGAATAATAAAATAATAAGGTAAGTGCAAATTGTTATTTATATGGATAAATGAATGAAAAAATGTCGCTTCTAAATGCATTAGAAGTAGGGCAATCGTTTCTGCAATAAATGTTCGTGACTACTTTTAAAGTATTCAGTGATAGAATTTTAACATTCATTTATCCATATAAATAACCATTTTCACACCTCATTAGATTATTCCATTTGTAATAATGTCAATAAACGGTATTGAAAATTATTGAAAACATTAATAAGTACAATATTTTAAATTTAAATGCCCCGTCCGCATGGCTGCTTGCGATTTTAATTCCCTCATTTCTGCAATTTTTAGCACGAAACTGGTGTTTCACTCTTCGGTTAACACGCTCTCTCGCCCTTGAGGGGCACCAGTCTCAACCGTAACCGTCACGACAACAATTCTCGGAAGCAGTAAATCCGGACTCATTCAATCCAAGTTACAGTGTATATGCAATATGTATAACATTCTCGATGTGAAAATATCTTCTATTCTCTTTTCAGATCTTAAAATGCAACAAGATTTTTGAAAATAAAAAATAATATGAAATTATGATTCAACAGAAATGTTGTTGCGCAGTCATTTTCACACGTTTCAAATCATTTTTTCTTAACCGAAATAAAATGATGAAACTTACACTTGGTATATACTTTAAAACAAACTTATGTATTTTAATTCCTAATTTAAAGTAATTTACCAAATACTGTACATTTAAACAAATTATAAATCTAGAAACAAAAGTCAAAAAAGGACCTTCCCGCAGAAGCATACAAGTCTGTGCCCCTGCACGTATTTAAGTCCAATTTGCTGCCATATGTTTGTGTATATGCGAAGTAAAAGTTCTTCCAATGATAAACCTCAAATTTCATTTTTTTCCAAGCTATCGAAAGGGAAATATCGAAACTATGTTTTTCTCGAGAACGTCTCAACTGATGTTGGCGAACAAATTGTATGTTATAGAACCTAATGAGTCAATTTTTTTCAATTCTTGTACAAATTAGAGGCAAATATTTTGTTTTTTTAATTTTTACACCAAAATTGTATAGGGTTATATCGTGGATAAAAAAATCAAAAACTTTAAAGAAAAATTCTCACCTATTTTTTGGACAGAATCTTTTTATAATTTTCTTTAAAAGTGTTTTATTTGTTTTTATGACAGATATTTTATCCATTAAAATCAATTCAGCCGTTCAAATAAAAAAAATTAATTTTTTTATTTTCCTTTCTCTCTAACTTAAAAAAAATATCTGCCAGCTTAAACCTAGAACGATCCACGTAGCTGGCTCGTCCTCTAACCAGTCTAACCGCCCACCGGGGTTATACGCTAGCCCAAACTTGTAACGTGGCATAATGCTTTCTTTTTGTAGTATAACAATTTTAAGATAGGGAGTTTTTGTTTTATTTTTTAATATAGAAAACAATGGTAATAATAATATTCTATTAATTTTTCGATAAATGTTAAATAATTTGTTAAACATGAAAAAAGACCTAAAAAATCCGCAAAATTGGCGTTTTTTTTTAAATAACATAGTTTCTCAACAATATGACCGATTTAAAAAGAAAAAACGGATTTCAAAAGATAAATAGTCACACTTTAAGGGCATATAAGCCACTTTTGCTTTTTCTTTAAAAAAAATTGTTTAAACATAAGAAGTAGAGGAAATTAGAGGAATCGGACCAATGGCGAAAATCTTGAAAAAATACTAGTAAAATTGATTATTAAAATTCAGATTTATTATAAATCATCCAAAATGTTTATAAATACTCAAAATGAGGAAATGATACTTGGAAACGTTCCACTGGGAACTGAGGGGAACCTTCTGTTATTGTTATTTTTAACAAAAATTAAACCGCAAGTGATAGGTAAAAATGGATTTCAGTTTTGAGTTTTGAGTACCGCATATACTGCACTATAATTTGACATTCATAGTATAAACCGACATCGTTTTTTACCTATCACCTACGGTTTACGCGATATATATTGATAATCCTAGCATTAAAGGTTATTTCTGTTTGGAGCGTCCCCAAGCGGTGGACTATTTACACGTTCCACGAACATTCCGTGCTATTAGTGTTAAGCCGTTTTCGAGAAAAACAACTTTTTATTTTTCTTTCCTCCTCCATAACGCCAAGAAAAATGCAATTTCATGGTTATTGTTGGGGGAAGTGTTAGTTCATATGGATGCGAAGCAGCAATACATGCCGGGACATATTCTTTATATTATTTTTCGGCTATTCCCGTTAAATTTTTTAAACTTTAATCAAGTTTAATTATCAGAAACATTAGAAATTAAAGAACTTTTTATTTAAACCTTTGAAATGAGTAATTTAAAAATGAAAGGGCTTGAAATTCAACAATTTTTTAATCAAATATTAAAAATTGTATGTGATTTCAAATTATGCATAAAAGTCACCACAGAAAAACTCTTTATTCTGGGATTAATACTTCTACATGTTCTTAAATAAAACTTGCATGTGAGCGATTTTAAGTTCATATAAGGTATTAAGTCCCTGATTCCTCCTTTTTAGGTTACTTTAACTTTCATGCCTAATGAAAGCGAGCTCTAAGGAATGCGACAAGTCACAAAGAACGACAATCGATTCTCAAACGTGTTTGCTTTTGCTGCGAAAAAGGCATCCAGAGAAGCGCGAGGAAAGCGCTATCGATCACTGTCAAGATGATGTGGGAAATTTCCACTTTTATTGGATTATTTTCTCATCTTCGTGGAACAATTCGATATCAGATCTATTTATCAGTTTTTCTATTTTTTAAAGGAAACGTCAATTAATTCCTTAAGGACGATTTTTTACATTTTAGACCCCCTCCTCCCTATTGTCAGGATTCGCATGATTTTTTTAGACCCCCCCCCCCTCCCTCCTTCCTCCTTATTACACGAGGTTTTATATTTTTTAGTCAATTTCAACAGATTTCAAGTGATTTTAAGGTGTTTCAAAGGACAAAAAAGAAGTACAAAATTCTTACGGAATTTAAGTAGTCTTAACGCTTTTTAGCAATTACATGAGTATTCAGTGGATTTAAAAAGATGCCGAAGAATTTCGAATGATTTTTTCAGGGATTTGTATTTATAATTATTGCAGGAAATTCTCTAGGGAATAGCCCTCCAAAAAACATGATAATACGTGGTCATTACAAATTTGTGTAACCACTGTCCGGTGGAATTCATGATTAATCTTATAACTTATCTATAATTTAAATAAATAGAAGCGACCTCAGGATTCGTATCAGTTAAAGTATTTAGAATAAGGGTCAAATTAATATATATATATATATATATATATATGAACATTGAGGGATTACAGCCAAAAAAGCAAAAATAACGAAGGAAAATCTGTGTGTATAAAAAATAAAAATAAAAATAATTGATAAAAAGCAAAAGAGAGATTTAAAGGTGAGTTTACCAGTGAGTAATTACAGAAGTTGGGTTAGGAATGTTGCACGTATATTTGATGAAGACATTTTTCAAATGATAAGAATGATAAGGAAATTCGAAGATAAAGAGTTAGAGAATTAAAGATGAGAGTTTACCAGTGTGTAATTTCAAGAGTTGGGTTATCTTAAAAGATTCTAAGACATTTTTATGTTTTAAAAGAAGTCACGTGATTTGAAAAGACTTTAAAGTATTTCAACAAATACCAAAGTATTTTCTCGAATTTTGAAGGATGTCATGAGATTTCATTGGGATTTCGAAGATTCCAAGCAATCGCAACTGATTTCATAAGATTTCGAAAAATGTTAAAAGGTTTTAAGAAATTTAATGTAATTTCAAAGGAATCCCGAATATTATAGAGAATTTTAAGGGATTTCAAAAAAATGTCACTTGCTTTCAAAAGATTTTAATAAATTTTGTAATATATTAAGGAATTCTAAGCGATTCGAAAAAATTCCCAAGGATTTTAAAGATTTTAATGAGTTTTAAAGGGGTTTTAAAAATTTTAAGAGATCTCGTAATATTCCGAAATATTTCACGAAATTTTAAGGATTTTAACCGATTTGTGGGGGTTTTAAGGTATTTTTATGGATTATAAGGGGTTTTGAAGATTTTAAGGGATTTCCGAAGATTTCACGGAATCTCAAAGAATTTTTAGGAGATTTCTACAGTTTTAAAGGATTTTCAGGTAGCTTCATCGTTTTGAAAAAGTTAAAAAAAATTTTCGAAAAAAATTCACGGAATTTCAAAAGATCGCAGATTTCTAGGGTTTCAACATAGTTTCATAAAAGCTGTACACCAGATTTCAGTAATATAATAATAAAATAATGCATATAAAAAAGTTAGATTTATGACATTTGAATGTCTTATTTGAAATAAATATATTATTGGTAGATATCAACAAAATTTTTCTTTGAATTACAAAATATTATATTTCTAATTCAAATGAATTTAATTTATACTTAAAAATTCGAAAGCATAATATATGCGTCTTCATATTCTGAATTGTCTTCTTAATTAAGTATAGTCAAAGATTAAGTTTCTCAAAGCGCTCTAGGCTTTGAGGTACACATTCTCATCGTGACACTGGCGCTGCGCGCTCGATTTTCGGCAAACATTTGTAAACAGGTTTTGTTAAATCTTTTTTTTTCGCAACTTTCGTTATTTTTCGACAATTTTTTTTTAATTTTCAATGTTATTTTTCACGAATAAAACAAAAAGGACGCGTCCTATCAAGAAGTGATTCTTAACGAAATTGTAGATCTTTTTTGGGATAACAATTTTCGTTGATTCGTCTTTTTTCGTATCCTACATAGTTTGACAATAAAATGGAATTTTTCATTATTTTTTGTGCAATCAAAATTGGAATTTTCGATTTTCCAAGAAAATCCAAAAATTTGTTATGGCGATCTTGTAGGGCTTTTAAAAAGCAATGTTTTTCTTCTCTTGATTTTTTTTCATATCGTGCGTTGTTTGGCTTAAAATTTTGAATGTCGGTTGATTTTACAAAATTCGAGAATCCTATAACTCTGAGAATGTTCTTTTTATCGAAAAAAAGTCATTTGGATAAATTGTTTTTCCATTTTAATACTACAAATATTCGTACACAGAATTTTTAAATTCAGGAAAAAGTGGTCTCAGAAATTTTCAAAATGCGCTCACTTTTTTAATTTTTATCAAAAATGGCTGGTTGACGAAATCCTGTTTACGGACGGCCGGGCGGACAGACAGACGCCATCGTAAAAACTTGATTTTCGGATTCCGGGGATGCCGAAACGTGGGGATCCGTTGAAAAACTGTGGTGTAAAATTTCGGACAATTCTAATACTTTCTCAATCATAAATGATAAGAATGTAAAAAATTAGATTTCTGACTTTTGAATTTATTATCTGAAATGAATATTATTGGTAGATTTCAATAAAATTTGTCTGTGCATTTCAAAATAGCATATTTCAAATTCAAATTAATTTAATTTGTACTTCAAATTCGAAAGCAATCCAATTTTATATTTAATCAAAAAAGTTTGTTGTCTTGAAAAGGTTTAAATTTAGAAGCGTTTAAATATCAAATTTGAAGAAAAAGTTGAAACCGAGGGCTATTTTCCAATATATTCATGATTTAATTTAAATTAAA
>NC_046658.1:59734151-59741462 GCF_010883055.1 Belonocnema kinseyi | reverse complement strand
GTTTAGTTAAAGGTTATATTTCTGAAATTTATTTGGGCTTTGAGGTCACATTCTCATCAAAATTCGCATAGTGTGTGAAATGTTAAGAATGAATAATATATTTTTTTGAGCAGATGTTTTAAAACGTTACGCTTTATAATAAGAAGAGAAAATTATTACTTTCTAATTAAAAACTCTTTTAAATTGAACAATAGAGAAGTGAAATTAGATGAAAAGAATGTAATATTTCAAGCAAATGATGCATGCCATGAAAGATAAAAAATCACATGATGTTGAAATGCAAGTGAAACACCTTCTCACGCTCGATCGCATAACGTCCTTAGAATAGTAATAACTGTAAAACCATGTATCTTTCCGAACCCTTCACCCACTTCACAACACTTGCAAGGAAATGCTAAATGAATTTCTAAAAACAATTGAAGATTCAGTTTTAAATGATACTTTTTGAAGCATTTCTATTTTTTATAATTTATAAATCACGTAATTAAAAATAAAACTCAACTATAAATAATATTCTGGGACAAATGGTTGAGTTCTGATAATGTATAGTGAAGCCCTAAAGAGCGAGCTAAATAGTGAATCGATCCATCCATAAGTCGTTATCATAATACATCAATTTGATTATAGAAGTGGATTGAAGACTGAGTATGATTTTCTTATAGTCAAAATAATATGAATTTTAATCATTGAAATAATGTTTGGATTTTGTAACTAATTTAAATAATTTTATACAAATTTGCACCGCATTGTCTCATTTTAAATTGACCAGAAAACTGGGTTTGTCTGATTAATCACTGAGCAAAAAGGTTCTGCGTTGGAAGAACAATAATTTTCACACTGAAATCAAATTTCAAGCCGGTGATCGACAGTGAACCATTTCCTGTTCACTTAAGCGGATCTTAATTGGAAATGACTTAGTAATCTTGTGATTGGATTATCGCCGAATTATTGACCTCTTTACCTTTTTGTCAATCAAGAGGAAATCTCTAATTATTCTGAAACGCCAACTTTTATAATGTCCGATAATTTTGATAACATCTTCAGCTATTTATTTTATTTTATATAAAAATTTATCTAATTCAGAGTAAATTATTTTAATTTTATCAATTTAAAAATCTGTTATTATGCCAAACTGGGAAAAGGAAATCGATTTGAAAGTGGTTTCGCCAATTTGTCATTCTGTACGAATTGTTAATTTCTCGGTAACTTTCATGCGTGAAATGCCAAAGTTATTGTAATGGCTATTGCACAATTTACCGTTTTAAAACCCAAGTGCACCCGCGATTCGCTCTCCCTTTCATTTATCTCGATGCTTGTTTCGTTCGACTTCTTTTGAAGTCTCAAGTGAGAACAAAACAAGCACCTCGTAAGATATTTTTGTCGAGATCAGATAAGCTATGCTATTACGCCATATGAGCGAAAAAATATTCTTTAAGAAAATAAAGTTTTTTAGGGGAAATTAGGTGACATGTATTTTTCCGAAAGTGGCGATGATTTGATTGAAAATATAAAAAGTCGATTTTCATAGAGATTTGTGTGGCCTCAATTTTTTAGTCAGGAAAATTTTTTCAAACAAAACTGAATTTTCGTATTTTTCTCGGAAAGAGTGAAAGATACATACAAAAAAATTCAAGACAAAAGATTGCACATCTAGAAAATTTCTAAAAAAATACCTCTTGCTCTTTTGTGATACCTTGCATCGTTTACGAAAAAAATTTGAAAATTTTATTGTCAGGACAAGAAAATTCTCTCTTCACTCAAAAATAGTTTACTCCGCATAATACTGATAGGATTTATTGATTGTGTAAGCAGCAACTTCTAAAAAATATTACAAAAAATAACAAAGGTGGGTTTTCCAGAAAATTGTCTTCTCACGTTTTCAAAATTCAAAGAAGAAAATTAAGAATATTTCCTAAAAAACCCCGCCTTTTTTATATTTTGCAAAATATAAAGCATTGAATCGAATTGAGCTTAAAAGTTGGAAATAAAATCGAATCTGAAAATCTTAGAGTATCCGAAAATGTGAAAATACCAGACTTTAATTACTTCTTAATTTATGCTTATTAAATAAATATTCTTTAGGCATATGACTGAGATATCGAATTTTTTGTAATTGTCCTAGAATTTTAACATTAAAATTATATAACAGTCGGTACAATAAATTAACTAAAAAAGTTTTATAACGAATTTCATCTTATAATTTAAATTTGAAGTTAAAAACAAAACTTCGGAATTTAAAACAAAATTCTCCTAACCACAAAAATGGTTTCACCTCCATAAAACTCACAGGATGTCTTCCTTGTAGAGAGCCGATAAAGAAATAAGAGTGACTTTTTTGTGAAAATCGACTTTTTATGTTTTATAAAAAGTCGCCACCACTTTGTTAATTGTAAACTTTTGAAATTTCTCGATGGACTTAAAAAGAGGGTGTTAAAAATCACTAGCATGAAGAGAACATGTTTTTTAATTATTCTCAATACATATGGCGTGGAGTAATTACAATGAGATATTAATACCTTAAAGTTGGGCTAAGGCGTCCACTTTCAATAAAAAGGTAAATATCGATATTCTATAATACTGAATGGCAAATTATAATAAATCATATTTCTGTTATTATTTTAAAGTAAATTAAACAAATATGACAAATAATAACAAAAAAGTACGTAATTAATTTCAGTGTAAGCATAACCAAATGTTTTGCTTCAAGTTATAACCTTACAAATTATAGAAAGCAAAATAAGTAAATAATTTAGGAAATTCTTCCTGTTAGGAGTTCGAGAATGGCATTTTGATACTTCTCAATGGATTATTTAAAGAAATTGGACCAGTCCAAACATCTTATCTTGGTTAAAATTTGAAAAAATTTTATTAAGACAATATAGTAAATGATAGGTGACCTCAATATCCAAACAAATTTGTAAATAAACTTTCGCAAGCGTTTCATATTCGACTTCACCAAAATACTGGAAACCACAACCTTATATATAAGTATTATTTTTATCAAAATTTCCTGACGAAACTAACCCAAACTGTATCTAAAAGAAAAATTGATATTTATTTTACAGAAAAACGTTACAAAATCTTTCGCATTTTTATTCAGAAAAGTAGAGACGAAATGATAAAATATAAAATTACGAGTGGTCAGGTTTCACCCGCTTGTCCCGGTTAGCTCAGGCTTACGGTACATGAAAAGTATTTGATAGTTATTATTATCACCATAAAACTAATTATTTTTTATTCTTTATTTACAGATTTGATGATGGACGTGATGGTTTCCTGGACTTGGCAGAACTAAAACGCATGATGGAAGTTCTTGGCGCGCCTCAAACCCACCTTGGACTTAAAGCCATGATTAAGGAAGTTGACGAAGATGGTGATGGTCGAATCTCCTTCCGCGAGGTAATATTACTTTTAACGAGTTAAGGATAATAATACTGTTTTTTATAAGAATACTATTTTTATTTTACAATTCTAGAAGATTCAATGCTTCCTATATAGTCTCAGAATTTGCATCTTTCTATCAAGCTTATTCATATTTTATATGAATGGAAATCTCCTTTCTTATAAAATATTTTATGCAATGAAATGTTTGTTTCTAGATATTCACAGAGGTCCGAATCTTTCCTCTATTGTCCTGTGTTTCCCGTTTTTTTTAATTCCCCTTTTTTTCTTTAAATATGTGATATTTAAAAATACTATTTTTTAATTTAATTAGTATTACATTTAAAGTAATTAATAAATAGTTTATAATAATATAGGTAAATGATATAAATATAAATCTTCGCAATAACAAAAATAACGCGACAAATTCTCTGAAAGTATAGTAAATGTACGTGAAAGCAGCTATTGAAATGTTAATAATTAATATGATATTGAAGCTCTTAAATAATTTATTCATGGATAACTGAATTACAAAATAAAAAAAAAACAATTTAACGTAAAACATTTTTAGGAAAAAAACTTTGAGCTGAAACTTAAGGGTGATCCAAAATATCAATTTTGGATTTTTTCCCTTTCAATAAACATTGAGAACAATTTTATTTTTGAAAATCTGCAAATAAGATGTAAAAGGGGCTCATAAAAACTTGATTTTTTTATTGGAAATACATCAGCCAATATGAATCGACAATAACTTTTCATTTTTACGCACATTAGACTAAATCTACCCCTTAATTTAGATAAATGAGAGTTTTACTGTATATTCAAGCTTATTAATTTGTTTATTCTTTCTTCCCAGATCACTACTAAGTAATGTGGTATATATTTCTATTAACTTTTAAAATAATTTGTAATTGATGAAATAATTGATTTTAAGTGAATAGTTGCATAAGTGATGCCATTTTCAAAATCAAACGAGTGATCCAGTGATTGCTTAATGGATATATTACCGACATTTATTATTTTTTAAAGTGATTTTTTACATTTTTAACACAGCTAATAGTCTTCTTTTATTTTAACAGGAATACTTTATTTCGTAAATTTAAATAAAATAGGCTATTAAAAAAGAAAATCTGTACTATTATTAACCCCATCTAATCTTTTAATTTATTTTTAGAAATTATTGATTTGTTTATAGACTTGCAGTAGTTTTTAAAGGTTTTCATCACTTCTGAACTTTGCAATTTGATAAGAAATTAAAGGTTTTAGAAAAAGTAGATAAACATTAATAACATATCCAATGAATAATGAAATGTCGAAAAAATCTCGTTTATCTCACATTGTCGGTATCGCTTTTATCGGTAATTTACCGACACACTTTATGATTGTTTAAATAATCAAGGTCAGGGGGGGTCTTTACCCACCTCTCAATTCTTGAAACTGGCACATAATATACTTATACTTTACTGTGTGTCGCTTCAAACCCCCTTCCTCTGGAAATTTTTTCTTGCTACGTATGCCGCCCTCCCCTACCCGAAAGATTTTCCTGGTTACCGATTGGTAAACAATTACAAAAGTATTATTATAATACATATATTGGTTCTTTATACTGACTATAATCTTCTTGAAGTATCGCATAAATAATTAAATAGCAAAAACATGTTTATCCGCCGTTCTCGACTTACAAGATATATGTAAACACATTAAAAGTGTTAAAACAATCATTTCATCGTCATTTTACAATTCTTGGCCTACAAACAATTGCTTAAACGATTCAAAATTGTTTTTAAGTTAATGAAAATATATGGTATATTGAAATCCAAGGTATCCAGTGACATTGGAAGCCTTTAAAAAGTGGAATTCTCCTTGAATTTTTTTTAACCTTGAAAACCTGGAAATCTCCTTGAATTTTTCACGAGAAACCTTACAATTAAATTTTCTTTTTCTTTTAAAGCAGTTACTTTATTGATCTGCGAAAAGTAATTTAAATCTTTTATTCTACTATAAAAAAAAACATCTCGTGTAAAAGAAATCTTGCTACTGAAAAGTTTTTTATTTATCAACATATAATTCATCTTTTACTCATTACAGAATAAATACAGATATTTCTAGGCAGACTTTAACATTGTGAATAATTCTATAAGTTGTTAATTTCGTCTCAGCTAATATAGAATGTTAAAGTATACATTTTTTTCTTGATATTCTCAACTTAAAAATTCGAAAAGTTGCTAGTTGAATGAAATTTATTATTAGTCAAATAGGCCATGGCCATAACAGATTTCTCAAGGGTTTCACCACTCGGGTTGTGCGTGTACACCAGATGACAAAACATTGCTAAAGATTTCAAAATATTTCAAAGATTTAAAAATATTTCAAAGGATTTTTTATATTTCACAAAGATTTCACGGATTTCACAGATTTAATAAAGGCTTGTAAACTACATTAAAAATATGGCACAACAAATTCACAAAGATTTTAAACCTTTTAAAATATTTAAAGGATTTCAGAGATTTGAAAAAGGGTACAGTACACCAGATTTACAACATTTTAAAACTTTCCGAAGATTCAAAACTATTTCAAAGTGTTTCAAAACATTTTAGAAGGTTTGAAAATTTCAAAGATTTCACAAAAATTTCCCCAAGACTTCGAACTTTTCTTAAAGATTGCAAGGATTTCAATGATTTGAAAAAAGCCTGTAACCAGATTTTAAGGATTTCATAAAGGTTTCGAACTTTTCCAAAAAAATTTAAACTTTCAAAAGGTTTCACAGATTTCAAATATTGTAAAAGGTTACAGAAACCCAGATTTCTAAGATTTCAAAATATTTTACACAGATTATAAATATTTTAATGATTTCGAGTGAACACACAAGATTTCAAAAAGACTTCACAAATATTTCGAAGATTTCATAAAATTGAAATGAAGCTTTACAAAAAAAAAAACAGAATTCCAAATATTTCAAAAAGGGTAAAGTACACCATATTTCAAAGATTTAAAAACCTTTAAAAGATTTTAAACGAATTCAAATGTTTCAATGATTTTAATGATGTATAATGATCACAAAAGATTTCACAAACAAAGGTTAAAGAAAGCTTTCACAAATATTGCAAAGATTACATAACATTTTCAAAACGTATCAAAAAATTCTACCAAGATTTCAAAGCTTTCAATGATTTTAAAGATATTAAGGATTTCAAATATTTTAACGATTTCAAATATTCTACAGAAATTTAAAAAGATTCCAAAAGATTTGTATAGGAATTTCAAGATTTCAGGGATTTCAAAGACGAACTTTTATGTTCCCAAAAAATTAGGGATTTCTTTATTAATGGATCTACTTTCTTTAAAAATTGTTGGCCAATAAAAAACAAAATGTCTTATTCTTTAAATTTGTAACAAACGGTTATTTTATTATTTGATGTAAAAAATGAGACCTGGAAAAAGACTCATTTCTTCAATTAGGGGCTGGGTTTTAAGGTTGAATAAAAGAGTCTTATATAAGGGTAAAAATAATAATTGATGTTAAATTCGTATTCTTCGAAATATTTCTAACAGAAAGCAATAAACTTTTTATTTGATATTTGCACATCTTCAAAAGTGACACCAATGTTCATTCAATAGGAAACTTTAGGGGCTGTGATGCGCGTCTTTTTACACACTGATTTTGCTCAAATTTTTACACTTTAAAAAATGGGCATGACAAAACATACAAAATCAAGTTTTGACAGGTATGAATTTGGATTACCCTACTAAAACATGTAAAAAATGTAAAAATCAGACATAAGTTGGTTAGGCTAAAATACGTGAAAATGTGCGATGTATTTTTTAATGGAATTTTTTGATGAAATAACGTTTTTAAAGATATAGAAAAGGTTTATATAACCAATTTTAATTTTGTTGGAACTTCTTATATCGCCAAAAATGTATTTTCAA
>NC_046658.1:59714699-59734051 GCF_010883055.1 Belonocnema kinseyi | reverse complement strand
TTTAATTATTTGGTGGCAGAAATTATTTATAAAATTATTTAACATTATTTCAAAATATAACATTTCTTATGAAAAGATAATCTCTTCTCTTTTTGCGCTGTGACCCCCAGTTAAAATCATTTACGTCACGTATAAATAATAGCATACGTGATTTTTTATTGTAGACATACAAAATGTAGTCAGCATATGTGAATAATGAACGAACTTGAAATAAAACGTGACTGCTGACATACGCATGTATATGATTCTTATCCTGACTGCCTTATCTTACTTACTATATGACGATTCTTTTTTTTTAATCAACACTAAACAATACGATAATTTTCCGAACTGATATTGACGAATTCTTGTTTTTCATTCAAAATTTCTGTTTACTGAAAAATGTATTTAATTCTAAAAAAAATCAAAGAGCCTATTTCAATGAACAATTTAATCACTGGTAAATTTCTTTTTATTTCTAAATTACGCCCGAATAATTTTTCAGAAAGTTTATACAATTAAAAACAAAAATTAAAGCATATTATGTATTATTTTCAAGTTAAATAAAAATTTCTCAGATATTTCAATTACTTGTGACATTGTTTGGCATTCTAATTTCCAAAGTTTGAAACATATTTTCTTTTAAAATTTTCGTTTCAAAAGAGAATTTTTTTAATCTAGGTGTTTTCGTAATTTTCATATTATTTGAAATTATAATGTTTTAATAAAAGCAATACAGGAATTCCTCAGTTGGAAAAAGTCTTTTTATTTTTCTATAACTGCCAAATTTTGGAAAACTAAACTTGGGAAATAAAAAAAAAATTAATTATTTTCGGAACTATTTTCAAGAATTATTTATATTTGAATAATTTGAGTCTCGAAAACTATCAATCTACAAAATATTTTTATTTTATAATAGCTTTCCAGTTGTACTTTTGTTATACTTCGGAAGTCTCGAAGACGTAAGTTATAGAACAGTGTTTAAATTTGGTTAAAACGTTTTAGAAATATAATTGTTTAATCAGAAACTGACCACTTTAAATTTTTTAATCCGTGGAACTTAAGGGACATACATTTTGTAAAAATTTATAATTCTGATCTATTTAAAATTTGAAAGCTAACTATGTCGAAAAAATTGTGATATTTGGAGTTTTTAAATTTCAAAATCCTAAACTTTTACGTCTTTTATATTGCAAACTCTTATTTGTTATTCTTTTTCTTTATTTGTAAACCTTTAATTTAAATTTGAACATTTTGTTCTAAATTTGAATATGATCGGAACTTCAGTATTTGAGAAAGTATAATTGGTTAATAAAATTAAAAAATTTGAAATCCTAAAAATTTCAGAATAGCTTCAATTCCGCAAACTGACGTTTATATTAATTTTAATAATTTCAGATTTTAGCAGTATTGGAAATTCGAAGATTGGAACTTGTGAACCAATCAATTTTGTATAAAACGCTTTCATTTTTAACATCCGAAATTTAACCGATCTTAATTTATATATGGTGTTTTTTTCTTTTTTATTTACAGTGCCTAAGTTTTTATTCTTTCTTAAAGATATTAGAATTTCTGTTTATGATGGTATTTTGCAAGTCAAAGTATATTAACTGCAATGTATTAACTATGATTGTATTAACTACAATACTTGGGTTCAGACTTTCGGAAATTTGATCTAGAAAACTTGAAAGACGATAAAATTATATATAAAGCCATTGACCTAATAGAAATGCTGAATTTCAGATTTTCGGTCATGTAATGAGTGGGTCACGTGTCCAGATTCCTACCTTACCGCCACTTTTTTTATTTCCCAGCTTATTATCACACGAAACGCCACATCGATTTGAAAAATTGGGATATTGAACAAGAAGCACTAAGAATGGTGGGTCTGGTCGTTAATTTGTATAATTATGAAAAAAGTTTTTTATTTGTACATAGTTTTTTTTTCTTTTTTCATAATTATTAAAATTTAGGACCAGAGCCACCTTTCGTAGTGCTTATTATTTATTATTCCATGTTTTCAACTTGATGTGGCGCTTCGTGTGAAAATAAGTTGGGAAATAAAAAAGTGAGGGTAAGGTAGGAATCTGGTCACGTGACCCACTCGTCACATGACCTTAAGATCGTTGTTACTATCCGAGAATCTGAATTTGATAGAGAAACTAAAATTAGATATCTTGAACTCTGGACCTATAATTCTATCATATTTTGAATTTAAAATTCTGAATTTGTTTACAGTTTCTCCTGATTTATCGCAAAGCACGAGCAGGGGAGCTGGAGCAGGATTCTGGTTTGGGTCAACTTGCACGTCTTACGGAAGTCGACGTCGACGCAGTTGGAGTAACAGGCGCTAAAAACTTCTTTGAAGCCAAGGTAATCACCACGATTGATGTACCTATTTTTTCACGAAGCTATTCATAATTATGCTATATAAATTCTATTACTCACACGTGCACAATAATCTATAAAAATCTTAAAGTATCATTTTTCTTTGTCAGCTTCTACAAAACAACTTTATTTTCTTCTCTAACTTTACCTCAAATACATAAATATTCCTCTTCATAGAAAAAATAAAATCTCTTCAACAAATTAATATCGGGGATTAAAATTAAAATTTGCATCAGTCCAGGACTTTCCTTCAATTCATCTTCTTCAATTCTTGTGAGACATTTTAGTGTGTGTTAAAAAACTAGAACATTGAGCGGTTTATTTTCAAAAATTTTGTTATGGATTTTACAGAAAATCATATTTGATTTGAGAACGTTGTATATGATTTACAGAAGTTTCCTAATTATAGCCAGAAAATTCCAGTAATTGCAATATGAATGACACAATTTTTTCCACTTATTTACAATTCTTTATAATTGGTAGATTATTATTATTTTTTATTGTCAAAATATGACTCTCCTCGTATGTAGTAGCCTGACACCGTACTTTTAATATTTGTTTAACATTTAAAAACATAAAAAGTAGATTAAATTCGATTCTTTGAATTTAAGTTTTCTATAAAATTCCATTTACCGCGTATTCTGAACATATTTGTCACATGAATGCATTAAATTATTTTGTTTTTATATTCAAATTTTATTTTTAAAGTTCAATCGTAAGAAAAATGTGGCATGTATGTTCATGATGAAATTAAGCATAAACGGTTAATTTTTGCTTGTTTTATTACAAATTTGAGCTTTTCTTTACGTATAGATCCTGTAACATGACAAATTTCACATCACAACTTTACATTTTAGAGGTTATCCATATTTGTCAAGATTAATTTTTTTTCAAGATCATTTATTTTCCAATACTGTAAAATTGACCTTGGTCCCTTTTGGTTAAAAGTTCTACTATAAGTTGACAAATCTATTAAAAATTAAAATATTTGGTTGAAAATTCATATAATTTGTTAAAAATATTCTTTTTTTTTGTATGTAGAAAATTAATCTTTTCGGTTAAAATTTAATTTCTGTGGTAGAAAATTAATTTTTTATTTGAAAATTAATATTTTTTCCTTTAAATTTAACTACTCCACTTAAGCTCGCAATTTTTCTTTCGTTAGACATGTAACCTTTTTGGTTGAAAAATCCTCAATTTGTTTGAAAATTTAACTATTTCGATGAAAATTCTTGTATTCGGTTAAAAATTTATTTCTCCAATTTAGAATTAAAATATTCTATTTGTGGGTGAAAATTGATATTTCTTAGTTGAAAATTAATCTATTTTGTAGAAAATTTGTCTTTTTTTGGTAGAAAATGCATCTTCCGGGTTGAAAACTGTACTTTTAGGTTCAAAATGTATTTTTTTCATTTAGGATGCATTAGTTTAGTTCAAAGATCATTTCTTTTGTTAAAATTTAATACATTTGTTTGAAAATTCGTTTTTTTTCTGAATGAAAATTAAATTTTTTAATAAAAATGTAACTATTCTATTTCTGCTATCAAATTAATTTTTTTCAGTAGAAAATTCACTTATTGGGTTAAAAACTCGTCGTTTTTTAGTCTTTATTGATTAAAAAATATTTCTTGATTGAAATTAAAGTCTTTTATTGGATATTTTTTATTATATGTATCTAAATTTGGTAACATTCCTTCCTTAGAGTTTTTCAAATTACTCAATCGGCATTAAGGAAAAGCTAATAAAATTTTTTCGAGATTTTCCTGACACACCTGTTTTTTTAGAAAAATATTTCAAGGTATTTTAAATAGATATAAATTAGTTTTAGGAATTTAAAACAATTTAAAAAATTTGAGATTATTTTGAACATTCCAAAGAATTTTCTAAAGCTTTAAAAAGTTTCCAGAAATTTCAAAAAATTTTAAAGAATTTGAAATACTTCAGTATATTTTAAAAGATGCATAGGAATTTTAAGAAAATTTCAATAATTTTAAGGAATTACAAAGGATTTTAATGCTATTAAGGAATTTAAACAAGGTTTTATATGGGTTTAAAGAAGTTCCTAGAATTTCGGAAGATATGGAACGATTTTATAGGTTTTAGAATATTTTTAAATCTTTCAAGGGATTCAATCAGATTTCCAAGGATTTCAATGATTTTAAGAGATTTTCAAAACCTCTGAAAGTATTTTTATCAACTTTAAAGTATTTCAGGAAATACCATCAAATTTCATGTCATTTCACGAGAATTTAGAATATTTTAAGGGATTTAAAAGAATTTATTCACCAGAATTGAGGGATCTCAAAGAGTTTCAAATATTTTAAGGTATTTCCAAAGATTTGAAAGGATTTTAAACCTTATTGGAATTTTCAATACATTTTTAAATTGATTCCCGAATACTTGAAAGATTTTAGGATATTTATAAAAATTCCAAGGAATTTCCAAGTGTTTTAAAACTTTTCAAGTGATTTAGAAATATTTTAGAAGATTATAAATATTTTAAGGTATTCTAAAAGATTCCAAGGAACTTTTAATTGATTTTAATAATTTGAAGGGATTTCCAAGATTTTGACCAATTTTAAGGGATCAAACAAATTTGCATGCGGTTGTGAAGAATTTCCTAGAATTTCTAAATGTATGGACCGGTTCTACAGAACCTTTAAGGTTTTAGGATATTTTAAAAGTTTTCTAGGGATTTAAAAAGATTTCTGAGGGCTTCAATGATTTTAAGGGATTTTAAGAACTCTCAAGGTATCTGAGTAAATATTTCAGGACTTCAGGAAAAATTATCAGGTTGCATGGAATTTCAGGGGATTTTATCATAGTTTAATGAATTACAAAAAGTCTATTCAGGAGAAGTGAGGGATTTGGTAGTGTTTCAGAGATTTGAAAAAATTTGAAAAAATGTTCTGAATTAATTTGGAATTCAACCTGAATTCTTAATAATTTATTGTGAAGTTTTTTACATTGTTTTGAATTCTCTTTAATTTTTTCAATTCATTTAAATTATTATAAACTCAATCATACTCAATTAAATGATTTTCTTTCGTTTTTCTTTAATTTAACCTTTAAACTTTTAAATTTACCTTAAATTCTTAGGCATTTCATCAAATTCTTCCGAAGTCCCTTGAATTTTTCTAAACTCATTTCAAACTGACTGAATTCAATTCACTTAAATTTGTCTAAAATTCACCTTTTAATGTTATGAGTATTATCCACTTCTTCTTATTTCTCTTAAATTCACTCCAATTTTACTGAAAGCAGGGGACATTTTTCTGATTCATTTAAATTCGTTTCAAGTTAACTTGAATTGTTTTGAAGTCTTATGAATTTATCTAGAATTCTTTAAAATTCATCTGGAATTATTTTAAATTTAAAAGAAGCAAACTCGCATTATTAATGCAAATTAGTCACTTTTAGTCACGTTTTGAGTTAGAAGTTATTCATTTTTGGTCACTTTTTCGTTGTTTTTTTTTCAATTAAATTAGGTTGTTGCAGCCGTGAGAATAATTATTTATCAATTTTAATTCAAACTTGTTTTATTCCATCCATAAAAGATTCTATGTTAAAAATGTTACAAGATTAGAATTTTATTGCTTAAATTAAGGGTCGCAGTACAGAACTAAATAACCATCATTTGAGTTTGAAAATGGATTCATTGCACGTAAAATTTAAAAAAAAAAATCAAATGCATATTTTGGTGAGAATTTTTTTTTAAATATCGTTGTTTGATTCAATAATTCAAAAAAATTATTCAAAATATCAAGTTTCAATTCAGTTGCAGTATCAGTGTATTCATAATTTTTTAAACCTTTTAACATTGATATTTCTTACAACCATCATCATTTAAAGACAGAAAAAATATTGATTTTTTTTTATTTCACATTATTGCATCAGACTTTATTTACTTCGAGATTGTCAAATTCGATTTAAAGAATGCTTTGTCGCTGTTTTGAAAAATTCCCATTTTGTGGGATATCTAGTTCTATACTGCCACCCTTCAGTTACTAAAGTTCTAGCAAAATTAAAAATTAGTCAAAGAAAATTCAGGCACTTTTGAAAATTATTTTTTTCGGCCATTCTAGATATCGCAAAATTATTATCAATTTTTCAGATAAAAATCAAAATTGTTCTGAATCTTGCCTAACAATTCCATATTTGTATTCCAGATCGAACAATTGAACAAAGCGAGCAAATTCGAGGACGAGATTCGAATGGAACAGGAAGATCGAAAACGCGAGGAGGAAGAAAAAGCCGCAAGAAGAGCACAGTTTCGGGAAAAGGCGGCCTTGTTTGGCAAAAATTGAGAGAAAAAAGTCCAATTTCTGAAATGTTTTCTAATTGTTTATACTCGGTACTTCGGATTTCTTGCGTTAACACCGAGGAAATAGTCGCATTGTTACGGAGCATATAGTTCTAAAATCTAGATGCTAAAATATCATTGCTAATTCGTTACTTCCTGATAGAACATTCTTCACGGCAGAAGTATTTCTGACAACGAAAAGATATTGTCAAGCTCATCTCCGGGCGATGTTAATCTATTTTATATGTCCTGTTACAAATTTCTATCTCTATACTGATTTCTCTATACAATTTGCATGAATTCGAGGAAAGATGCAGATATAAAATCTCGTCTGAAAGTTCCATTCAGAAGTATCGGTAGAAATTTGGTATTTACGAATACATAGGATTTGTTTTTAGTCAATTTGTTAAAATTTTACAGGACTTTAGGAAAATGACAAGGTCTTTTGTGGTGTTTCGTTTTAAGGGGAGAGAGTCAATAGAAGATTTTACGCTATATTTAAAATTATTTCTTGCATTTTATTGCTACAGTATTCAAACATTTTATGCAAACGCACGACTGATGTATTAATTTTTTATTTTAGGTAACGTCTTACATTACTTGGAATTTTTTAAAAGCTACGAAACGACAAAAGTTTACTGAATTTGTTCTATGATAATATAATATAATGTTATGATATATGTAACGTGTAAATATAAGATATAGTGTCCTATTTTAGTAGATATCTTTAGTGCATTCTTAGTTAACTTTTGCTATTAATAGTATTGCACGTCTTTAAATGAATATTGTGATAGATAAATGCACATAGTACATCTCTTTTTTTGTAAAAATTTTCCTTGTCCGTAGAGATCCAGTGTGAAGTTTTTCACTCGGTTTATGTTCTTATGTATAAAATAAATGTAATTTAATCAAGTCGAATATTCTTTAATAATTTAGGAAATCTAACAATGGGTTAGTTGCATGAATTTTAGATAATATATTTTTTAAATACTGATAGATACTGATTGATAAATACATAATTAAATTGCAGTATATTAAAAAAAAAGTTGAAAACATAATTTCTGTGAAAAAAAATATTTTAAAAAATGTTTTTAAAACCCTATACAGATAACTGACTTTTACTTGTTAGTCTAGAAAAAACTGTTCCAGCCAATGCTGGTTCGTTTGCTTGAAATGCTGATTAGCTGATTACTACTTCCTCTGCTTCGTCCAATCAGCAAGATCTCATTTTTCCCGAAAAAAAAGGTACTTTTACAGCTAAAATAATGTACCTTATGTGAAAAAGCTTCCTTTAAGTAATTGTATTCCGTTCTTCGCCTTTTTTGATTTCAGAAGAAGAAAATATATTTAAAAGTATGCAACTACCCCATTAAAAACCCGAACTAATTTAAAATAGAATTTATTTTTTCGGAGAGTTAAAATATCTTGTGCTTTTTTTTCGAGAAAAAAAGTTAAGAACCCTCAATCCAAATTTGGATTTACCAAGATTTTCACGAGGCAAAGTTTTCAAATCGTTGATGGTCGAAGTTCTAGAAAATTTCAATGATTTTTTTTCATGTTCTGGGTCGTCATCGTTGAAGGATGGCCATTCTGGATGTGAAATATCTGCCACTGTAACATCTGGCAACTCTGCAATTATTCTTTCAAATTCTTCTTCTTGGCTTCTGTCCGCAATTTCTTTAGCTATCGTTTGATTGATTATTTTTCGAGGAGATTGAAAGTATAGTTCCTTTTTTCTCCGAGTGAAAAAATGTGAATCTGAGATTCGACTCTTAAAACTTGTGATCAGAGACGAATCTTGTTTATAATTCAAACTCTGATCGTAAATTACTGTCTTCTCTTTTTCGCAATCTTCTCTGTTGGCTACTAGAATACTCGTATCAGGAATTTTAAAGGGCTCCACTGAAGTTAAATTTGGATTGGTTTTGCGATCATCGAAGCTCATATTTATTAGAGAATTCCAAGTGGGACACGATTCATTTTCTATGTTCTTGTCATTTTTTGGAAGATGGTCGGTGATCCAATTTATTTTTATTCCAGTGTGAGTCATCAAATTCGAATTTTCCGGAAGCGTGAATTCTCCAGAGCAAATTGAGTTTTCCATTTTTCCCATGTAGAAGGACATTCCTGATGGACTCAAACGATTTACAGAACCGCCAATTGAGTTTGGAAAAGAGGTGTCTCTTATCTGACTTATTTCAGACTCTTCAGATTCGCTGTAATCATTATTATTAGCAGCAATAATAATCGATGGTTGACGATCTTTTCTTGTGGAGAGAAACTCCTCTGACAATGAGTATGAGTCTTCGATTGTCTGATTCAACATCGAATAAAATTCGCTCAAAATTAGTTCTAAATCGATGGAAGACTCTGTATCCAATAAACCATTGTATGATTCCGTTGTGGATGAGAGAAAAAAACTTTCGGATAAAGTATCGTTATTCTCTGCTTTATCCATTTTTTATTGGGTACCTAAATAGAGAGAGAAAAACAAAATAATCAACATTTCGATCGATTAGAAAATTAAATTGCCCCTCACAGCAATAGGATAGACAGACACAGACTGGGATATCCCATTCGATCCCATTTATCTCATAGGGATATCCCGCAAGTCGAAAATCGGGATATCATCAGGATATATCCATGGGACATTTAAATATCCTAGAAGCGTCCCATAGATCAGAGGCCACGGTAAAAACTAAATTGCCCCCTCTGAAAGCGAATGATTAAATTCATCGGTTCGTGCGGACTTTGTTCAATCTTTAAAATCTATCTAGAACCCTTGTAAAATAATAGGAGTCTTTCTGAAGTCTGTTAAATCTATCCGAAATCTTAACGAGGTATTTGAAATCTTTAAAATATCATTGCGAAATATTTGGTAACATTTGAAAAATAATTTAAATCTTTGGGAAGCCATTGAAATCGTTATTTCTTTCTAATCTATCTGAATTTTTTGTCAAATAATTGAAATCTTTCTGAAATCAGTTCAGTTCATATTTGAAATATTTTTCACATATATTGTAATATTTGTGAAATTTTAGAAATATTTGGAAAATCATTAAAATGTTTGTATAATTTTTGAACTTTATCAGTAAACTTTGCAAAATAGTTGAAATTTTAGTTCCATCTTTTAAATCTATCTCAAATCTTTATGCAATAAAAGAAGTCTTTGTAAAATAATATAAATATTTCTAAAATATTTTAAATCTATCCGAAATCTTTGTAAAATGTTTTAAATCTTTGTGAAATCGTTGGAAATCATTGAGACATATTTGAAATATTTGGTTATTTTTGTGAAATTATTTAAATCTTTGGGAAGTCATTGGAATCGTTGTCTTTCTTATCTACTGACATTTTTGTGAAATAATTGAAATCTTTCTGAACTCAGTTCAGTTTATATTTGAAATATTTGTTAATATTTGTGAAATTATAGAAATGTTTGTAAAATCTTTTAAATCTATCCGAAATCTTTGAAAATATTTTAAATCATTGTGAAGTATTTAGGAGATCATTGAAATCTTTGTGCAATTTTTAAAACTGATCTGAAAACTTTGCAAAGTATTTGATATTTTTGTTCAATCTTTTAAATCTATCTGAAATCTTTGTGAACTAATAGAAGTCTTTGTGAAATCTTTGAAATCTATCTAGAATCTTTGCGAAATATTTGAAATAATTGTCAAATCTTTGATGAATAATGGAAATCTTTGTGAAATCTTCATACGATCTTTGCGAAATATTTGAAAACATTGTGAAATCTTTGGGAAATTTTTGTAAAATCTTTGCGAATTCTCTGAAAATCTGTGGGACATACTGGAAATCTTGTTGAAATCATTAAAATCTTTGATCAATCTTTAAAATCTATCTGAAATCTTTGTGAAATAATAGAAGTCTTTATGAAATCTTTTCAATCTATCTGAAATCATTATAAAATCTTTGTAAAATCTTTTCGAAATATTTGAAATCTTTGTGAAATCATTAAAATCTTTGATCAATCTTGAAGTATATCTGAAATCTTTATAAAATAGTAAAAGTCTTTGTGAAATCTTTCAAATCTATTCGAAATCTTTGGGTAATGATTGAAATTTTGGTCAAATATTAGACAATATGAATTTTATACCTGTATTTATTTATTGTTAATTTATTATTTAATATTTATAATACATTGTTACATAATATTATATTATTATAGTATGTCTAAATTGAACCATTCAATATCATAAGTCTATGCCCCCCCTCCGCCCTTTAAAAAAAATCTCTGCCACTTCTGCCAAAGATATCCTGAGGATATCCCGGTATATCTTATTGCTGTGTGGAGATATTTTGAACGAAGTGTCTCATCCCGAAATTCAGGATGACTAGTCCAATATTGTTCATAAGCTTGGCTAGTGGTCCCGAATTTTTGGGACAATTAGACACATTCTATTTTGAAACAAAGTGAACTTATTAATTTATGGTTGAGTTTAAAAAAGTAAGGAACTTTAATTGTTAGTTAAATATTGACATAGGAAAAAATACAGAGATAAAAATAATCTACCAAACTTACTTTGATAATGTTTGAAGATCCTCAATATAATTTATAATTTACTTAAACTATTATATATGGATTTTCGACCAGATAATTTTCACGAGAATAATAAGACATGTTTATACATACTGTAGGCGACAATTTAAATATTAACAGAATGTCTGATTTAAGCCAAGTTTGAAAAAGGTCATCGAGCGATGAAGAAACAACAACAAAGCGAAAATCAATATTAAGATAATTTTAAATATAATAATATTTAAATTTAAAATAATGGTAAAATTAATTATATTATTTAATACATTTTGTTAATAATATTAATATTTATGCATAATTTATACATATGCAAAGGAAAGTAAGTTAATTAAATATTGTGTCTCCTAAATTATTTTTTAAGCAATACATTTTTTTCTTTAAATTTATATTAAAAAAATGGAATGCTCTTTTTTAAATAAAAAATCGAATTATATACAGTTAGTCATATTAGACAGGCGAATTTATTTACATAAATCGTTAAACTTTTTTTTAGTCAAAAATAAAAATAAAACTGCTCTTTCATACTAAAATAGTGATTTAAAAAATTATTATTTCAGGAATTATTGAATAACAGGGTGTCTACCTGGAAAACCTTGAAAATCTGGAATTCTTAAGGAAATTTTACAAACCAGGAAAAGTCAAAGAATTTTCGATATAATTTTTTCGAGAGCGTGTTTCATTTTTCTTAAATTGCAATTAGCAATGGCTCTTCATTTGTAAAAGTAGCTTCGTGTTACTATCTATAACTATTTTGTTAAAAATTACTTTTTTAACTGAAAATTTAGCCATTCTATTTTTAGTTGAAAATTACTCTTTTTAACAGAAAATTTAACTATTCAATTTTTGGTTGAAAATTGATTTTTCTCAGTTTAAAATTAAATTATTTAATTAAAGAGTTTTATTTTTACATTCTCATCAGAGAAGATATTAGATTTGTGTAGAATTTTACCCCCCCCCCCTCCCCCATTTTTTGTCAAATGTCCACGTTTTGAGACCCTCTGAATCCGAAGAACAGGTTTTTACGAATGTTTCTGTCTGTCTGTGGACACGATAGTTTTTGAAAAAATTAATCTATTAGAGTGCCCTTTGGTAACTCGTTTAGTGTCCTAAACTAAAAGTCAAGTTCGTTAGCTAGCCATTTTGGATGAAAATTCAAAAAGTGGGTACATTTTGAATATTTTTGAGACCACTTTTATAAAAATTCAAAAATTCTCTGTACGGTTATTCATAGAATTAAAAAACTTTTTTAATTTATCCTAATGACTTTTTTTGTAAAATCAAAAATTACTAGAGTTATAGCATTTTTAAAATCTACAAAAACAAACTAAAATGAACAATTTAAGCCAAACAACGCATTATACGTAAAAAAGTCTGGAGAAGAAAAACGTTGCTTTTTGAAAGCCCTACAAGATTATGATGATAACTTTTTCAATTTGGTCAAAAAGTTGAAAATTCAAAATTTGATTGTACAAAAAATTTTTGAAACCACATTTTTTCAAGATAAAAAATTCTATGCACGGTTGTTCATAGTACTTCAAAACTTAAACAATTTATCCTTCTAACATTTTTTATAAAATCAAAATTATCAGAGTTAGAGCATTTTCAAAATCCAAAAAAACAAACTAAAATGAACATTTTAAGCCAAAAAACGCATGATATGAAAAAAAGTCAAGAGAAGAAAAACTTTGCTTTTTGAGAGCCCTACAGGACTATGATAACAACTTTTTTAATTTTGTCAAGAAGTTGAACACTCCAAATTTGATCGTACCAAAAATAATGAAAAATCCAAAAATTCAATTTTTTTGTCGAACTGCAAAATACGAAAAAAATGAAAAAAGCTCAAATTTCGCGCCCTGGAAAGAACTACAAATTAAGAATAAATCACTTTTCGATATAAGTTACGAGAAAAATGAGACAAAACTTGTTTATCCAAAAAAGAGGTATAATTTTTGATAGGACAGTTAGTTTTTGCTTCAGTCGTAAAAAATAACATTCTAAATAAAAATATTAAATTTGTTTGTAAAAACGACAAAAGGTATGAACTTAAATTACCAGACAAAAGTTGTTCGCCTAAAAAGATCTATAAATTCATCATTAATTATTTTTCGATAGGACGAGTAGATTTTCTTTTAATCGTAAAACGTAAGATTAAAAATTTTTAAATTAACTTTTTGGAAAAAGCACAGAAAAGGCGAAAGAGGACATAAGCTCCTATATAGGACCCTATATAGGTTCCTGTATTAGACCCTATGCAGATGCGCAGTAGTTTTTATTTAATCGTAAAAAACAACATTAAAAATAAAAAAATTATAAAAAAAGGAAATAAGAATTAGTATGATTAAATTTGTATGCAAATTATGAATTGTAATGATATACATTTATTGAAATGATACATGTTTCAGAGCAGCTTAGAATACAATTTAAAGCAAAATATGAAACAAATACAAAAATAATCATTATAAATACAATTTGATTTTTATTTTGCAATGTTTTAATAAGTAATCCCTGACAGAGTTACATAAAAATGTATTATAATTGATATAAAAGTGGTGTGTATAATGTAGAAAAGTTGACAGGTTGGACAAAATCAAGTGCGAAGCACGAGATACGTGATAAGAATGTGTTCGTTAAAGCCAAAAGAGTTTTAGAAACAGAGAGTCCAAAATCACAAAATTAAAGTTGTCGGTCCGTCCACCTTATATTTTAAAAGGTCTGTGCCCGAATGCGGAAGAAATGCAAAGACTAAGCACGGAGTGCGATTGTCCTCAGTCGCGTGCCGTAGGTGCGCTCAAACTCTCGAGCTAACCCTTTTTAACGAAAGAGAATTCACAATCACAAAATTACAGTGGTGGATGTTTTGAGTCTTACTTTTTAAATGTTTGCGCAAGAATGTGCGAAAATATATAAACCGAGCGCATAGCGCGAGGTAAATGCATAATCGAGCGCGAAGCGCGAGAAATAACAGTCGCGTGCCTTAGGCGTGCTCAAACTTGCGAGCGAATGTATTCACCGAACTTGTATTTTGTTCAAAAATCTTTTTGGTAGAAAAGTATTCTTATGTTTGAAAATTCACCTTTTTGATTCAATTTTCTAGTATTCCAGTTATATATTCATTATTTAAGTTGCAAATTCATCTTTTTGATTGAAAATAAAATTACTTGATTGCGAGTTAAACTATTTGGTTAAACATTTACCTTTTTGGCTAAAAAGTCATCTATTCCAGTTGTAGATTCATTATTTTAATTGAAAATTCTTCGCTTTGGCCTGCTTTGCTTGAAAAGCTGTTCTTTTTTTTGTGGATGTAAATTCAATTTTTTGAACTGAAAATTTTAATATTCCATTTTTGGTTGAAAATTAATCTTTTTTAGATTTAAATTCAACTATTTGGTCGAAGATTTGTCTTTTTTAGTCAAAAATGTATCTGTGTCATTGAAAATTCATGTATTCTGTTGAAAATCTTCTTGTTCGATAAAAAAAAATCTTTTTCTGTTTGAAAATTCAAGTATTCTAGTTAAATATTCATCACTTTACTTGAAAATTCATCTTTTATATTGAATATAAAACTAATTTTGATTAAAAGTTAAATTCTTTAGTTAAAAATTCATTTTTATGGTATAAAGTTAATCTATTCCAGATGAAGATTTACCATTTTAATCGAAAATTCATCAATTTCGTTGAACGCATGTTTTGATAAACTTAATATTTTTGGTTGAAACTTCAACTGTTTAGTTAAAAAGACATCTGTCTTATGGAATTTATGAATTTTGAGTATATAAGAAGATAAAATAAAAATTTGCTTGAATTATTATTCAAATTTAAGGACTCTAGGAACAAATTTAATAAATGATTAATAAATTATGGTTTAAAAATTATTTAAATATTTAATTAGTCGATGGTTAACTGATTCATGAATATTTTGTAATATAATCTGTCAAAGCTTGATAAACCTGGCAAAAACCTGAAATTGTCAGAAATTTTTTTCCCGGATTCGAGTATATTCTCTGGATAATGTATTTGTGAATTGGTTCATGTTATATTTTAACGGATAAAACTACATTTTTCTTATTCCACATACATGTTATAAATATTTTTATTTTATAACAAATAAAAATGGTTTATAATAAGAATATAAAAATATTTGACAAAATTACCGCCTTTCTGTGAGTCCCACTTCTTGCCGGAAATGACATGTTTATTATACTCCTCAGTTCATCTTTGTCAGTTCTCATGCGCATTCTTTCATCCTACGATTTTCTAAACATAACCTAAATTGGAGTGAAAAAGTAGAAAAAGTGTAATCAGAAAAATCAGCCTCCCACTAACGCGATTAGTCACACAAGCCGTGAGTCTTATAACCATTTTTATGATTTTAATTCCAACGCATTAAAAAGAGGTGATCTCTTAAAATCAACTTATAAATAAAATAAACCCTTAAAAACATACAATAATAGTTGACAAGTGAATTTTATATTTTGGTAGGTTAATTTTTTCCAAAAAATGGCACGCCAACCCGACGAAGAACTAAAAAAGGCCTTTTTGGAACTGCAAGAGAAAATGATTGATACGAGTCAAAAATTAAAATTAGCTGATGTGCAAATTGATTCCCTTAAACGCACAAAACAACGAGCAGATTTGACTACTAAGGAAATAACCTCACTTCCACCTAACACGAAAACTTACGAATCCGTCGGCAGAATGTTTCTCCTGGATGATATCGTAAGTATTAAAGACGGATTGGAAAAACGAACAAAAAATGCTGAAGAAAAAATCAAGACCTTGGAGAACAATAAAAACTACTTGCAGAAGAGTTTGAAGGAAAGTGAAAACAATCTCAGGGAAATGGTCCAGCAGAGGCAAAACAAAGAGATTTCTGTTTGAAGAGTCAGGACATAAGAGGCAATATTCTTTCGGTTCAGTTATTACCTTATTACCATCTCATATTATATTTACATTGTAATTTATTACACGTTTCTTCATCAGTACGTCGCACAATAAAAAAATGCATTTTTAGTAAAAAGTTGAGTGAAAAGGGACAGGGTCGATTTTTAATCATAGGAATTTAAATTAATTTCGTCCTTTTTTCGTATATACTTATTTTTTTAGAAACTTGATTACTCCAAACAATTTAAACGCTTACATTCAATTATTTATAAACATAGTAAGTGACGAACACATAAAAGTTTCAGAGATCAGTTAAAAAATGTACTTAAAACGCTCTTTATCGATTTAAGAATTAAATCATTATAAACCAAAAAAAAGTGTTATAATTTAACCTAAAGCATGTTAACAGTGTCTGCTCAAATCATGGGAAAAATCCAGGTATAATATTTTATAGTACGGAGCATTTTTTTAAATAATCGACTCAGAATACGTACACAATTTCCCAAGTTTATTACAAATTAGCGTTTGTTTCCAGTTTTCATTTGTGAAAAGAACTTTTTACTAAAGGATAAGTATTTTCTTAATGGTAGACGTCTCTAGGAATTTAATCAACATGATTAATTCAGAAATCTTTGACAAATTATATTACAAAATATTCTTAAATATATTGTCACGACTGAATAATTAAATAAATTAATAATGCTAAAAGCACTAAAAAAATTAGTAATTTCTTGAATTTGTTCCTGAGGTTCATGAACTGGAAGAACAATAAAAGAAAATTCTTATTTGGTTTTTTTATACAAAAAATTTACTGTGTTTTATTTTAATGTAATAATATTTTGGATGTAAGATTTTTCCAGATGAGTTAATAATTGGCATATACTATAAAAACAGGGAAAATAAGGAGTTTTTTCACGAAATTAGGGAAATATATTCTTTTAAGTAAAATTAATATGGATGCAATATTAAATTTAATTTTAAGCGCTTCAAAATCCTAATATTTCAAGTAAAAATATTGAATTTTTAATTAAAAAGAATTCAGTTTTACCCCAAAAATAGAATAAATTTTCAAGAAAAGAAAAAACGAATTTTCAACAAAATATTTAAATTTTTGGCCAAAGTAGTAAACGAAAATAGTAGTGATCTAAAAGGATAAATAATTAACTGGAATAATTTAATTTTAAACAAACAAAAGAAAAAAATTGAAGTTAAATTTATTTTCAACCGAAGAATTGAATTTTTAACTGTATTAGTTAACTTCAGTTAGGAAAATTAATCTTCAGTCTATAGGAAAAAAAAATCAACAAAAGAAAAAAGAATTAAAAATTTCAATGGAACAGATGACTTTTCAAATAAAATTAGAAAGTGTCTGCACATATCGAAAAAACCTGGCTATTTATACCGAAATTTCGACACAAAGAGCCCTTTTTCCAGATCTTTTTGCACCAACAAAACCTGGATATTTGTACAAAGAACATTAATTTTATAGCAAAAATCTGTGTGGCCGTTTTAATATCATAAAAAAATTCCCGGCCATTTCCCGATTAACAAATATTTTTGACGGTCAATAAAATTAATAAAATTGGAACTAAAAAACTTGACATTAAAAGTAATAAAAACTGAGCTGCAATTGAAAGCATTGAAAGTGGAACTCTTGAATTTTATACTATTAAAACTGAAGTTTAATAACTTTTCAATTCAAATTTTTTTTATTCGGATGCTCAATAATTTACACGTATAAAATGGAAGCTGCTAACGCTTTTCAAATGCACATTTTTTCATAAACTGAACACTTCTCGAATTGAAAGCTTAATTATTTTCAATAATTTTAAAATCCTTTAAAGCTTCAAAATCTTAAAAAATCTACATGCTGTTTTACTTTGTTTTAATTTCAAACTATTTTTGTAATTTTTTCAGAACTTCTAAATATCTTTTAAAATGGTTCTAATTTTTCTAAACATTTTTTAAAATTCTGCTAAGTTAAAAAAATTCCCTTAGATATTCCATTTATTTTTGAACATTTTGTAAATCTCTCTAAATATTTTTAAATATTCTCCTGAAATTAATTATTCAAGATAAAAAGATTGTTTGTTCAAAATCTATATTTTGTTTTAAATTAGGCCGTGGTATCGAAATTTCGATATGAATAGCCGGATTTTGTCCGCACACGTATACTTCGTTTAAATTATTTGAAATCATTTCAAATTTCTAATTAATTTTGAACTCTTTCAAAACTTCTAAATATTTCGTTCAATTGTTATATACACATAACAATTCAACAATTTGATTTGCAAATTAAATTTTTTTAATTAGAACAATTAAAATTGTAACATTTCGACTTCAGTTTATTTGGTTAGATTTGAATATTTAATTTATAATTACTGATTTTAAATGAACAGTCAGATATTTCTAAATATTAAGCAATTGTTCTTTTTCTGAATCAAAACATTTCAAATATAATGATTTAAAGATGGAATATTCTAGACTAAAACAATATTCAAAATTTAATAAAAGCCTTTAATTATAAATATATTAATTTTAAGTTATTTTAAAATTGACAATATTTGGTGAAGTTTCAATCAGACGTTTACATTTGTTTAACTAATAAGACATTCCAACTGAAACAATTCAATTTTGAACGTTAAAATCTGAAAATTCTAAAATTTTTAACTGGTTTCGAATGGTCTCGTAAAATCAATTATTATTCACTTTTTAATACTTAAAGAACAGTTCAATTAAAACAAAATAATTTATTTATTTATATTCTCAGTTGATCAACCAATTTTTTTTACCCAAAACCGTAGATTTCAAATGCTTCTAATTTTTCATTGTTCAAGTCTTTAGAATTTTATTTTTAAATTCTTTAAATAAAAATTTAGGCTTAAAAATTAAAATGGAAAATTTTTAAGATGAATGATTTTCGAATTACGCATTTTAAACTGAATGATAACTTGATAAAATAATTTTTAAAAAAAGATGACAATTTTCGACTTATACGCCCCGATCGCCCCCTCCGAGACCAAGGCCTGGATCCGCCGCTGTTAAAACCGCAGTTGAAATCAAATTTTGGAAATTTTTTTTTTAACATTTTGTAAAATTCCCGGTCAAAAAATAAATTCACTGTCATTTCATGGTCTAATAAAATTCCCTGTTTTGCGGGTCCAGCGGCCACCCTGAAAAATGGATATAAAGCTTTTTTTTACAAATAGAAAAGCATTATTATTTAATTTTATATATTTTAGA
>NC_046658.1:59694347-59714599 GCF_010883055.1 Belonocnema kinseyi | reverse complement strand
ATGCAAGTTAGAACAAATTCTTTAGAAAAATAATTTGGAAAATTTAATTGCTTCAGGATATAAAAAAAACTTGCTCATAAGTTAACAATGCCTCTTTTAATTTTCATACACTGATATTCAGAAAATAAGAACAAAATCTATCTTAGTTCATTATATTTTAATTTTCAATGCCTCACTTATTGTCGCAAAAAGAAAAAAGTGCAAAATCCTACACTATATAATTACGATAAAGAATTTACGCCATCTCCAATCTTTCCGAATATCCTAAAAATCGAAACTACGCCTAAATGATACAAAATTAGATTTGATAGTTTAAACCAAAAAAATCTCCTAATATTTATTTCTCTATCAACGAAATTCAGGGTAATTTTAAATACTTCTTTCAGTTTAACACTTATATTTCAGAGTTTCCAGTGCAACACATTGTGTATGTACAGAGTTTGGTAGGTGTGAAATAAAAATTAAGTCAGAGCGCACCGAATAGTCTAGATACATGTACGGATATCGCTGCATTTTGCTCAAAAACGAATACTACAAAGACTGATAGTCGGAGTGAAGCTCTCGAAAAAGTGTAAATGGAAATGCGTCATAAAAAAATTCCCGCTACCTTTGTATTAACTTTACACGTTACAGAGAAATGATTCGTCGTATCGATGGACTTGGAGCTCTAAGCATTCGGAAGTCTGCCTCATTTTTTATTTTTGTTATTTTAGTCAATTAATGATAAAAGAATACATCTCAGTATTCAAGTCCAGATTAAAAAAGAAAAGAGAAATTGAACCGCACTTGGTAATTACTCTCCTGCACAGACGAAAGCTGAATTATTATTCCCTTCGAAATCGCGCAGAGTTCCGAAGAGTCAGGACTTAATCCTATGCCTTTCGCTCAACTTTTTTTTTCTCTCTCGTTTTCTCATTTTTTTTAAACTCTCGACACTCATTTTGCACAAAATGCTGTGCTTTCTCTCGTGGCAGGACCCTTGCATTACAATATTTTTATATCAGAATTCACTCGGACGCCCGATTCCATCTTCAGTCTTAATTAAAATCATTCAAGGCTTTTTTTAAATAAACACGCGTCACACTCTTGTCGCGTCCGAGCTATTGCTATAAAAACTCTACGAATAAATTATATATCGACAGATCGTTCGAATGATTTGCATTCAACTGCAGAGTCCCAACGAACGTGCGAGTCCTTAAATAAATTTAAGTAAAATGTACTTAGTATTTATTGTTGCTATCGTTATAATTATCAATATGCGAGACGTCGTACGTCAAAAGGATTTAAATCGTATCCTCTCGTCAAATACTCGAGAAAGTGACCTGCATCATTCGCTGCGCTGTCGACCCGCGTAAACCGATACAAAACATGATACCTCGCTTGTTGTCCGACGACGAATGTACACATAATAAATACAAGAAAAGAATGTGATTTTTTCCCCTTTCTTAGCATACGATATTATGTTTAGCGATGTTTTTTTCTTCATTATTTTAGATCCTTATCTAGTGAAAATTCAGCTAGAAATTGTAATTTACGAAAAATAAAATTACAGCGCAAATAATTCGGGTGGGAATGTCGTTTGCGCCGTTGTGAGTTTTGCTTCCTTGAGCTGCTGCCACTTCGGTGTTCAAATTCAAGCTGGAAAAGAACAAATCAGATTTAGATAAAATTAAATTTTAGTTTGAATAGATTTTAGAGATTTTAATCATTTCTGAAGAATAATAAAACAAAGGGTTGCTACAAAATCTGAATTTAAAACTGAACAGGCTTTTCACACCGAATTCTCAAAGTTTGGAAATCAAGAATATTATCAAATTATTGATTTTTTAAAAACCATTCGCCCTAATTAATCAAATAATTCATCTGAAAAGAGCTGAATCTAATTTAAAAGCGCTTATCTAAGGTAATAAAAACTGAACTACAAATTAAAGTACTCGAAATGGAACTCTGGAACTTTACACTTTTTAAACTGAAGCTTACCAAATTTGTCATTCAAATGATCAATAAATGACACGCAATATGGAATAATGAAAGCTTTCAATACTTTTCAAATAAATAATTTCAAATTAAATGCCGTTAAATTGCAAAAATTTATTTTCTTTTATAAATTGGACAGCTCAAAGATTTCGAGTTAAAAAATATAAATCGAATAAATTAACAAATTTATATTATTGTAAGCAATTTGAAGTTAAAAACAATAAAAATCGAACAATTAACATTTTATAATCAAATCTTTTTTAAATTAGCAGTTAAATTATTTTAATTTGAAAACGTTTCATATTGATAATTGTACAATTGTTACTTATACATCAAAATTCAACAGTTTCACTTACAAATGGAACAATTACCATTGTAACGATTTAAGGCATCCTCTTTTTTAGAAATGTTTCTAAATGTTTTAAAAAAATTCTTTTTTAATTTGAATTGGTTAAAAATGCAATATTTAGGACCGAAAAATGATTTTAATAGGGTTTGAAATTGAATGTATTAAAATACGAATCTATTAATTTGAAACTATATAAAAATTGAAAGTAGTCTAAAGTTACAATCTGACTACTACCTATTACTAATGCTTTCCAATTGAAACAGTTCAATTTTTCACGTTAAAATCTGTATAGTTTAATTTCAAACAAATTCAGAATAATCTAGTAAAAACAATTATTTTTCAATTTTAAATATCACTAATTTATATTTGACCAACTTGAAACGTTTATTATCAAAAAATTCAATCTGAAACGCTTTTAAAATTTAATTGTTCAAATCTTCAAAGCTATATTTAAATACTCTTTAAACGAAAATGTAAACTTGAAAGGGAAACTTTGAGAATTACGCATTGTAAAATGCATCATTTCATAATTTAAAAAGTGAAAAATTGGTTTAAAAAAATTAAATCAACTTCACAAAATTTAAAGAGTGTAACTGGAATTTTCTCTAGTAATTTAATTAAAAAATTTCCACGAGTTTGAAGAGCCTAATTTAAATGTTTTCAGAAATTGTAAACGCTAAATCTTCTATTTTGGTTTGCAATTGGCGCATATCAACTATTTAATATTATTAGAATTTTAATGGTTCAAAAATGTAAAATTATACCTTCAAAAATTCGAATGATTAACATCGATTAATTGAAAACGTAAAGACCACAAATAGAATATTTAAATTCAATGGTTTTTAAAATTCAGTTAAAATTTCTGGATAAACACTATTTCGTAGATTTTCATCTCCCGGTTCTCCCGATAAACATTTGTGATTTCTTCCCGTTTAGAAAAAAAATAACTCTTTGCGCGAAACCCACAGTTGTTTCACATATATAATCAATTCCGAAAATCGATAAGCATCAAAAGAAGATGAATTGCATATTTTTAAAGTTGAAACGCTAACAATTAAATAAATTAATTTTTGATTAAATAATTAAAAAAATTGACTGATTTCAGATTAAAATTTCGAAAATAGGACAATGTCAAAACTTACAAAATTTAATTTTTGATAATTCCAATTTTAGAAATAAAACAGTGAAAACTTGAATTTGAATAATTTTAAATTCAAAGCCATTAATTTTGAACAATTTAATATTGAAAGCTAAATTATGTAATCTTTCAAAGTCGAAGATTTTCATTATTATAGATTTTTAAATTTTTATTACATAACAAAATTATAATTTAACATTTAACATTGGCACACATTTTTAAGGCCTAAAAAGAAAGAACGAGTTCGTAAACCAGCTATTTGGTATGAAAATTCAAAAAGTGAGCGCATTTTCCAAATTTTTGAAACCACATTTTTTTAAGAATTTATCCTTTATAACTTTTTTATATAAAAAGAAAAATATCAGAGTTAGTGCATTTTCAAAATTCAAAAAACAAACTAAAATGAACATTTTTTTATCAAGCTATGCAAGATACGAAAACAATTAATAAGCTAAAATTGAGCGCCCTGAAAAGATCTATAAATTTCTTATGAATCACTTTTGGATAGGACGGGTAGCTTTTATTTTTAGTCGTAAAAAACAGCTGTGAAAATAAAAAAAATAAAAAAATTTGGACTAACGACACAAACTACGAAAAAAGTGAGACAAAACTTGTTTGTCCAAAAAAGAGCTAGAAATTTTTATTAATAATTTTTTATAGGATGCCCAGTTATTATCTTATGCGTAAAAAACAATAAAAATAAAAAAGTAAATTTTTTGACAAACAACACAAGCTATAAAAAAATAGTCAAAAGTTACGCTTCCAAAAAATATCGAAAACTCATTGAAATTTTTCATGAAGAATTTTTGATAGGATACGTAGTTTTTGCTTTAGTCGTAAAAAACAACATTCAAAATAAAAATAAATATTTTTTTGTTGAAAAAACGACACAAGGTACGAACTAAAATTAACAGGCAAAAGTTGTTAGCCTAGAAAGATCTAGAAATTTATTATTGATCATTTTCAGATAGGACGAGTAGATTTTCTTCAAATCATAAAAAATCAGATTAAAAGTAAAAAAAATTGAATTTTTGGAGAAAGCACAGAAAAGACGAAAGAGGACGTAGGATCCTATGTAGGACCCTATATCGGTTCCTGTATTAGACCCTCTGCAGATGCGCAGTAGTTTTTATTTAATAGTCAAAAACAAGAGTAAAAATTAAAAATTATCAAAACAAGGAAATAAGAATTAGTATGATTCAATTTTTATGCATATTATTAATTGTAATGATATACATTTATTGAAATGATACATGTTTCAGGGCAGCTTAGAATATAATTGAAAGCAAAATAAGAAACAAATATTAAAATAATCATGATAAATGCAATTTGTGCTTTATTTTGCAATATCTGAATAAGCAATCCCAGGCAGAGTTACATGAAAAATGTATTATATTTGATATAAAAGTGTTCTGTATAATACAGAAAAGTTGACATTTTGGACAAAATCAAGTGCGAAACACGAGATACGTGATGAGAATGTGTTCGTTAAAGCCAAAAGAGAGTTCACAATTACAAAATTACAGTTCTCGACCCGTTCACCTTTGATTTTAAAAGGTCTATGCATATTAACCCTCGAAACTCGAATATTAAAATATCACAAGCAATCAAATGATCGAAACATTTTCTAACAGATTCCAACTTTCCCCAAATTTAATGCTATCAACAGTGATGAATTTCAGAAGTGAAATCATGTTTTACAAAAGTTTGACAAGTTATACAATTGACTAACTTTATTTTCTTGTATATTCAAAAAAATTGCTCAAGATTAGAGAAATTTAAGTAATGATCTTCTCAATTTTTGAACGGTTTATAATCGGAAGGCTTTGAATGTGTTAGGTTTTTTATTCGATTTTTTTTCAATTACAGCATTTCAAAAATAAAAATTAGAACAATTTAAAAACCTGAATCTTTCAAAGTCGTTGAAAAAAGCTTTAAGCCTGTATACTTAAGAAAAAGTAAAAAAATTTAGATACAGATTTACAAAAAATCAAGCCTTAATTTGACAAATCCCTAATTTAACTATCGCTTTAAAAAAAATACTTTTCTACCATTGAACATATTTTTAATTTACTTTTTTTTATAATTCAATATAGTAAAAAACATTTGACAAAATCTGGGGAGGGGGGTCAAACTTTACATAAATCTAATACCTTCTCCGATGAGAATGTAAAAACTGTTTATTAAATGTTGCGTAAAATCTAGGAATTAGTGAAAATAACTGCAAACTTTTTTCTAAATTCCTTGATTCTTCTAATATTTTTTAGAACAGTTATAAAATAATATTTTCTTATTAAGACTGTTCAGACTATCTATCAACCCAGAAATATCTCTTGAAAATAATTCATCACATACCCGTGAAACCTTGTGGTGGTTGTCCTGGCACAGAATACTGTGGCCTAAAGTTACCAAAGTTGGCAGCACCGGCAAAAGTGGCTGGTATCTGGCCACTGTTGAAACCTGCAGGGAATTGCTGAGCCAATAAAGCAGCCTGGCCAGAGGGAGTGCTGCTGCCTCCTGGAGCTGTTGCGGCCAGACGACTCAAAATTGAACGTTCCGACATCTGGAGTCGTTGAGCAACTGGAGGGATTCTTGCCAAAGTCGCTGGCAAACGGCTCACGTCAGACTTCATGTCAGACAGAAGCTCCTCCAATTGATTTAGCACCTATTTCAACAAATAAAGCAAAAATTAGTTAAAGCGGCAATGGAAATCTTGATATAGATAAATTTTAAATTTTGTATCTTCCAGTGTTGGGAAGTAACAAAGTTCCTAAAAAAGTTATTGTTATAGTACATTTGCTGTAACTAGTAACTTTTTTAAGCAAGTAACTTGAAACTTATTCCCAATTTTTTTCGGTTTTTTTTTCTCAGTGCACGGATCGAGTAAAAGGCTTTAAAAAAGTCACATTAGTCACATAAAATTACAAAGAAAGTCGCACAGAATTTTAAGAAAAAGTCAGTACCAGACACTAAATGACGGAAACAATAACTTTCATTGTCAAGTTGAATTATTAGTAATTTGAATATGAAATTATTAATTTTTTAATCATTCAGACCGCATAGTCGAAAATGCCCTCGAAATAGCGGAATAAATGCTTTAAAAAAATGTATATATACACAACATTAAATTTACAATAAAGTAGTTGAATTTCCAACCCAAAGACGAACTTTTAACACCAAAATTGTAGTTTTTAAGTCAAAAAGTCGAATAATTTAGAATATAGTTGAGTTTTAACCTAAAAAAATGAATATTCAAACAGAAAAGGTCAATTTTCAATCAAATAGTTGAATGTACAAAACAAAGCAAATTTTAAGAAAAAAGTTGCGTATTTACAATCACATACCTGAAAAATTTCAAGCCAAAGAGACGAATTTTTAACAAAGTAATTGTTTTACTCAAATAGTGGAATTTTCAATAAAAAATCTAAATTTTAATGGGCAGAGGTGACTTCACCCAATATGTTGAATTTTCGAGCAAAAAGATGAATACTTAATAAAACAGTTGAATTATTTACAAAAAAGATAAGTACTGAACGAAATAACTGAAATTTCAACCAACTGGTTGACTTTTCAATATAAATGATTTAACCTCAATCAAAACAGTTGCATTTCCAACCAAATAAATAAATTGTCAATCAAAAAAAAAAAAAATTTGTATCAGGCAGTTAAATTAACAGCATTAAAAGATGAATTGCCAACCAAAAAACATACATTTTAAACAAAATAATTAAATTTTGAACCAAATAGGCGAATTTTTAGCCAAAAAGAATGAACTTTCAACCAAAAACAATTCGATTTTATTATTGGTTACCATTAATTCAGTTCTCACACAAGCGAAAAAAAAATGAGAAAAAGGTGAATGGGTTGAAAGATCGACTGCAAACGTTTTCGACTTAATAATGTCCTGCTGTTAATGCTTGCAATTTAAAAAAAAATGAATACTGAATCATTTCTAATGTCTTGAATCCGGATTCAATTTCAAACATTTATATATAAAGCTTTAAGGAAAAATATAATAAATTTTTAATGTTCTCAATTAAAATTGTACAAAGTCACATTTTTGTAATAAAGTCGAAAAAGTTGCAGGATTTTTGAGGAACTTGCCCAATACTGTAATCTTCTCTAAATAAATATGACAGAGATTGAAAACCGACCTTGTGTAGAACAGCGTTTGCCGGTTTGTTACCAGCGAGACTCTCCTTGCTCAGGTGTTGATGGGACTCGGCAAGACATTCGACTTCGGCGAACCTCGCATTCAAACTCATCGCAGGATGGTTAGGATCTTGCGTCAAGTTCAAATACGCGGCGCGTCTCAGTTGTTCCTCGATTACCAATGCTTGCTCTAAAAGCTTAAAACGTCTGGCAAGGAACTTGTTCTTTATCTCGAGAAAGTTACCTTTGCCGACGTCCATCTTGAAGGGCTCATTGATGATCGCGAACCTAGAACAAAAATAGAAATATTTCATTAATATCTAATTCTTTAATTATTCAAACAATTTCGCTTCTTTAAATTATTCAATTAGTAAGCTTCAGGGTGGCCGTTTTAATCAAAGACAATAATTCTCGTTTTTTTTCCCCCGGTTCGCAGACATTGTTCACCACTCTAACCAAAACTCTGTTTCTATAACTCTGTTTCAAAAGCTTGAATTTAAAAACTGACCTTAAAATAATAACATCTATGAAAAATGATTTTGATCGAAATTAAGGAAACACAAGTTCTACAATTTTTATTGTTGGTGCTGCGGTGGCGCAATTGGTAGCGCCCCTTACATGTAATGAGGAGGTTGTTGGTTCAAACCCAGTCCGCAGTGAATTTTTTAGAACTTATTGCTTTCGCGTTTTCAATTAATTTCTCGTAATAAAAATTGATTATGATATAGTAATTCTTCTACTTATTAACCGTAAAATACAGGGACCTCTGTCGCACAAACATGAAATAACCACTGGTATTAGGCCTCTAAAATAATATTGTATCTAATTAACCAGTCTAATCGAAACTCTGTTTCAAAAACTTCAAATGAAAAATAGAACACTGAAGCCAAAAAATTGTCCATTTGCAGCAATGAAAACTGAGCTGCAAATTAAAGTACTCAAAGTCGAACTCTTGAATTTGCAACTTTTAAAACTGAAGTTTAAAATTTTGTATTTAAAAATGTATTTAAATAATCAATCATTTTCTACGTATAAAATGGAAGCTACTAACACTTTTCAAATAACAAATTTTAAATTAAGTGCAGTGCAACTACCAAATTTTCTTTTTTCAACTTTTATAAATTATAGAGTTCAAAGATTCAGATTCAGTACCAAAATTATAAATCCACGTCATCATTTTCAATACTCTAAATTTAAGAATCAATCAATGCATTTAAAAATTATATAATTTTAAACTAGAAACAAACAAAATTACATTTTTTTATAAGCTGAACACTTCTTAAATTAAAAGTTAAATTATTTTTATTTTAAATTGTTACGAAGTCCTTAAAATAATTCAAAATTTTATTTCAAAATCTGGAAAAATTTACATATTGTTTCATATTTTTCAAATTTTTAATTATTTAAAAAATTTTTTCAGGACTTCTAGACATCTTTTAAAATTATACGAATTTTTCCTATAAATTTCTTTAAAATCCTTTAAAATCTTCCGCATTCAGTTTTGATAACTTTGTACAACTTTCTAAATTAAAAAAAAAAAATACTTTAAAATTAATTTTTCGAAATATAAAATCATTTTCAATTTTCCTAGTAAGTGTTTGTTTATTCTTCTGAAGCCTTTCAAAATTCTTGAACAGCTTCAAAAATTGTTCTTTAAAATCTGCCAAAATATATAATATTTTGTTTCAAATTACGTCGTGGACTATTTGCACAGAAATTTTCGTACGAAAAGCCGGATTTTGTAGCACACGTAAACTTCGTTTACATTATTTGAAATCATTTCAAATTGTTAATTAATTTTTTTTCTTTTTTCAAAACTTCTAAATATTTCTTAAGGCTATTCGAATTTGTTATCAGAATTATAGGTGTTCAATATATCAAAATTCAAGAACTTGACTTACAGTACCGTTTTGTTTTTTAATCTAACAATTAAAATTGTAACGTTCAAAATTCGGTTTTTTTTTTAGTTTTGAATATTTAATTTGCAATTACGGATTTTTAATTTACAGTCAGATATTTCTAAATATGAAGCAATTGTTCTTATTCTTAATTACAAAATTTCAACTTGAGTGGTTTGAAAATTGAATATTTTAACCTGAAATAACATTTGAAATTTAATAAAAGCCTTTTATTATGAATATATTATTTTAAAGTTATTTTGAAATTGAAAATAATTTATAAAGTTTCAATCGGGCTTTTATTGTTTAGCTAATAATCTAACTGTGAACTGATTCCGAATCGTCTTGTAAAATCAATTATTATTCACTTTTTAAATCTAAAGTACAATTTAGTTTTAAAAATCATGAATTAATTTATATTCACATTTGACAAATAAAAATATTTTTAGCAAAAATCATCGATTTTAAGCGCCTCTAATTTCATTAAAACTTCACTTTAAAATTCTTTAAATTAAAATTTATGCTTTAAATTTAAAAATCTAAAATGGAAATTTTGTTAAGTGAAAGATTTTCGAATTACGCATTCTAAACAGAATGATATTATTATTGAAAAAGATCAGAATTTAACGAATTATTTAAAAACAGTTGAAATCAAAGTTGGGCAGATTTCTTTCTTCTAAACATTTATAAAATTCTGGGTCAAAAAATAAATTCACTGTCATTTCCCGGTCCAGCGGACTCCCTGAAGCTTCCTTCTTCGAACGCAAATTACCTTATATCATTTTGAATGTCCTGCCAACGTCCATAACCGTGAGTAACGATACCAGCAAGGAGCCAATAATCGTGTCTTCGGTGCCAGATTTCGTATTCTCGGCCAGGAACGGCGGCCTTCTCTTCATTGAGCCACAGAGTGTGCAATTCTGTGAATCCTCCATCGGCAATATTGAACATGAATTTGCGCTTTGGCTTCACTTCCGTCTCGCCTTCCTTTGCTGTTTCCTTCTCTTTAGTATCTTTTTCCTGAGAATTAGAAAAAAGGGCATAAAATATAGGTCAAATAATTAAACTCTTGGTTTAAATTATGAAATATTTAGATTTCAGGTACGTACTTCTTTCTTGTCGCCATCTTCTTCGTCATCTTTCACGATAACAACGTCCTCTTCTGTTTCTGGCTTAGGCTTAACTTCCAAATTTTCTGCCTTTTCTAACTTTTCTTCTGGCTTGACGGGAGATTTTTCGTCTTTTATACTCTCTGGCTTCTCCTTCTCTTTTTCTACTTCCTTGTCACTAGTCTCCATTTCTGTCTCTTCTTCTTCCTTTTTGGGCTCTTCGCCTTCCTTTTCCTTCTCTTTCTCCTTTTCCTTCTCTTTCTCGGCAGGTTCTTCTTCTTCTTTAGTCTCCTTGGTTTCCTTGTCTTCTTCCTTAGTTTCCTTTACTTCCGAAGTCTGTAGCGATAGAAAATAATTAAATTAATTTGTCATTATTTAAGTTCTATTTCAAATAATATAATGTAAGCGATTCAGAGGATAATAATAATTACAAAATTAAGTTAAAATTTGTAACAAATAATAGTAAATGTAGCCAGGTAGTTATACAAAATTAAAATTAAAATATAGTGTGAAATATTTGTTTAAATCGTCGTTTTGAAACAAAGATGTAAAAAATGGGTTCGTAAACCGTGCAAGAAAAACTTACTTACAAATAAGTCAAAGAAATTTGAAGATAGGAAAAGATATTTTGTTTCATATAAATATTTTCATAATAATTTAATATCTTTTTGATACAAGAAATGAAGATTTAAGAATTAAAATTTAGTATTTAATCTGCACAATAATAGTTATTACAATTAGTATTATTTTCTTCATTTATCTTAAATATTCACTCCATTTTCTAAGAAAATCCTTAATATCATTCAAAATTAAAGAATATAACTATACAGTAACTGAGATCTACTATCCAACAGAAAAACCTAGTAAGTGACATTTGCCATTTGACCATTCCGATACATACGCATGAGAAAATAACCTCTATGGCAAAGTCATTTACTAGGTTTTTTCCGTTGGACTGCAGAGATATCAATTTCTGATGACTATTATGATCTATTTCGGTTTTAAACATTTTTTAATTTTTAATTAAAAATTTTTTGATGTTTAAAACTACACTTAGACTTATTATTCATTCTTGAAATCTTTCAATAAAATATTCTTCAATTTTAAATTATATATCTTTTAAAATGTTTAACTAAAATTGGACAATTGTAATATACTATAATGGAAATTAAAAGAAAAGAATACAAATTCTTTCTATTTTTCAAGTTGAGTTTCAAATGTTCAATAATTTTAAAGATTTTCAAATAAGAAATTATTAACTTTTCGATGCCTAGTCTTAAAGTTTTCTAATTTTTAGGCCTTGAATTTGACAAATTGTTTTCTTAATTTTCCATTGTTTTGAACTTATTCTAGAGGCATCTAAATAGTATAATCAGTCAATTTTGTACGATTGACATTGAAACCAAAAAATGTGGAATATTTAAATATATAATAATTAAATACGAAACTGGCTATCAAGGCTTTAAAAATCAAACTTAGCAATTCGGGAAAATTCAATACTGAAATTGTCCTGACATTTTTAACATTTTAATTCGAAAATATTATCGATTCAGGAAGCTTTCAATTTGAAATTGTTGAATTATTCGGGCTATCAATTAAACATTATTGTGCAATATGAGCAGTCAAATTCTCAATATAAATCTAAAATATGTTAGGATCACATCTACAAACAAAAACAAATTTCCCGGTTATTAAACATTTTTCCATGCCATTAATGATGCTAATGCTCAGTGGAAAGAGCATCAAGAACTGTCAGAACCCAAAAAGTATAAAGGAAATCCTAATTAAAAAAAGTCGGATCTATGATTGACCTCCTTGCTTTTGAAGCAAAGAAACTTCAGTATCAAAGCCTACAAAAGTGGTCATACAATCGAGCATTAAAAACTATAATTATAATTTGAAATTATGGAAATTTCAGACAAGACAGATTTTTTTGCTGAAAAATGTGATTTGTCCAAAAAAATCACGGTCATTTTCACCGTTAGAAATTGAAGATTTTTTTTAAACATTGTGAACATTTAAAATTAAATTATTTGAAAAACTTTGATAATTAGATGTTTGCTGATCAGAAATTTTTCGAATTATTCAATTGAAACTTGAAGCGTTAGTTTTAAATTAATTCCTTTTAATTAATTTTTAAATTGTGCAACATGATTTTTTTAAATTCAATCATTTCAATAAAAATTGCAAAATTATTAACTTTAAAATCAAGGGGAAGAACTTCACGTTAAATACAATTTTATAAGATGTCAAACTGACTTATATGTACCAAGAAACTATCATACATCAATGTTGACAGAATGCATGAATCGTAGATTGTTACATATTATATTAAATGAAATCTCAGTCAAATATTGATGAAATTACAAATGAAATCATTAATCTTGATCTATAACTCTTGATTTATATAAGCAAAAAGACCAATTTTCAAACAAGAAGATTAATTTCTATAAAAAAAAACACGCAATTTGAACTAATAAAGATAATTTTTCAAATAAAAATAAAATATTAAAATTTTTAGTTAAAAAGATTAATATTCTACTATAGAGATAAATTCGCACCTAAAATTGTGGAATATTCAATTAAAATAGTTACATTTTCAGTAAAAAAAATTTCAAACAAAAAAAATGTCAACAAAATAGTTTCAACTGGAGTTGTCAAATTTTCAGTAATAAAAATTAATTTTAAACAAAGAAAAAAAGAATTTACAACAAAATTGATAAATACAGTAACATAAAGCTACTTTCACAAATTGTTATATAAAAATTATATTGCAATTAGAACAGAATTAAGCACACTTTCGAAAAAAAATCCCTGGTATTACCAGACATATGAAAATTCCAGGTTTTCCAGATAGGGGCCCTGATAACCTTTCATAAATTTTCATAACTCCTCTTCATTCCTGATCCTGATTTATCTCAATATATCTTAGCACCAACATCTTAAAAAACCAAAATAATTTAAAAAATGATAAAAATCTGACCTCTTTCTCGCTCCCATCCTCCTTCTGTTCCTTGACCTCCGCACCTTCCACCGCCTTAGCCGTATCATTGGCCACAGCTCCAACTGTCGGGGTCGGAGTCGCAGCAGGACTGGGACTTGGGGCATTAGACGTCGCAGGAGTCGCGCCACTGCTACTCGTTCCAGTCGCAGGATCCACGACAGCGTCCTTCACAGGTTCCACTGGCTTTCTGATCATCTCGGGCATCGAGTAGTACCCATTAATATGCTCAAACTCCTGAACCTTCTTCCTGATCAACGACATCACTCCAATCCTCGTCAAAACATGTTGCCTACTTAATCCCTCCCTCGGAACTCCATCAGCAAACGTCTCTGCATTATCAGCACCAGGCTCGCAAAGGTGACGCATAAAGAGCGAAACATAAGCCTTGAAATTCTTCTCCGATTTTCCCCTTAAATCCCGCACCAACCACTGAGAATTAAAAGCATCCTGTGGTGGCATTCCATACCGCATAATGGCATTGAGGAAGGCCTTCCTCTGTCTCGCATTGAATCCCAAAACCTCAATATTACCATTAACCCTGGCAAGAAGTGGCGGAAGAGGTCTGTCCTTCTCATCTCGTCTTTCCAAGCGACGTCTGCTTCTACGAGACAATAAGTCACCGTCTCCCTTTTCATCAAAGTCATCATCCTCCTTGTCATCATCACTCGGTGCGCTAAAGTCACTGTTATAATCCGAGAGATTCTCTTGCCAAGGCTGATCATCCCTAGCTCCTTGATCTCCAGTCACTCCTCCATCGTTATAATTCACCTGCTTTCGTACTCTCTTACCCTTTCCAAGTGTCCTCGCCATATCCTCCTGCTGCTGTTCATAATGGTGTCTCAGCAGTTTAATCCAATATGCAGGATCGGTATTTTCAGCTTCTTGCTTGATAATCTCCGTGTCTGCCTCTTCCTCATTCTCGCCATCCTTTGTGACATAAGAGGCCACCTTGAACGAGCTCAAGTACTCGTTGGCCCAACTTTCCTTCGATTCGATACCCTCCTTGCTTCTGTTTAAAAGTTCCGCGACGGCCTTGTCATCGTAGTGAATTGCATCGTCTTCCTTGCCCTCCTCTTCTTTAAACAACTCTTCCGTTCCGAATCTCAAGATATCGTCGAGTTCCTGCTTGCTAAAGTTGGCACCCTTTCCTCCCATCCCCGGCCGCACGACCAAATGCGTAAGCATCATCTTGCGTTTCGCGACTTGAGTAACTCGTTCTTCGACCGAGTTTCGAGTGACGAATCGATAGATCATAACTTTATTAGCCTGACCGATTCTGTGAGCTCTGCTGAACGCCTGAATGTCGTTGTGAGGATTCCAATCGGAATCGTAGATTATCACAGTGTCCGCTGTCGCTAAATTGATTCCTAGACCTCCAGCACGAGTTGAGAGCAAAAAGACAAATTGCTGGGCACCAGGAGCATTAAATCTATCTATAGCCTCTTGTCTCTGAGTACCAGTGATGTTTCCATCGATACGTTCGTATTTATAACCCTCGCCTTCCAAGTAGTCTTCCAGAATGTCCAACATCTTTGTCATCTGGGAGAAAATAAGGACCCTGTGTCCGTCGTCTCGGAGCTTCCTCAGCATCTTGCTTAACAAGACAAGCTTTCCAGCAGCTTTGATCAAAGCTGAGGTCTCGTAGTTACCGTTTGGTCCCGTCGGGGCTTCTTGGGAAGCAGCTGGGAAGAGATAAGGATGGTTACAACACTTTTTCAGATCCATCATAATATTTAGCAACGAAACTTGCTGGCCTCCTCCCTTTGGATTCAAGGCTTCGTAGTTTCTCGTTAAAATATACTTGTAGTACTTTTTCTGCATCGGAGACAATTCTACTCTCACGATAAATTCGGATTTGCTAGGCATGTTCTTTAGCACGTCAGCCTTCAATCTCCGCAGCATGTGGGGTCCCAACATCTCGTGAAGTTTCTTCACCTGCTCTTCCTTGGAAATATCCGCAAATTCATTCTGGAAAGCAGAGAGATCGTTGAATTTATCCCGACAAAGGAAATTCAACAAGTGGAAGAGTTCCTCCAAGTTGTTTTGAAGAGGCGTACCAGTTAGGAGAAGTTTGTAGGCAATATTGTAAGACGCCAGAAGTCTGAAGAATTTAGACTGGTTGGATTTCAGCCTGTGTGCCTCATCGACGACTAGAACTGCCCAGTCAATTGATCCCAGGCAGGCCGAGTCGATAGAAACCAACTCGTAACTCGTCAAAAGCACGTTAAACTTGATATTGGCTGATCGGATCTTTGTCGCTCTTCCACCTCGAGTTGCGTTCTCTTCGAAGGCGAGTTCGTTTTCTCGGATGACGATACGACTGTCCTTGTCACCGACGTACGTGACACAATAGAAATCGGGAGCCCAGGTCTCGAATTCTCTTTCCCAATTGATGATTGTGGAAAGGGGTACTGAAACGAGGAAGGGACCTTTGCAGTGACCTTCCTTGTAAAGAGAATAGAGGAAGGTGATAGTCTGGATCGTTTTTCCAAGACCCATCTCATCGGCAAGAATTGTATCGATGCCTTGACCCCAAGAATACCTCAACCAGTTTAAACCTTCCAACTGGTAATGATGCAACTGACCTCCTGTTATGTCCAGGTAATCTGGTTGTCGTTCGTACTTTTTCTTGAGATCTGTGGTTGCTTTTTCAGGCGGTGGAGTATACCTTTTCGGTGCCTTCTCCTCGTCATCGATAATCTCTCGAGTCTTGGACTTTTTGCCCTTGCCTTTCTTTCCCTTTCGCGAGGAAGATGTTCCATCTCCGCAGATTGCGTTCCTCAGATCCAAGTAGTAATCGATAGCTTGTTTCAATCCAGGCACGTCCTCGTTCTCATCTTCCCAAGTCGCGAGATCGTAACCCAATTCTCGCCACTTAACGAGATATGTTGCTCGACCGTCTCGTTGAAGTCTGTGATTGATTACTCTGTGAACAATCAACCATTCGGGACGAACTCCGTATCGGTAGTAGCGTTCCTCGAGGTTGAATTCGTCCCTCTCGGCATTACCCTCTTGGCATTGAAGCCTCTTGTAACGACTGTCGCTCTCGTCCAAAGGTTCCTCCAGTTTTGGTGGCTCATCCATGTCGTATTTTCGTATGTAATTCCTAAACATGAGAGGATGGAACACGTCGAGTTGGAGTTCAGAGATCCAGTCACAGTGCCAATAGGACATATCTGCCCATCTGACGAAAAACTCTCGCGTCTTGCGTTTCTTAGGAGCTGCTTTACTGGTTGAAGGTTCCTCCGAAGGTGTATCTTCACATTCTTTCCACCTCCAAGTTAGGATCTTTGCGACTTTACCCATAATCGGAGGACAGCCACATCTTGGACACTTCCAGTCACCGTCGGGGATTTCGGTTAGAGGAGGATTTAGACAGTGGATGTGGTATGCACTTGTACAACTATCGCAGCATAAAAGTTCACCTCCGTCTTTGCAAACTCGGCAAAACTCCATGTGCTCGTCGTCATCATCTGCAGCTCCTAATGGAAGTTTAGGGGTATAATTTACGAATTGCAAAAAGCCGGATTGAATGTTGGTTGAGCAGACAATTTGATTTGATAGCCAAGTGTACTAAATGGAATTTTACACTTTCTTAACTTTATATTGGGTTTATTATTTACATAAGAGAAATTAAATTAGTACCTTCTCCTTCGCAGTGTGGACAACTCCATTTGCCTTCGGGTGTTTCCTCCAATTCGGGTTCTAGACAAACAAGATGGTAAGCTCTTGGACAAGTGTCACAAAGAATAATCTCACCACCTTGTTGACAAACTTCACAGTAATCCTGATGGTCAGTCTACGGAAAGAAAGACAATTTTTCGGTCATTTTGGAGAACTTAATTTCACCAATTTTGAAACCGTATTGAGCAATCTGAAAATAAATAGCTTCGAAACAAGTACTTTCTTGTTCCATAAAGAGGATTGCTACAAAATTACATTAATTTTCTAGAGCAAAATTAATTATACATAAATGCAAATTTGCCAAGCGTTTCAAGAATATAGCTAATCATTTGAACAGTTTCATTAATTGTACAATGATTAACAATAATAAAACAAATTAGAGAAACGTGTTCCAAATGAAATCTAAACAATGCAAATTTTGCTTTAAAAATAAAACCAGCTTTTTAATTGGAATTTTCTAACAGTAATACTTTTTAGGGAGAATATAATTCAAATTTGTAAATATAAATGGTTATCAAATTCTTTCAAAAACTTTAATATCGTCCAAATCTAAGGCTTCTAATTATAACTCTGCATTGTTAGAATTTGATGCCTTTCGAAAAGACGGTTTTTACTCTGGTATTCTCGAAAATTCTAAATAATTCATTGGTCCCAAAATTACACAAGTTTTTTAATTTAAATGATTTTATACTTAGAAATATAACCTTAAAATTTGAATTTCATAATTCCAATTTAAAAGTTTTAAAATTGAAATATTTTTAAGTTTCGAGTATGTTGCGAGATTATATAGGACTGAAATTATATGCATTCTAAAACGTTAAGCAGTAAACTGACGGCTTTCAAATTTAAAGTATTTTACAATCATGATGTTAGAACTTACAGCCTCCAAATTTTCAGATTTCGAAGTTTAAAAAATTTAAACTCTTTAAAAATATAAATCCTTTTTAATACATTTTTAGATTTCTTAATTGAAATGCTCTAGAATTTGTAGGCTGTAAATGAATACAAAACAAAACATTTATTTAATACAATTTTCATGCTCCTTGGTAGTTATTAAGAAGCAAATTAACTCTCACCTTTTTGGAATTCTTAAATCCGCTGCAAAGTACTAAAATCATGGAAATCTTAAAATGGACAAAAAATACAATGACAAAAAAATGTCAGAAACTTGCAACAACAAAAAATGTCACGAATCTGTCATATTTTGCATTCTGTAGCAACCCTGCATAAACTATTTAAAATTCAGCACATGCGACATATAACATATCAAAAAGTAGTAAACAATAAATACTAATGATTTTGAGGCAGAGCTAAGCAACAAATGATATGCGTTCTTGTTTCATTTTCAGATTAAATATTTGTATAATTCCCGTCATATGCGCACGTGTAAATTAATTGAAAACATGATAACAGATATTCATGCATCTTTCACATTGCTAACATAAAAATATGAAACATATATATGTATAGGGGAATCTAGAAGCTGAACGTATCTTTCGACAAAAATGAAGCCCAAAATCATTCATAATTGATAATGTAATGATTAGTAAGCAGTAAGAGTGTAAGATCTCCATCTATCAGAGATTGGAAACCTCGGCATGAGAAATGTGGACAGCCATTGATTTTCAAGCACGCGTCTGAAACAGTAACGAACGCACAAGCCATAAGCAGCTCAACTCTACCTGGACACTTTCCTCTCCATCGGGGAATTTCGAAGTCGTCTTTGTCTTCTTTTTCTTCTTGCTCTTGTTCCCAATCTTTGTCTTCGCCTTTCTGCGAACTGGAGGATCTGTTGGTGCTTCAGCAGCGGCTTCCTCGGCACCTTTAGAACCTTCCTCGCCTGTTGGCTCCTCTGCATCCGCCAACATCTGCTCAAACTCCACGTCTGAATCTCTGTATTCACCTCCACTTCCACCCTCAACTTCCTCGTCCTGCAACATCAAATTTTTAACAAAAAGTTAATATATAAACATCTCATGACAAAAACCTCATTTCTTAAATCGAAAGAATCTTTTAAATCAAGGTGATAAATTAAAAACGTTCAAATTTGATCACTTTTTTTAGAGTGATTGCCAAAAAGTTGTTCACTAAGTCCTAGCCATTTTCCACTTTTCCTCCGAATAATCAATTTGTTCTAAAAATTATCTCAGTAAGTACTTATATCAAAGCAAAATTTTGTAAAAAGTACACAAAATGTTCTGTCAAGCACCTATCCCAACCTACAAATTCAAAATAAAACATTGCTCAATGATATTAACACCATTGTCTTTTTTTAATATTTGCGATTTTAGGATATCACTTATATTGAGTTCAAAACGATAAACATCAAGAGTTTATTTATACATTTCAAAGTTGAGAATTTAAAAAATCCTCATTATAATTAAGTCGTTATAACTTTCAAAAACAGTACTAAAAGATACTATAAAAATTTACAAACAAGAAAAATGAGATTTATATTACTTCTGAACCAAAATTTATTTTATTTATTTTATTTATTATCCCAAAATGCAGTTTAAACAAAAAAAACGTGATTTTTCGTGCCTATTTTTTTTTGTGAGCCATTTTCCAAAGCTTTTCGAGTCTGTAATTAACCTGGAATCTCACTAACCGGTGGAATAAATGTCTAAACTTTGAGAATCCATGGTTCAAAGATCGATTTTTCGTTTTAGTATTTTCAAAGTGGCGTCTTAATGGCAAAATTTTTGTGAAAACATTCATGAATTTTTTTACAATAAACGATGCGCTTTTTGGAAAAATCATCAAGAATAAAAAGTTCTTGTGATCAGCCAAGGAATACGCCTGAATTTTTTCGAAGCGTTTTGAGCAAAATTTTGGATTCTGCATATGAACAATTTTTGCAAAATTCAAAATTTTGCTCAAAACGCTCCGGAAAAATTCAGGCGTATTTCTCGGCTGATTACAAGAACTTTTTATTCTTGAC
>NC_046658.1:59640001-59694247 GCF_010883055.1 Belonocnema kinseyi | reverse complement strand
TTTTTTTTTGTTTAAACTGCATTTTGGGATAATAAGAAAATTTTTTGAGGAATTTCATTGGCACCGTCGGAAAGAGATCTTAAGCAATAAAAATATATGTGTTTCAATTTTTTCTAGTGTCGAATAGTCTTAGTTATTGGCCGTTGAATAGCAGTGTACCGGTAGTGGCGTTTTGGCCGTTTAAGGGTTAAATTCTATGAAAATTTATCTTTAGAATACGCCAAAAAATGTTGTTATTCAAACTTTTCTTGTAATATTTCTGAACAAGTGAACGCAGAAATGTTGTATATTTCATCCTACTTTGAGCAAAAAAATTAAATTTTTTTGTGATCCAATTAGATATTATTCAACTAAAAAATACTAGGTAGTACCATGCTTATTATTGGTAGCTTATATTGAAAAAATTTCATTAGAAAAGTTAATTGTGCTATTAAATTGTTCTTTTATGTAATATTTGTTTCATATGGAGTACTCGCTCATACAAAGAGTATAACAAAATTTAAGAAATTTATTGAAAAAATATACCGCCTTAACCGTGAAATGTCCGGAAATTTTTGTGACCGGGAAAACTAGTAAATTTATTTTACAAGACGATTCTAAATCTGCTCAGAATTAAACAATGTACAGGTTTAAACATTCAAAATTGAACTGTTTCAAATCGAACTCATTATACTTAAACCAATTTTCAATTTTTAAATGTAATTTCAAATTAATATATTTATAATTCAACACTTTTATTCAATTTTAAACTTTTGTTACAGTGTAAAATATTTGTTGCATTGCAAAAACAATATTTGTTTACATTGCAACATTGTTACTTTGTAAAATGCGCAATGTTCAACCCATGCAATTTGATTTTTTTTTAAATAAAAAAAATTAAATTTTTTCAATATATAGCAATATTTGACGGCTTATGGAAAATAAGCAATTATAAATCAAATATGCAAAACTAAACAATATTAAAATGAATTGTTAAACATAAAGCATTAAATCGTTAAAATGTCAAGAGAGCTAAACTTAAATTTTGAACGATACCATTGTAATTGTTTCATTTTGTTGAATTTTTCATTTATAAGTGATTTTTTATTTTTTTACTTTGATGCACATATAACAAATTGACAATTATTGATTTCAAACGAATAAAAATCATTTAACTCATAATTTTTAAGTATTATGTTTAAAGTTTGAACGAAATTTTAAATCTTTTAATTCGTAATGTTTCTAACTTAAAATTGCTTTAAAATTATATTATAACTTTCAAAATTTAGAAATTTATGGATTCATTAATTTATTTTCAATTTCCAATTTTTGTAGTTTAAGGACATTTAATTTGAAATTGTCTATAATGTTGAGAGCTTCCATTTGATACAGGTAAATTATTGAACGATTTGAATTGATCATTTTTGAAGCTTTAATTTTAAACGTATGAAGTTCAAAGGAGATCTACTTTAAATAGTTTAATTTACAGTTCAGTTTTGATTTAATAGCTTTAAATGAAAAAATTTGTATCTTTAACAGTTCGAATTTCTTTATTTCGATCACCAAAAATTTTTTGTTTGAACTGGGAATAAACGGGAAAGTAGCAGGGAATTTTTGCTCTTCCACTGCATCGAACCCCTGTAAAAATTCAAGGCCAAATATGATTGGAAATTTACTAGAAAAATTTATTTTCCCAAATACCGTATTTATAATGAAAAACATTAACAACAAACAAATAGCAGAAATAAGTCAGAAAAAACAGCTGTGCCAGTGCGCCATGTATGGATAATAAATTCTAAAGATTTCTCAGCTTCTGATTGGCTGTTAATAAATCGATGACGTTCAACTCATCACATGCTCTTACCGTTGAATCATATAATTTTACGCAGAAAAGACAATTTTCTAATTTAAATATATGGCCACAGATTGCCCGTATCTGTTCACAAATGTTTGTTTTTTGTACATAAATATTCAACTCTACTATCTTCAGTTCTAATGAAGATAATAAAGTGATATAAATTAGAGGTAGTTAGTTGAACTATATGTAATTAATTACAATTTAAAAGAAGTATGTGCTTCTTTTTCTCTTTGTGCAAATTAGGACATTTGAAGACAATTTTTTATATCCCATGAAAAAAGGCACTCCGCTGGCTTCTTACATTTACTTTACAATATAAAAAACTGTTTTCAAATATCCTAATTTGCGCGAAGAGAAAAAGAAGCACATACTTCTTTCAAATTGTAAATCATTACAGATAGATCAAATAACTACCTCTAGTTGAAATCGCTTAAGAGCATGTGATACTTAGAAAATTGTCGATTTTACCAGTTTTAGGTTCCCCCGGCTATTTTTCTAGAATAATAAATATTTTGTCTTAAAAAGATGGGAAATGATAGCGAAGATGCTAACGGACGTCCCCACACACTTTTTTTTTAGGTTAATTCAGAAAAGTTTTAATTTAGCAAAATGTGATTAATTTGCATAGCGCTTAGGAAATAGTATCGATTTTTTCAGTGTTAGATTCTCCCGGCTTTTTTCCTAAGATAAGAAATATTTTGCCTTCAAAATCTGGGAAATGATAGCGAATATGCTAAAGGACGTCCCCACACACTTTTTTTGTTTTTTTTTTATCAAAAAATTTTTGATACTGCTAACAACGTGCGTGTATATTTCGAGGTTATGTGTGTTACAATTCACCCGAGCGTTACTTCCAAACTACACAATATTTTTGGCCGAAAACTTTGGGCTTACATATAAACATATTAACTAATCTCCCGGAACTAACCTTGTTTGCAGGCAATCAAAAAAGTTGATTTCATAAATAATTTCCAGATTATCGTAAAGGCAGAGATGAAAAACGACGTAACCTCAAAATAATGCATATGCATAAAATTTTTATTTAGCACAATAAATTTTGTTTGTTATTATCCCTCAAAAAGAGTCCGGGGACGTCCGTCATGATATTTTATAGCATCTCCGAATTCAGTTTTTAAAAATTTTCATTTTTGTGAAAAAAAATCGGGGAAACTGTAAGTATCACATGTCCTTAACTATCTTCATTGGACCTATGTTCCAAAGTTCACTCTCGTTTAAAGCTATCAAATATCCTTACTTTTAATCAGATTTCGGGGCCTGTGCGCTATAAAATTGACTCCCATCCTCTTCTTTCTTTTAACTACCTAACCTCTTATCTTTTTTAAACCTTTTTGTTGACAATATTCCGCTCGCCATACAAATAGTGACGCCAAAGTTAGCTAACAAATTTGTTGGGCCTCCCTAGAGAGCTGGGGAAAAAATATAAAAAGGTTACAGGTATCAAAATACTCGTCACTGAAAACAAAAATGAGCATCGCTTTTCGTTTTTTTTTTTAAATTTCAAATAATTATCCCTATTTAGGGGTTGAGAAGATCTCAAAAAAATAGAAAATAACACTCATTGTAAAATCATTTTTTATTGTATTTTTTCTATAAAATAAACCTTACAAAAGTAAAATCACGTATTTGCTCTGTCGATAAGGGGTTAATGTGAAAAAGGATGTAATTTAATACATGTAACATACCCCCCCCCCCCCCCCCCCCCCCCCCCCCCCCAGTCACTACGAGTACCAAAAAAAGAGGCAAAAAAAATCTATTTTGGCGTCACTCTTTCTAAGTACAGCAATATAAATAATTCTTTTGTCAATGAAAAAACCCTTAAATAAAAGAATTTGCTTTTTTTCAACACAAACGTAAGGATCAGATTCAAACCTAAAGTCTTAAATGTTTTTGGATGAAGTTTTTTATTTGTATCCAGCCACCCTCGGTTTCCAATTCAAGTTTTTATTATTTTTTTTATAAATGAAAAAAAATAGAATTTCAGTTGCTATCCATAAACATTTTTCCAAACCCATGAAATTTGAGCCTCAAAATTCTTGAATGATTTATTCAGGATTTTTTAATTTTTTCTAATATAGCACATTGTTTTCAATTTATCAACTTAATATCTCGGAAGAAAGATATTATTTTTCAATTTAAATGAAAATTGCACTTTTTATCGTGATCCGCAATTGAACCTGTTCGAATTTTAGGTCCCTGCCACTTTGAGATTGTCAACTTCCACATTCTATTTCTCGGAACTAGATCATTTTTTTTTAATCATACTTTTTTATCCTCAATACAGAAACACTTCAGCTCGGGAATAAACTTTTGCTTTATGTTTAAATAGTGATTTCGATTTTACATAATATTATTTCGATGATGAAATACTCCGATTTTGTTGGTTATATAGTTTTGTACTTTGACAATTCAATTTATCATACCATAAAGTGAGAGGATGTGTATTAAGCATTTACGTCAAAATCAAATAAATCGTTAAAATATTTATTTTTCCCATATTTAAAAATATTTTTATCTGTTCTGTGTATATAATTACTTGAGGGACATTTAAAAAAAAAGTTGGAATTTTTTTAATATTTTAGAAGTATACTTTTTAAAATGTTGCGGGAAGATATGACATTATAAATGGGCCAGCGTCGGAAGCAAACATCAGCCTGATTAGCGCAGTTAATGGTGAAATTAATATGGCAACTAGTGATTGGAGTAAAAATAACATATTTTGACGTTTATTATTTAAAATGTATTCAAAAAGTATGAACAAGGACCTAAAAATGTGTTCAAAGATGGTATCCAGCGATCCTTAGGAAAGTTTGTTATAAATATAAAAAATGAGACATTTCACTCTTTATTGGTCAACAATTTTTAAAGAAAGCGGAACCATAAATAAACAAATTCTTAATTTTTTCGAACACAAGCCGTCTTCGAAAACCTTGTTATCTTTTTAAATTTGTGTAAAATATTGGAAATTCTGAAAATCTTTGTGAAAACTTTTGTATTCTTTTGAAATCATTAAAATATTTCTAATCTGTATAAAATCTTAGTAATCTTTTGAAAGCTTTATTTAATCTTTGTTTGTGAAGTCTTTCATAATAATTCGAAATCATTGAAATATTTGAAATGGTTTAAAGTTTTGAAAATATTTTGAAATCTGGTTTAATATAACCTTTTTGAAATTCTTGTATTTTTACGAAATTTTTATGACATCTTGGAAACATTTATGAAATCTTTCGTATTTATTTGAAATTTGGTGTACACGCTTTTTCAAATCTTTGAAAGCCTTCCAATCTTTATGAAATGTTCGAAATCTGTGGTTGTGAAATCTTTTTATTCGTTGAAATCATTGAATTGTTAAAAATCTTAAGTTTTCTTTTCAAATTTTTTAAAATCCTTTCAATCTTTCGAAAGTTTTAAAAGTTTTGTGAAATTGTTGGGAAATATTTGAAATTTGATGCACACGCCTTTTTAAATCTAAAATCTTTGTAAAATGTTCAAAATCCTTTTATATATTTTAATATCTTAAAAACATTTTGAAACCTTTTGAAATCTCTAATAATGTTATATAATGTAATGAAACTGAATTAAAATCGAAATTTAAAATTAACAATTTTTATAATTTGCAAGTCGAATATCACAAAAAAAAGTACACTTGAACATTTTATATTAGCGTAGACGAAATAAAAAACTTTGAGAATAATGTTCTAGAAATCTCTTTATTCTGTAATGGGTAAAACATAAATTATATATTGATAAATAAAGAAACTTTGCAGTAGCAAGAATTATGCAAGGTTCTCCTGCAAAATTCAAGAAAATTTCCAAGTTTTCAAGGTTCAAAAAAAAAATCAAGGATAATTTCAGGTTTTTAAGGTCGCTGGACACCCTGTCAGAAGATTAAATTTTCACTAAAACCGAAATTTCTAACATAAGTCAATGCATGTTGGGTACACGAAGTAATAGGAACAAGAAGAAGGCTGTGTGCTACGAAACCAAGACAACTTTTTCGGAATAGATGTCGAGACTTTAACTGAAATATTTGCGAGAACCACGAAATACTCTCGTCAAGAGCCAAAGTTACAAATCACGACATGAATATGACTTTCTCTTTGCCTGACATTTGAATTATCGCCATGACACTCGTCTCTCGGCACTTCCAATTTCGAAAAGCCCCCCCCCCCCCCCGCTATTGCAAAAAAGTTGCCACGTCTTGACGCCGCAAATGAGTTAGCGTGGTTCCTTCTTAATATTACTTCGCGATTGGATACAACGTTAGTCAGTGGAACCACTGCATACCATTATTCTGACTGGTTCAGCGTCTAGAAGGATGTGACGTTTCAAACTCTCAAGAGTTGTTCGAATAGGGGGTTTCAATAATTTCTTTCTAAATATTTTTTTTTCTCAGAAGTGAAGAATTTAAACTTTTTTTTAATGTACTACAATTTTTAGAATTTCATTCAGTATTGAACAAAGCTATTGTATAAAATTCATTCAACCCCAATCGAAATATATTGCAATCTATAGTTGAATTTTTAACTAAAAGATATGAATTTTCAACTAAAAGATACGAATTTTCAACAAAAGTCGAGTGATTTAGAAAACATTTAATTTTAAACCCAAAAACAAAAAATTAATCAACAACAAAATAGACGAGAAAAGTGAAAACAGTGTGGAAAAGAGAGTAACTTTTTAAAGAAGGAATTTAGAACGATTACTCACCGAAATATTACTGACAGAGCTGCCACGTTTGCGCTTGCCAAGCTTGATTTTGAGCGTGGGAACTTTGGAGGCCTTTTTGCCCTTTTTGGCTCTCGAGCCTCGAGATTTTCGTTTGTAAAATTCACTGTCTTCTTCGTCCTCCTCATCATCATCTTGTTCTTGAGCAGCAGCTCCACGACTCGACCTGGAGGTCTTGGTTTCCTCCTCCAAGTTGCCTGACGAAGTTTCCGCCTCCGGTTGTGTGTGAGGGTTCATTTCGGAGAAATCTCGCCACTTGGCAGCGACCAACATCATAAGCTTCGATATTGGCACCTTGGGATTTTCTTTAGCTAATAGAGGCCTAACATGCTGTTGAAACAGTTTGTACGTGGATAAGTTCTGGAAATCGGCGTCGGAATAGTCAATTTGTACGTCAGTTAAGCCGAAGGTATTACACACTTCTTCGATTGTGGGCATTCCTGTAGACGGCTCTTGGCTTTGAGCAGAAGCAGATGTATTGTGGCTAGAAGACTTCCTGGACGAGGACTTTCTGCTCTTTTGGTTGCTCGCAAAATCGCTGTCCTCGCCCGCTGCGTCTGCATTTTCGCCGCCACCAAAATCGCTTTCCTTAGAAATGAAAATAGACACATATTATTAATTTTTGAAAATAGAAAGTTTCTTTTTATATTTGCAAACGTTCATATAAAATTCTTATGTTTATGTAAAGGCCATTAATTATTTTTCTAATTTGGATTCTTTAAAACTTCAGTAGCTTAAATAATAAAATTTTCTCAATAGGTTGATTCAATAGCGCGTTTCTGGATTCTTTTACCAAAGTCCAAATTATGTTTTGATTTTTTTTAAACATTTAATAGCGTCTATAATTTGTTTGTTTCACTTTGCAACTTTCAATATCTCACTTTAACGGACTAAATTTCTACTTACGTCGCCCGAATCGGACTTTTTCTTTTTCTTTTTTTTCTTTCCCTTTTTGTCCTCACTTCTCGCTTTTCGCTTCTTTCCCTTCTTCTTTTTTCGCTCTTCCGGCTCGTAATCATCATCTTCCTCCTGAAACGAAAAGAAGGGACAATTTTAATAAAGAGTACGAAATTGGAATTGTTGTGATTATTGTGAAAAAAAGTTTAATACATTTACCAATTTCTGCGACTCTTCAGCGTCAGAGGAACCGTCTACTGCTTGGCTAACATTTGCCACTAGACCACTAGATTCTTCTAAATCGTCTTCTCCTGAAAACAACAAGATTTCTGTATTAGAGCCGACAACTGCTTTCATTCAGCTAAGTGTTTTATTGAAATTAAAACATAGATGATGATGTTTCAATGCCTTCTTGACAGAAAGAAAAATAAATAAGCTTCTATATTTGTATTATGAAACGTAAACATATAATAATTATATCACGAATAGACCACTTTTTAAATATTTACTTTCTGATTTTGAGAATAATCAATTAAAATTTGGTGTCATCAACGTTTAATTCTGATTTACAAAACAATTTCGGACTAATAATACACATCCTTCGGACAGCTTTTATTTACTCAAAAATAAGACAAACAAATTAGAAACTAAGCTTGGAGAATACTAAAATTCGTATGAGAAAAGAAAATACACACTTAAATTTAAATTATGCATTTTTTAAGGCCTTTATATCGGTGATTTCATAAATTTGGTAGAGTAGGCTTTGATATAGAAATATAATCAAAGAAATGGTTTTATTGACTATACAAGATTACATTCAATGAGACTTGAAAGTAAATAAATGAATGGATAAGAAACACTATAATCAATAACGTAGAACAAAGAATAATATTATTATTAATTTCCTTAGAATTCCCAATTTCAAATCCCTTTATTGACCTACGTTATTCCAACTTTTTGAAGTTACAAAAGCATTGGAAATGATTTGTCAAACACAGTGAAAAAGTGATTGAAAATTACGAGTGGTTTTTAAACGTTTTATCATGATGTGTTTATTCTAAAAATGAATTGTGAGCTGGCATCGATTGACGCTGAAATTGCACTATTTTTCGTAAATTACAACCACGTGATCAATCAGGGGTAACTGTACAACAAAATTTTATTTATGCCATAATTAATGTGGTAATTTTCAACCGTTTTTTTAGAGTAAAGAGTCAAAATTTCTTCAATAATCGAACTTATTTAGTTAATTAAAGAACCATATTTTAATATGTAGAAATAAAAGTTGTCATCATGTTTCAACGCAAATTTACACTTTTTACTTCTCAAAATAAATTAACATTTCGAAATAAAATCATTATTTTCACGCAATTGCGTTGAATAACATTTCAATTTTATTTCAATAAACTGAAATTGTTCTAAAAAAAAAAGAAAGACAAAATAAATAATAAAAAGTTGTTGTTTGCGTTTAAACGAAAGATTGTTGAAGTTACGTTTATAAGGTGTTTCACCTAGAGTTCGCAAAAAGACCTGTTTTAAAACTGGAATGATTTTAAGTTGTTCACAACTCATGCCACTAGCTGGCAGACTAGCTTAACTCTTATCATTTTTTATTGCATTATTTACTTCTGTTCTTATTCTAACGTAATCACGTCTGTCAACGTCTTTTTGGAGCATCAAGTCTTTAACAAATGTGTTCTCCAAGGCCAAATAAAATTCTCTTTCCTAAAGTTTCTCAAACGCAGCAGCAAATTCCTAAAGATAATTACTCCAAATTTCTTAAGATTAACCATAAAATAAAACAAACCTATTCGACTTATAATCAACTGAAATATCAAAATCTCGCCAAGGCAATGAAAAATAGATAAATAATAAAATAAGTAAAAATAAAATAATATGAATTCTAAATTCCAGATCCTAATACTCCTGAAACTAAAGGGAAAATTCTACGTGAGAAATGCGGCGCACACACACGAAAGGATAGTAAAGATACACACCTATGCATGCAGATGACATATATCTATTACATACACGAATACCATTTTTATTCATAGAATAATTTATGAATTACGAACTCTCAAAGTCCCAATTATCTCAAAATTTAAAAATGGCGCCAAAAGCACCCCTCTAATGAAAATCCAGGAAACCAAAATCTAGATGACGCCTTCGAGAAAATATTTCGCGCAAATACGAAAATTTGTCTCGGGCCTAACCCGCGTACGGTGAATGCTTTGCAATGCTTTGTGCGAGTGTGCGGCCGCCATTTTCTTTGGAAGGGCACACCGTACTCTCGATACCTATCTTTTTATGTTCATAATCTTATCGACAGATCTTACCCTATTTTTAAATTTAACCAACCTATAATTTCTCAAAACATCCCAAAAAACGCTGACAAGCGAGTTTAATATAAAGGGAGAATCAAAAACTAAGATCCTCAACCGGCAATCGAATACAAATACGAGTAATGCTAAACATAAACGTACACAACGCTACCAGATGGCTCATCGCCGAGTACTTTGCTCACACAAGCTGAACATTTTTTTTTATCATTATTCACATATTAAAATTTTCTTCTTTACGAAAAAAATCAAAAATTCTTGTTATGACACTGCTTCTAAAAACAATTAAAAATGAAACACCTCTGAACATCAATAAAAGTAGATTAATAAAATTTTCTTATTTATTTTTGTTTTAAGATCCCTAAAAATAAAAATAAAATTGAAGGTCAGAGAAAATCCTGATAAACCCTTTACGGACAAAAACACGTGAAAACCCAAACCTGCCATGTGATCGCTTTTATTTGTGCCGGGACACGTAGCTTTTTAGATCCAGCTTATTTTTCTCTCCCAGCACCCGATTCCCAATCTTGAATCAACTCGAGTGAAAAATCAGTCTGAAAATTGTACTTTGAGAGTCGTCCGAGTTTCTGACAAGTTAACCCTAAAATTTTTCCCGGGATACGTCTTTGGTAGTCAGGAACTTTAGTCTTTCTAGAGATGAAGGCTGAGTTTTGAGTTTTGGATTTTCTTTTGAAAGAATTTGGGAAATAGAAGGTTTTCCGCAAAGTGGTCACGGCGAGCGGTGACGAAAAATCGCACGGGGCCGATTGACATGGCAGCCATCATACGAAAAGCGCGCGTCCTGCGTGAGGCCAACTTTCCGGCAATTTTGCCGCTCATCTTGGAAACACTTACCCGCGTAGTTTTCGTCCACTTCCTCGTCGGACGCCATTTTCACCAACGGCGGAAAAGCCGGGCACAACGGAGTCACTCACTAAAATCAACGATCTTACGGGAATCGGCGCGGAAATTCGACATTAACGTTTTACGTTTTTCTAGACGATGCTCGTTGCTCGCACTCGCGCTTCTTCGGCGTGGCCGCCGTCACTTGCCTCTCTGTCTTCGTGCACTTCCCCGCCGTCGCTGCTCGAATTTTCCCCTCTTTTTTCTCCCCACCATAAAGGTCCAGCTGCCCCCAACCCCCACCATTGAGAATTTCGCACACCCCGTTCAACCCCCCCATACACCTCTCCGTTCATCTGGTGATTTGAGGCTAGTACATTACAAAAAGGTAATTTGGGATAGTTTACCGGAAAATAAAAAAGTGGAAACTTTGCACTATTCCTAGAATCGCTAGAATGCATTTAAGAGAGTAGAAGGATTCAAGTGTAGGTGGTCTTGTATATAATTTTACTATTCTTTCTGCTTTGTCCTTGAGGAAATAATTGGCAAGGGGATATAATGAACTTTATTTAGATCAAGAATATTCGTGTGTTGGTTTTGTTTAATAATTCATAAATACGTGAGATTTTTGAAAGTTTAAAAATGATATTTGAACCAATTTTCCAAAATGGTTTTCCTTCGAAAAGACAAAGAAGTGGGAGTTTTATTCTACTTCATAGGAAGAGATCCTTTATCGCAAGGATGATATTTATTATGTAGGGTTTAAGCGAGCATTTGGACTTTTTGACAACTTAGTTGTTATATTTTTGTATTCAATTTTCTTAAGCAACTATATTATTTTTATTTGACTTTTTAATAATCATTCGGCTATTTTCATTTTTTTATTAATTCAGATACATCTTACTCTTCTTGTAAAAAATATTAGAAATCGAGATATTAATATAAATAATTCAATGTATAATGGAAAAATTCCTCCTGATAAGATCGTGTTATTTTCGGACAGGATTCACGCACGGTTACACGAGGAAATCAACACGGATTTTCAAATCCTCGGGAAAATCGGCTAGGATATCCACGTGTAAATTATGTCACTATGTTTTTTTCAATAGATGTATATAATTTAAATTATTCTTATAAACTCAGCTGACATTTTAGTTTAATTTACTACCAAAAACTGTGAATTAAAAAGTTACCATAATAGGGACATTGTTTTAATTCGAAAAAAAATGGCCAACTCTTTTTCGTAAATGAGTGAATTACATTGAAGAAACTTAACAAATCAAATACTCGTTGCGATGAAAATATTGGTTTGAGTTCTCATTTTTAATACAGTAATAAATAAATGTTATTTCACTTTTAATTCAAATTGCCGCGTAGTATTTTAGCATCGTGTTAATTGTTTTCTTTTGTTCACGATATTTTTTTAAGGGGGTATCGTTTATTGAACAAATTTCTTTTTTTATAGTCCATTTTAATCCACATATTTAGGAAAATTTCAGAAACTAATGTCTATGGAATAAGTTTTATCATTCATATAAACTGAAGATTATATTTTTTATCCAATTTGTGGTGAGTATCACATCGAGATTGTCAACAGACACATATATTTCCAATAAAATGTATAACTGTTTCTAATCAAGTCAATATAAAATATATTCTTAAATTTTTAAACGAAGTTTATAATTATTTATTTCTTAAAGCTTCAAGTTTGAATTCATTAATTTTAATTTTTAGAGTTTTCAATTAGACAGCCTAATTTTCAAACTGTCATATTTCTCCCAACATAACAAATTTTGCAATTTTGAACGGTCAAAGTAACAGTCTTTTTTTTAAACAGAAATCACATTTTTTAGTAAAAAAATCTATACAATCACATTGAATGTCACTTGATACGCTTCACGATATGATAGTTATTCGTAGTATATTTATTCATCTTTCAAACGTCTATAATTTAATTTTTTTAAATCATTTTTTATGTGCATTTCTAAAATAATTTGATCTTTGATGCTTTGAAGCTAAAATTGTTGGCTTTAAAAACTTAAATTCGAACAATTTTGTTTAAAATTTTTTGAGATTTTGAATTTCAAAATTCATAATCTTTAAAAATTTTATATTAAAAGCCTTCTTAGTCAGTTTAAAATTTCATAATATTAAATTCTATTCTCCATGGTAAATATATAGCAATTTCGAAATGAAAAGCTGAAAATTTTAAACATTTTAAACATTTTTTAACATTTTTAAGATGATTTTTTAACATTTAATTATTTAACATTTTAAGAAACATTTAACATTTTAAGAAAAGCTGAAAATTTTTAACATTTTTAACATTTTTAAGATTTTAAACATCGGCATATTGAAGCAATCTTTTGTTTTATATTATTTTTTTATTTTCTATGTAATATATTAAAATTGTCTGATTTTTAGTTAAAGATTTAAACGAATGAAAATTTCAAAATTTTAAATATTTAATTGGAAAATTTGAAGAATGAATAATAATTCTAAAGGAAGTATTAAAAATAAACGATTTAACCATTTTGTTAATTTGTTGATTAACATCAGAATACAGATAAAAATCAAACTATCTGAAATTGAAACCTCAGTCATTGAATAGTTTCTTTAATTTTAAATGGTTATAATTTTGCAATTACATTGAATGGGTTAAATTTTGAAAAGTATAATCGACCATTAAAAAATTATTGACTTTTAAACGATTTAAATTCACTTTAAAATTTGAAGTTTTGAAGGATGTTAGGGATCATTCACAAACTACGTAACGCGTTTTTCTTTTTTCTATATCCCGGTATCACTGTTCACTTTACGCAAATTATACTCTCAACTTTATTTAAACAAAAGAAAAACGCGTTACGTAGTTTGTGAATGTTCCCTGAGTATAAAAAAACTTTTAATATCACAATTTTTATGACTATAATTTTATATAGTTTTAAGTTAAGTTCGGATTCGTTTAATCTTCAACGTCCTGGAGTAGTATTATTAAGGTTTAACTAACATTTGTTGTGTAATAAAAAATTTTAATTCTAAAATTACATAGAAGCCTTTACATTGAAAGATTCAATCAATTTTTAACTTGTTGAAATTGTCCTATTTTCAAAATTTAATACGAAGTTATTCAATTTCGAGATTCTTCAATTAAAAATAAAATGGTTTGCTTTTCAAATAAATTCAATTTTAAATGCACGTGCTTGCATTCACAAAACACATCTCTGTACTTTCCTTTATTAGATGCTTTATTAGATGCTCCTTTATTAGATGCACAAATTTCCTTATCCTGCTTATATGTTCCAAAGCCAATAGATCTCTTGCAAAAAAGTTTGCTGATGCTCATCGAGTTCCGTGATCATACAAATATGATCATATGTGAAAAATTTGTAGGTTTTGCGAAAAGAATATGTTTGTTTCGTAAACCAAGAGAAATCATTAATTTTAACAGGAAGAACCGGGAGATAGGTGGGAAACAAAAATGATAAAAACACTAGCCATCCTGATTATTTTTGTTAATTGCACAACAAAACTAAGGTTTCAATTTTGTTTTTGCTTATTTTATTACAAAATAATTTTGATCTTTAGCTATGTTCGCTGTCATGATCCATGTCAAATCTGAAAGAAACAATTGAATTGCTTTTAATGTTTGTATTTTGCTCAAAATGAACCAATTATGGCTCAATTTTGTTTCAGTAAATTTTGACGTTTTTTTTTTCAAAATTAATCTTCATTCTGCATAATAGTGCAAAGTAATCCTGGGATTGGGATATGATTTTCATAAACTCCTCAGTCTCAATGACAGAATTTTTTTTGTATTTACGAATCTAATTTTTATTTGAACTATTTATTATTTGTGCTCCATCAAGGAGAAATATTGTAAGAATGTGTCTGAATGTCTATATGGGGGTTTTTTTTTATATGGGAGGAAAATATCAAAAAAAGTTTACGTGAGATAACACGAACTACTTTCAACGTAAGTCGAGAAAATATCTATGTACGAAAAGAACTATTGAAGAAACGTTTTATTAAATTAAAAATAAGTTCATCACCTAGTTTTTACATTCAAAATTAACAGTAAACATGGAAAAAATACAGCTTTTGATAGTGTGTGGACTTTCAATAAATTGATTTTAGGATCGCGCGAAACTTATACTTTGTAAAATTCTCGGGAACATTTCCACTAATTTACATAATACTTGGGAATTTAACATCGAGACTTCGCTCTCCTCTCCTCTCTCGATGTTAAAGGTTTTTCCCTCCCTCCTGCTCTTTTTCCACTCCTCTGCCCCTCACTTCTCATTTTTCGGATAGTAAATCCCCTCCAGGAAGAGTTTACCCCTTCCTTTGTCCCTTATTCCTGATAAATGTTCCTTTACTTTTCTCTTTCCTTCTCCTTTCTGCACTCAAAAGATAAAAGTAATCATCATAAAAGATAACCATATTAAAATTTTTTTTAATATACCAAGTAGAATAATCAAAGTTACATAAAGATGACTAAAATGTCCTAATTAAAAAAAAAAATGTTTTTCCAAATCATTAACAAATGTACATTAATTTATGGCAAAAGCGACGGTTAAAAAAGAACATACATTCTTAATTTCTTATTATTCGAAAATTAGGCAATTTTTAGTATAGATTTGCACCATTAAAACTTATTAATTTTGCATTTTGGCGAGCGAACCGTGAAATGTCGAAATGACTTGCTTCTGCACATGTATCCCTTTATTCAACCTGAATAAAATCAATACATTCCCTTTTACTACGAGTTTCATTAAATTAATATACGGAAGTCAAATACATTGAAATTTTAAATCTGATTTGATGTGTTTTAGTTTTTAGCTAAAACATTATATTCCTGATTTTAAAGATGTTGATAAATAAATGAATTTTTTTCAACCAAATTCAAGTTACTAATTCAGTTTTACAAATTATTGACCAATCAACATCCATAATTTTCTCATCAGCAAGTTTTGCAATCGCAATCGTTAGCAACTTGTTCAAAAGAATATATATGTTACCGAGAGGACAATGACATTTAATTTCTCATTCCACTTGCGATATTCGTACATTGTAACTGCTTTAAAATATCCACTTACAATTCCATATTCGAAAAATCTTTATTGAAAAATATTTCTACAAATAAGTCTAAAATGATTGCTAGATTGTAAAATTACTGATTAAACTAATAAAAAAATAGTTTCTAGGTTTGCACTAAAATCTAATATAAAAACAGGAACAATGATCATTTCGTAAATATTTTATTCATGATATTAAACAATATAGATCACAGTTACTATACGAGATATATTAAGATACAATGTGTAATTCAAACAAGTTGAGTTTCATCATTTCACATAGATTCAGTATTGAAGAATAAAAATTTCTTCTTATTTAAGATCAGATTTCCGTTTCATCATTTCTCAAATATTTACACAGTCCGACTATGTATCTTTTACTTTTTTGTTTAAAAGAAGAGAGGCCAGAAGTACTTATATTTTCTACCACATATTCTACATTGATTAGGACTCAGAATCCTTAATAATATTACGATGGCGTCTTAAATAGTAACCAGCGACCAAGTTATTCAGGAATTAAACTGTGAGCTTGAATCTTTAAAAAGGTATTCTCAAATTTGAATCTGGCTACTTTGCATCGGAAATGAAGGGAATCTTGGACAATTTTTTATCGAATCTAAATGAAAAGTGTAATAATGAAGCAGATTAAAATCTTGCATAAAAGACATATCATTCATAAAAACAAATTAAAACTCTATTGATACAATAAACTACTTTAATAATAAAATAAGAGATTGTAACCACTCATTGAACCTCACATTTACACAATTTTAAAAATATTAAGCCTCTAAGAAGCACTTAAAGATAATAAAGCGATTAAAGTGTCATATTCATAATAGAAATACTAAACTTAGTCTAATACTTTCCTCAGATGAAAATCATATCCTGATTCAATGTGGAGTTATTACAATTAAAAATTATGGAATGGTACGATTAGTTTTAAACTGTCTTTTCTTCTATCTAAAAAATCGTTTTGAGATATACTCTTTGTTCGATATTTGGATTCCATCTTACTATTAATGTGGACAAAACTAAATTCTTATATTATCATTCGATAAAACACAAAGTAAGTTCGCTAGAGGAACTTTGATTTATATTATTAATATTAATAAAACAATAGATGTCGATTTGTGGCGATTATCTTTACATTATAAATGGTAATTAGGATTAAAAATCAATTTTATCTGACACTGCTATTGGCATAGAGACAACTCTAAATTGAAGGAAGGCGATGAAGTTTACTTATTTCGCAGTAAAGAACTATTGTGCGTTCGAGTCGATTCTTTAATAATTTTTTATAACCTATCGGCAGTATTTCTCATCTAAAAATGGAGATAGTTGATTCTGTTTAACTTAGACTCAATTTCAATCTTCTAATAATATTAAATACAAAAGAGAGGTTTGAAAATAATGAAAATGATCATTTTCGCCTTTTAATTTCTTACACATAAATCACGAATCGAAACCGCCCAATTGCACATTCTGTATAGGACTAGGGTCTTGATTTTAAAGAATAATTCTTTTATAATTATCAGATCTCTTACAAACATAAAGCGATTAAAAAGTGAAGAAATTAGTTCTTCTAAAATCTAAGCACTGGGAGTATTTTCTCCTCTAAAATATTTAAAAGCATAAAATAAAATATACGTTGAAGAGTTGAAAAAGAGATGTTGAATTTTAAATATAGGTTTCAGCTTTCTGTACTTTCACAAATTGCCGATTCTCTTGATCTGTTTTTTTTTTACGATTTTCATTAACAGACAGAGATTCAAGCCAATTAAGTAAAGATGATAAAAATATTGGACGGAAATTTTATGGAACATTTATCTATAATCAACGCTGAGAGCACTGAGTCCTTTCTTTTTTATGGCTTCGGCGACGGCTCTTTCGAGAAAATCGTGTTCCTGGTCACTAGGGTCTGTTTTTTCATCGATCCAGTTTCTCTCAGGACACACTTCTACCTGATCAGCAGTTGCTGGTATAAAATCTGGTGCAGAAGAAGTGGATTGCAAACTAGGACAATTTTCAGGGACTGGTGGAGGATTGAGAGAATAATTTGGGAAATCGTCGCTGGTGAAAAAATTCACGGTCTTGCCTGAGAAGAAAGGATTCATTTGAGAAAGATTGGCTGAAGGAACTAATCCATGATTGCGAATAGCCATAGAGACAGCTGTGTCTTCCATTTCGTCTCCTCGAAAAGATCGCATCCAAGGATCTTCAAGGAAAAAGGTCCCAGCAGGTGCCATTATGTAGTGTTCCATTACTCTGTTTATCGTATTGTCCACAAAGCCCTTGGCTACTTGAAAAGCCTGCCAACCTTTCAGCTTTTCCCTGGATAGCCTCTCTTCTTCGTCGAATTCTTGGGTTTCGGCTTCTTCAACTGGCCATTCGTTTTCGATTCTTGGACTCTAAAATAACAATTTTTTATTAAACCTGATTCTGTTTATAATGTGACTAATACAGAAAGGTTTTAAAGTAAAATTCGGACTAGCTTCAGAATTAATTTATCAATCAAAAATTAATTGAGATTTACTTTGAAATTGAAATCACGTGCTATCATGTCGAAAAAAAAGTGATGTGAAAATATGTATTGAAAATCTGGGAATCATTGTTGAAAAACAGATTACCTTTTCATTAATTGAAGTTTTTTTATATTTTAAACTTGACATTTTGAAAACTAAATCTATTTTCTACTAAAAAATCATAGAAATCATTTTGTGAATTGAAAAATATATGTGCTTTCCAAATACTCATACGCGGTTAAATTAAAACTTTTAAATTATCTGGAACCTAGTTATTCCAGGGGATCTGGAAAAGGGCAACTAGGTTGTCCGCGTTCTAAATAAACTTCAAAACATTACACAAATTATAATACTTTTCGCTGAAAATTAATATTTAAAAAAAAATCATTTTAATATAAAAACATAACGATTCTAAGAATACTAAAAATTCTAACAAAAATTATGTTCTTTTAGTTCTTTTTTGGAAATTAGCATTTATAAACCAAATTCATAAACGAGTTTATCAATTTTCAAGAAGTTTAGATTATGGGTTAGCGTTTTATGACGAAAATGGAAATAGGTATATTTTAAATAAAATATTACGTATTAGATTTAAAAGATTAACATTTTTTCAACACCGTAATTCTTTCGCTTTTGTTAGCGTTTTTACCAGAAAATTATATTTTTAAACAAAAAATCATTATATTCAAAAATAAAAGTCCATATTTTTTTAACAGTTTTATGTTACGTCAGTGTTTATACATAAAATCCTTATGGTTCCAACAATATTTAAAATTCTGAACATTTTTCTTTTACGTTTGTTAGTGTTTTTCGTTGAAAATGATTGGTATTTTTAATAAAAAAAACTATTGTATTAAAAAATCTGTAGAATATTTCAACAAATTTAGCTTACGCTGTTATTATTTTCAATAAACAAATTATTAGATTAAGAAATATATGTACAATATTTCAAAAACTTCAGCCTTAGTTATTTTTATGCTCATATATTTTACTTGAAATTGTTATTTTTAAATAAAAATCATTACATTCAAATTCAATTTTTTTTAAATAGTCAAAATTTCAAGCTTAAAAAATAATATTATTCATAATTTTTTATAATTTTAAGCTTGACATAAAAATTTAGTATTCTAATTTTAAAAAATTATTAAATAATTTAAACAAGATTTATAATTTAAAAATTTTTGATTCTATTAGTGTTTTTCGTCAGAAAATATTGAAATTTGTAATACAATTTTGTGTTTCACTTAAATTTGGTATTTTCAAACCAACTAATGATTTTTGTTCAAAATAATAAATTTTTTATCAGAAATTAACACTTTTATTCAAAATCATTAGATTTCAAAGAAGACTCATAATTGTACAATTTTAGGAAAGGCTAACGTTTTAAATCGAACATTGGTATTTTTTTAATCATTATAACTCTAACAATATTTAAAATATTTTAACAATTTTGAATACTGTTGTTGATTTTCTTCATAAATTATTCGTACAAGATTTACAATTTTCGAAAAATTTGGGTTTAAAGTTAGAACAAATTTTTTGTTATACATGTTATGTAAAACGTTTCATGTATAAAAATGGCATTTTTAATTTAAAAAATCAGATTATTTTGCAGATTATCATTCAGTCATAAAATGCACAATTTCTGTATATGTTTCTGTCTTTATTTGTGTTTTATATTTAAGATCGGTACTTTTAATAAAAAAGCATTGGATTTATAAAAGATAAAATTTTGAACAATTTTAGGTTAAGTTAACATCTTTCACCGGAAATAGGGTATTTTTAACAAAAAATATTAGGTTTAAAAAAGGATGTTATATAAGTGTTTTTCATGCAAAAATTCTATTGCTAATAAAAAATCGCTACATTTAAAAGAACATTTACTATATTTGAAGAATAATAAATTGTATTTTTGCGTTTTTTATCCAAAATGTTCAGGTATTTTTAATAAATGTTAAGATATTTTTCTAGATAGGATGATGCTCTCAAATTTTAGTGCTTATCAGTTGGGATATTTAGGATAAAAACCTAATTTTAATAAATATTTTATATAAATTAATACTGTTTACTCGTTCAAACAATGATAAGTGCTCAAGTTGCAACTTTAAAATTCTTTTTCTAATTCGTTTGCTAAATAATTTGTTATTAATTTATATCTATATTTCCAAAGTAAGATATTGAATTGTTCTGAAGTTAGATTTTCAAAACTTGAATTTGGTTTCAAAATGTAATTTTTTCAGTTTAGATCCACTTTAGATTTGATTTAAATGCGTGATAGTTTTTAAAGATGTTTTCTTTCGTTGCATCTACACATGAGTACTTTATATACATTCAACAATCAACTTAATTAAATAGTTGAAAATCCCAAAAACCTCTACTGCTCTAAAAAATATCAAATTTCGAAAAAAATACTGGAAATTTAGTACAAAAATTAATAGATTCTTTTCCGTAAAAATGATTCTTTTGATAAATAGGACACTGTTGCTTTTAACAAATAATTCAAATTCAAACAAATCCCTGAGGAATATGATGCGTTTCTGCTTTTTTTTCCCCAGAAAAAAAGCAAACAATAAAGGAGAAGAAACAAACAAAAATCTACTCAAACACATAAAACGCATATCAAAGCAAAATAATTAATTTAAAAAACTAGCTGCTCAACCTAACGCCTGAAAGATATAAACAAATCAATTACAGAGCACATTGCTCCAATCTTGGAATTTAGTATATAATATTCAGTAAAAATATGTTCCATGATGCCGTATTAACGGTTTCAGCCCTGACCTAGTTACCTAAGAATTGCGATCTCTATTTGTTAAAAGCAAAGGTCAACGACCGAGCCAATTAGCCTGATAGTAAACAATGGAGAAAAATGAGAGGAAATCACCGATTCTTCCTTGTGTTCGACACTCGTGACAAGACGAGTCTTCTGCCGTTTTGGAGGATCCGGTCGATCATGATCATCCGTATCCGACTCTTCCACGTCGGTTGCCATTCTATCTATTTTGAAAATAATTAAAATACACCCCTGATTTATTAACCTAAACTGCAATCACTCCAGTGACGTGAAAAAAAACGGATAATGATAGGTCGACCAAGCCCTTGAAATTCTTGAGCGCTCCCGTATTTTTCCTTTTTTTCTCGCTATCGATCATCCCTGGGGTCAATAGCTTTTCCCGAAATCATCTCGATACACGCGGAGATCGGTTGATAAGAAAATAACTTGCAGATATCAGGGTTTCATTGCACAAAGAAATACATAATGAACAAATGTCAATACACACGCAAGGACCACTTTGACAGCTCCAAAATGGCGCTCTATGCAATCTGTTTCCTTTGAAACTAAACTGGTGCCGAACGGTCAACATTTATTTGTAACCTTGCAAATCCATTTTTTTAAATCGAACAAATCCCCTGGAAAAAATCTATCGCTCATGATTCTGTCTCTATGAGATTTTTAAGCGCCCTTATTACTTTATAAGTTTTTAATTTGTAGTCATATTACACACCAATTTCAAAATGGCGTGAACATGTGTTTGTGAAATTTCAACGTTTTAGAATTTAGATTTGACGTCCGCTCTACGAAAGGATTTGAATTTTCCGGTTTGTGTTAAATTAAAGTCTATTGAGGATTTTCTTCGGAATTGTGTTTGTGATGGCCGTGTGCGGCGAATATATCAGGAGTCAATTTCCTACGATTGACGATGATCTCTATCATTACGTGGAAGGTAATGAGTGAAACATAACCTCAAAGTTACATTCGAGCCGTGCCTTGTTTTTGGTATTTAAATTAGGTTCTTTGTTTCAGGAATCCTCGACAGCTCCAGAGACGACTTTGAAGATGGGGATGAAGTTTATGAAGCCATTGGGCAAGTTTTGCATGAAGTAGCCGACAAGTCAGAAATCGAGGTTAGGTCGGTAAATCGGTGTAATTTTTTCAATACATTTTTTCTGAGGACCAATATTGACTTTCAAGAGCTCAGTTGACATTTACGAAGATCGATAATAAGACACTCTAATTTATAATAAATTTGATATTCTTGAGCGTTTATTGGTTATCGTGAAAAAAGTTTTTGATTCAGTTGCAATACTTTGTGGTTGCAGTGAAAGTTTATAAAGTGCATGCCGAGAAAATATAATTTTGGCAATTCTTTAAGTCCCGGTTTTTATAATTTTAAGTATTTGTGAATATTAGAAGACAGAAGAATTTTTTGTTTGCAAATTATTTGTGTTCTTGGTGCTTGATTTCTGATTTGTAGCATTTACGCCCATGAAACCGAATGGGGAAATTGAATATCTGGCTCCAAATAATGTAAAATAACTTTTATATTTTCTTGTAGGCTATTGCAGTTTTCAAACTTCACTTGAATCTCTAAAGTAATATTAAATTTTAGTGTCAACATTTTCATTTATCTTGATTTCCAGGCAAATATGCGAGAATTTGCTCGAAATTCTAAAAGGAGGGTCGAACGGAGCCAAGAATGATGCAACCGACAAAAGGAACGGCGTCAATAAGGTTTTAAATGCTCCAGTTCATTTGGGATCAATGGCAGCAACATTAGAATCTCAAGTTGAACAAATCAAAAGTATTTGGGTTACAACGCGAGACGATGGAATGGTAATTCCCCCCTCCCCCTCTTTTGTCTTTACGTGTTCACACAGAAAAAATGTTTTTTTTTATTTTATTGTAGCTTTTACACAAAGGCTTGGTAAAATATTATCATTTCAAAGGTTTTATTTTATATCGATATCTGAAAAGTCGTAATCAAATATGAAAAGAATGGTTTCAAGTTAGAATTGCAGGGTTCACAGTCTTTTCCCTTTACCCCCCACCTCCTATTCTCAAAATTTCCCCATTTTCTCCTTTAAATATACGATATTTGAAAATACAATTGTTCGTTTTACATCTACAAAATTAGAATGTGCTACCGCGAGTAGTGAATGCTTTTTTTACCTTGAGAATGATCTATTATATCCAATTTAAGTTTTTTAAATTTGACTGATTGCAAACTAAATTATTTAGGATTTAAAACAAAACTTTAAAGCTTAAATATTTTTTTCGTTGAATCTATATAAATTAAATATTGTTGAAATTAATTATAATAAAGTACGATAGTCTGTTTGTCCATATTGAAAATACTTCAGTTTAAATTTGAGTAAGGATTGTCGTGATGTTAATTATACAACCGAACTTAATGACATTCTTCAATTAAACACAAATTTACCAAATTTCTATAATTTAAATAATCTTCGTAAACTATCAAAAACTAGCTTTTAAGAGTTCGGCCAATTGAATCACAGTTTTGAGTAGATTTTACCATTTTTTCTTCAAATATACATTCCAAGTCAGATTTAATATAAGGATTTATCTCAATTTTAAGAAACCTCTGTCTAACCTTTTTTAAAATTAAATTTCGTTCATTTAAAAATGTTTAAATAGATGCTGTTTTTAGTTATCATAGGCAATTTCAAATTGATAGCGTTTAGAATTAAATAATTTTGATTTTGTAATATTAAAAAATTTCTAGTTTTCAATTCAACAATTTTATTCAAATTGGTGTTTTAAAATTGACAAATATGTGACTAATGATATTTATGATATTATGAATTTTGAAGTAGTTTATGTTTTTAATATTATAAAATAAAAATACATGTACGTGAATGCGCGCCTTGCGCGCATTAATTTGATTTAAATGGTTTATCTAGAGCAATTTCATTAATAATTTTCATTTAATTCAAGTTCAACAAATTTAAAATGGTTTCTACGATTTAGAAAGATTTTAAGAGATTTTAAAGAGTTTAAATAATTTCTGGAGAACTTTAAGGAATAAATTAAATTTTAATTCAAGGAATTTCTGTGGATTTCAACAATTTCAAGGGATATGAACGGCATAAAAATTCTAAAGGATTTAAAAATATTTTAAGTTATTTTACAAAATTCCAAATAATTTCAAGAGATTTCGTTTTAAAAAGCTTTTAGAACAATTAATATTTAATCATTTGTTTTTATTGCTTTTTAAATACTTAATGTTTTTAATAATATAAAATAAAAATCCAGCTACGTAAATGCGCACCTCGTGCGCGTGAATTTTCTTTAAATAGTTTATTCAGAGAGTTAATGAATAATTTTTAGTTAATTTAAATTCAGAAAAATTCGACGATTTAGAGAGATTTGAAGGGGATTTTATGAGGGTTTAACTAATTTCTGGAGAACTTTAAGGAATAAATTCAATTTTAATTCGATGGATTTCTACGGATTTCAACAATTTCAAGGGATATGAAAGACAGAAAAATTTCAAATGAGTTTTGAAAATTTTAAGTTATTTTAAAAGATTAAAAAAAATTCAAGATATTTTGTTTAAAAAAATTAAAACTCTAAATATTTAATAATTTGTTTTTATATCTATGTTTAGAGCAATTTAATGAATAATTTTAATTTAATTCATACTGATGGAATTTCAAATGGTTTCTACATATTATAATGGATTTTTTCGATTACGTGGGATTTAGAGAATTTCTAGAGAACTTTAGGGTAGAAATAAAATTTTATTTAAAAGAGATTTTTATGGATCTTAAGAATTTTAGGGATTAAGAAAGAATTCGAGAAATTTTAAAAGATTTTAAAGATTTTCAGTTATTTTAAAAGATCCCAAAGAATTTCCATATTTTTAGAGCGCTTAATATTAAAAAAAAAACTAATTATGAACTTTTAAATAGTTTGTATTTAATATTAATAAATAACAATCCAGGAACTTAAACACGCGGTTCGCGTTCGTGCTTTTACTACTGGCACAGAACATTTGAGGCGCTCAAATTTAAACTATATTTAATTTGAGTTTTTTAGAAGAGGATATATTCTCGATTACGAGAATGATTTCAAACATTTGTTCATGCATTTTTTTCATTAAAAAATTCCTATATTTTCCCATTCTTACCTTTTTTCCCTGAAACGTTTCTTCTCATTATTTACTTTTTTTTTAAATATTATAGACAAATTTTATTATAAAATAGTTCTCAATTATTCTGATAGTTTAAAATACGAATTCCTTGACATTAAAAGAGTATTTCTTATATATCTAAAATTATGTATCTATAGTTTGACGAGGTCAGTTTTTACTACCCTAATTTTAGTAACATTTGTCAGAGTTGTTACGTTTTAAACTTGCAGAAAGTGGATGCAAGGAAATTGGAAAAAGCTGAAGCGAAATTACAACAAAAGCATGAGAAACGAGTTGGCATTGATCAGACAGCAGCAAAAATTATCAACAATACTGCCCCAGTCTTGGAAACAGCAAGTGCTAGTCAAATGATGAGTAAAAAAGACAGCAGGCTGGAAACGAAAGGATCAACAAATAAAACTACAGACATAAGAATAGAAAACTTTGACGTAGCTTATGGAGATAGGGTATTATTGCAAGGAGCAGATTTGACTCTTGCTTTTGGTAGACGTTATGGTCTTATCGGTCGAAATGGTTTAGGGAAAACTACGTTACTTCGAATGATATCTAGGTAACTTGGAAACCAAATAGCTTTGTAATCTCAGAAAATCAAGATGGTTTGTTGTACAGTTGAATTTTTTACTATTTCTACAAATAAAAATCAGGTTGATCGCTGGACCGGGATTTTTTTAGACCGGGAAAACCGGGAACTGACAGTGATTTTTTTTACCGGGAATTTTACAAATTTGTAGAAGAAAAATCTGTCCACGTTCGATTTCAACATTCTTTAAATAATTAGTTGAATTTTTATGTTTTTCAATTATGCTATTATTTAGCTTACACTGCGTAATTCAAAATTTTTTTACTTTAAAAATTTTCCATTTAAAATTTTTATTTTTTTACTTACATTTTTAATTTAAAGAATTTTTAGAAGCTTTTTTAAAGACTTGAACAAATAAATAATAAAAGCCTTTGGTGTTGAAAATTTTGGATAAAAAAACATTTTTATTTAATAAATCAATACATTCTTTTTAATTTATCTCCTTTAGCAATAAAAAGTGAACAAAAACGATTTGACAAAATGATTTAAAATCAGTTCGAAATTTAAGAATTTTTACTTTAAAACTGAAACGGTTTTAATTTCAAACCCGTTCAATGTGAAATTGTTAATTAAAAAAAAAAGATTAATTGTTGTATATTTAGCAATATTTGCATTTTTATTTAAGACAAGTAAATTGAAACAAAATATTTAAAAGTAAAGAATCTTGAACTGAATTGTTTGACATAGAAAGCCTGGAATCGTTAAAATTTCGAAGAGCCTTTAAACTTTGAACGTTACAATTTTAATTGTTGTATTTGCAAAATGTTTAATTTGTATGTGAAAATTTTTAATTTTGATGTATAATTTACAAAAGAAAATTTGTAGAAAAAATTTGAGTAATTTTAAGAGATATTTAGGAATTTTAAAAAGACAAAGAATTATCATGCAAATTTTAGAAAGTTTTCTTAAAATCTTCTAGAATATTTTCTGAAAATTTTTTGTTTAAATCTCTTGAGAAATTTTTTAAATATTCTCTGTAAATAATTTTTCAAAATGAAAAATTATTTTTAATTTTCCTATGAATCTTAAGAAAATGTTTTTATTCTTTTAAAGCCTTTCACAATTCTTGAAAAGAATCTAATCTTTTTGTCTAAAATCTGCGAAAATCTACATTTTGTATGATATTAGGCTATCATTTCAAGGTTTACATTAATTTGGAATCTTTTCAAAACTTCTACATATCTCTTAAAATTACTCAAATTTCGCCTACAAATCTATGGGTTCTACTAGGAATAGGCAGGCTATCTTTTTGTTACCGTTAAGAATTAGGCTAACTTCATTTTGTATAAAATTTAGGAAACACGTAGAAGTGTTAAAATAAATAAAAATCTTTTAAAATTTCTTATTTTAAAAGTTATAGGAGCCTAAATTACATTATAAACTGTAATACAAAATAGTGCAGTTTTGAATTCATTGTAAATATTTCGAAAAATAATGCGTTATTTATTCCCCCTGAAAACCTAGCTAAATTCAGTTAGCCTAATTCTTAATTGGAACGAAAAGATAGCCTATTCTTCGTAGAACCCATTGAAATAATAAATGTTCAATTGTTATTTATAGACCCAAATTTTTAAGTAATGTTCTAAAATTTGCAGGATTTTATGAAAATTGTAGAAAAAAATCAATTAATTTTGATTAATTTTGAAAGAAATTTCAAAAATAATTTTAAATTTAAAACAACTTTTAGATTTCTTAAGAATTTGAAATAAAATTTTGAAGCTTTCCAAGGATGCTTAAACTATTTAAAAAGAAAATAATTGAATTTCTAATTTAAGAAGTGTTCAGTTAAAAATATTTCAATATTTAATGTTCCTGGCTTAAAATTCCTTAAAATTATATAAGTTTGAAATTTTTAAAATTCATTGATTGATTTTTTAATTTAGAGCATTGAAAATGATGTGAATTTATATTTTTTTCAATTGAAAAATGTTAGTACCTTTAATTTTATACGCATAAATTATTGAGAATTTGAATACACAATTTTTTAATTAAAAGCTTTTAAATTTCAGTTTTAAAAGTTCAGTTTTATAACCTCAGGTGGAAAATTTTTTAGCTTCAGTGTTCCATTTTTTTAAATTTCATTGACCGTGAAAAATTTTTGCGAACCAGGAAAAAACCGGGAATTTATTCGTCGATTAAAACAGCCGCCCCTGAAAATGTTCCAAGTGTGTAAATTCGGATTAAAAATTTAAATAAATGATTGCGCTCCTCTACTAATACGACCAAATTGCAGACAACATGTCAATTTGATAACAAAATATTGAGAAAAAAACATCAAATTTTGATGTTTTCGAAAAATTGATATAACTTTAGAAATTAACATTTTTCTAATTTATTTGGGTAATTTTAAAGGTAACTCTCCATAGCATTTTCAAACCAATATTTTTTTAAATATTATTAAAATTTATACAAGTATGCCAAACAATGATTTTCTTACATGTTTCAGAGTGTTTACTCATTTTTTCAATTTTGCGACTTTCTTGCACCAAACTTGACCATAGGACAGAATCTCTAGGGCTAAAATTCTATAAATATCTTAACAATTTAGAAAAATGGTAGACGTTTTTTTTTTAATTTTGAGATAAGTACAGATGTGTAAAAGTAATATTTTTGTTGATATTTCAAAACAATTATGATTTCATCCAATTTTTGTTTGATGTGATTTTATTTTATTATTTTACCGTCAAAAACTGTACACATAAAAGATTGGCGATGACTTTTGTACACGTAGAAATCGTATTCATAGTAAAAAAATCAGATTACTGAAAGTTACAATATGAATTCTTCTTTTGTCTCAAGAACTTTGATTTTAGAATTGTAAATGAAAATTTAAATATTATAAAAATTGTTTACATTTTTTTAACCTATTTCATCTGTGATATCAAAATTCTTTGATTCTCGTGATGCTTTATTTTACTTGGATTCGTTTTTAACAATGAGATAACAGTTTATGATTTATATTGTACTTTGATCATTGCAGGGTTTTCTGATCCCTATTCGATAATCACAAATTGTAATCAATTTTAGGATCAATTAATCTATTATCTTTCTTTAATAGCAAACAACTTCGAATTCCCTCGCACGTGAGAATCTTACACGTGGAGCAGGAAGTAGCAGGAGATGAAACATCAGCGCTTGAATCTGTATTAGAGAGTGATTATGAGCGAAGCGCGCTGCTTAGTCGCGAAGCGGAATTGCAGGCAGCTATTGCAAAAGACGAAGGAAAATCAGGAGAATTGGGAGAAGAACTGGCTCGAGTTTATGAGTCGATGCAACACGCAGAAGTAGAAAAAGCGCCTGCCAAAGCGAGCACAATTCTCTCAGGTCTTGGTTTTTCTGTCGAGAGACAAGCCTGGCCCACCAAATCATTTTCTGGAGGATGGAGGATGCGTCTCGCGCTCGCGAGGGCGCTATTCTCCAAACCTGATTTGCTACTTCTTGATGAACCGACGAACATGTTGGATATCAAAGCCATCCTCTGGCTCGAAAAATATCTTCAGTCGTGGCCTACAACCCTACTTGTTGTTTCTCACGATCGTAATTTCTTAGACACGGTATAAAGTTCTTTCAGTTTAATTCTATTAATATTTGATTTTATTCATTCTGTATCCGTTGATATTTAATGTATTTATATTGCAGGTTCCAACCGACATTCTTTACTTGAAAGCACAAAAGATAGAGGCCTATCGTGGAAATTATGAGCAGTTTTCGAAAACAAAAGGAGAACGCGAGAGGAATCTGCAAAGAGAATACGAAGCTCAACAAGCGAAGCGAGCTCACGTCCAAGAATTCATCGACCGGTTTCGTTACAATGCCAATCGTGCCTCTAGTGTCCAGAGTAAAATAAAGATGCTCGAGAAACTGTAAGTTTCTTGTCTAACCTGCTTTAAATTGAAAATGTAATTAAGTGTGTGTCTCTTTAAAAATTATTTTTAAATGCAGGCCAGAATTGAAGGCAATCGAGAAGGAAGGAGAAGTGACCTTGCGATTCCCAGAAGTAGAGTCCCTCAGTCCTCCAATTCTCCAGTTGAACGAGGTTTATTTTCGATATAAAGAGGGAATTGATATATTATCTAACGTTAATCTCACTGCTAGTTTAGAGTCCCGAATCTGCATTGTGGGAGAGAATGGAGCCGGAAAAACGACGTTACTGAAACTTATCACGGGAACGTTGAGTCCTACACGTGGAACTGTTCATGTTCATCGAAATCTGAAGTTTGGATACTTTAGTCAACACCACGTCGATCAACTTGACATGAGAGTGTGTCCTGTTGAGCTGTTGCAAAATCATTTCCCAGGTATAATAAAGATTTAGATAATAGCTGACGGAGGGCTTAATTACTCTAGAAATCGTGAAATATTTTGGAATCTGTAAAAATATTTAAAACTTCGTGAAACCATTCCAATCTTTTAAAATATGTTTTTTGTCTATGAAATGTTTGTGAAATCATTTAAATATTTTCGAGATCGTTTAAAACTTTAACCATGAAAACATGGTTATCTTGAATTTGTTATGAGATACTTGAATTTTAGTTTTTGAATTATTTGCTTATAAAACATTTATTTTATTGAAATCCATAAAGTAATTTGAATATTCAAGTATTGCTTATAATCTTTTAGTATATTGATATTTAAAATTTGGTAAATATTGTTAAAGTCTATATATTTTGTGATATTCAACTTACAAATTATAAAAGTTATTAGTTGAAAATGTCGTTGTTAATTCACAGCGTGGTCACTACTTTTATAATTTTCGTCTCCCGGTTTTTTCCCAGTTTGCACGAAATCTATTGACTTTGAATTGTAAATTTGTGGGATGAGAAAATTGTTGTGTCAATGAATAGGAATTTTTCAAAAGAGCGAAAAAATATTCTGTAAAATCGAAATTTGCCATTTACAGATCAGGCAGAATTTACAAAATTAGAAAGACTTACAGATTTCACAAAAATGTTAAGGATGTCAAAGATTCAAAAAGATTTCTCAAAGATTTTAAATATGTCACAAAGATAGTAAAGCTTTCACAAAGATATAAAAGATTATTTCACACAAATGTTGTACATCTGATTATAAAGATTTCAAAGACTTTGAAAATTTCAAAAAGATTTCTTAACACTTCCAAAGATTTCAAACGATTTCAAGAGGATTTAAAAGATTTTACGAAAATTTCAAGGATTTCAAAGATTACAAAATATTTTTCAAAAATTTCAAAGGTATCACAAAGATTTCACAAAAGTGTTGTACATCAGAGTACAAAGATTTTAAACTATTTCAACAGATTTAAAGAATTTTAAAGAATTTGAAAAAGTGAACAAAAATTTCAGAAATTTTTTTTAAAGAATTCAATGATTACAAAATATTTCTCAAAATTTTCGAAGATCTCTCAAAGATTTTAATGATTCTACATAGATTTGAAATGTGTCGCAAAAGTGTTGTGCATCTGTTTACAAAGATTTCACAAAGGTTTCTAAAGATTTCAAGGATTCAAACACATTCAAGATGCTTTAAAACTTTAAAAGATTTTATAAAGATTTAAAGAGATTTTACAAAAAAATCAAGGATTTCAAAGATTGAAAAAAAAATTTATCAAAGATTTCAAAGATCTTACAAGATTTTACGGAGATATAAAAGATTTCACAAAAGCATTGTACATCTGATTACAAAGATTTCACAAAGATATTAATGATCTCAAAGATTTCAAACAATTTCAAGGATTTCAAATATTTCAAAGTTGTACATCAGATTACAAAGATTTTTAAAGACTTCGCAAAGATTCCAAACCATTTCAACAGAGTTAAAGGATTTCTAAGAATTTCAAGAAGTTTCAAAAAAATTTTGTTTAATTGTATGACAATGGGTTACTTCACTATTTGACTTACAAAAAGGGAAACCTGTAATTGATTTGAGAATAATTTAGAATACAATTGAGATGACGGATGCAACAACTCGACAAGCGCTCGAAACTGCATAGGAGTATTGTCCAGCTGGGAAAATCTATCTATAAAAAAAGTGGTCGAAACGTAAAATAAAATATACACTCGTATTCAGCTTGACGAGGTCGACAAATTTTTCTTATGAAACTTTTTGATTCGATAATTATTACTTAAGATAAACAATAAAAACTTAGAAAATGTTCCGATCAAAAATCGATGTTTTGTAAAACACAACTCGCGATTATTTGGCCGTTTGTTGTTAAAAATGCTTGAAATTTGTATAGTGTGTTCTCAATATATAAGCGATGACTATAAACAACGCCCTTTGTTTAAAACGCGAATATTTTTGTTTTTATTTAATATCAAATTGATCCGAACGAAAACCATGGTTTGCCAACAATATTTCAATCAATATTTTTTCGATGACTGTCCCATTGGTCGAAGTTGGCAAAACGTAGTTTTCGTTCGGATCAATTTGCTATTAAATAAAAACAAACATATTCGCGTTTTAAACAAAGAGCGTTATTTATAGTCATCGCTTATATATTGAGAATACACTATACAAATTTTAAGCATTTTTATCAACAAACGGCCAAATAATCGCGAGTTGTGTTTTACAAAACATCCATTTTTGATCGGAAAATTTTCTAAGTTTTTATTGTTATATATTGTTTAATGTTTTTATTGAATAGAAAAGTTTCATAAGACAAATTTGTCTGCCGCGTCAAACTAAATACGAATGTATATTTTGTTTTAGGTTTCGACCACTTTTTTTTATCGATAGATTTTTACGGCTGGACAATACTTTTACGCGGTTTCGAGTTTCGAGCGCTTGTCGAGTTGTTGTCAATTACTTTTTTCCCTTAAATCATAGGTAAGCCAATTGAGGAATACAGAAGGATGTTGGGTAGTTTTGGTGTTAGTGGCGACCTGGCTCTCCAGAATATAAATTCTCTCTCTGGAGGACAAAAATCGAGAGTTGCTTTTGCCCTGATGTGTGCCGCGATGCCCAATTTCCTCGTCCTTGATGAACCGACGAATCATCTTGATATAGAATCTATCGAGGCGCTGGGTAAAGCTCTCAATGTTTGCCAAGTATGTACATTTTGAGTTTATTTATCCTTATTTAAAATTAAATCGATTTCTAATTATAATAACTAACACCATTTTTTTTACATCAGGCTGGTGTTATACTCGTTTCCCACGACGAGAGACTTATTCGAATGGTATGCAAAGAACTCTGGGTCTGCGGTGGAGGTTCAGTCCAATGTATAGAAGGTGGATTTGATGAGTATCGTAAAATCATAGAAAAGGAATTGGAGACGTAGAATTAATTTTATTAAGAAATTCAGTTGTCTTGACGCGCTTCTTTGCGCCTACCAACATCAGTAAGGCAGATTTATAATTCGATTTTGAATTGAAACAAGTATCACACGACTAATTTAATAAACAAAAAGAATAATTGTTAACTTGTCTCTTTTCTTTCTACACATATTCTGAAAAGGGAGAGGAAAAACAACAGATAAAATTATATAATGTACTATATTTTCAACAATATTACAAGATTATGCACACACGTTTGAGTCGTGTCTTTTGATTTACATTAAAACATGTAAGACAGGAAATAAGAGCATAATCGAAATGTTTGGGTACTAGTGTTTAGCAGATTAAATTGTTATACGATAAAAAGAAAGATATACACGAAATCTAAAGTACGTGTTAATACTTTAACGAAAGACTTGAAGTGTCTTTTGACAAATTAATATTAATGATTCCCCGTAATTTTTGTTATTTTCTTCAACGAACCGAACGGAAAAGAAGTGTCTGTCTTGATAAAATGTAACGTGTATCATATTTCGCATCTTGTATAAAGTAAATCTCGGCTCTCAGTGCACAGAGTGCATAACAATATAGGGCTGTCATGAAACTTTTACAGGAAAACCATTTTCCCTCGACCGAAAGACACTTTCACCTTTCCAAACATTGTTTAGTCTATAAATTAATGAAATTATGGCGAAACTTGTTTTTGGGGATGTCTTTTTTTTTAACACAAAAAGAAGTAATGTAGATATGCATTGTGACTTGGAAAGAGTGGATAAGTGGGTGTTCCAAAAACTTGAAATTTATCAAATTCCTCTAACTCTCGAAAAAAATTCGATTTAAAATTGAGCAAATAATTACAACAACTAAAAACATTAAGTACCAAACAGTTTTGTACTTAAATCCTAAATCTTGAACACTCGAAAGGTTTGGATTCTTGTAAATTAGAACGCATTTAAATTCGAGTGTTTTAAATTTTAGTCCTTAAAATTTGATTAATTCGCATGCTTTCCAATTTATTTATTTACAATTAACAGTTTTCAAATTTTAATAATTTCTAGATTTACTTTTTGGAAGCCCTGAATTTCGAGTTTTTTTTCGCACCGCTCATGAGGATCAGTGAGAGAAAATTGGTTTCAATGACGAAGGAAAGTTTTCCAACTAGTTTTCTCGAAATGACGCCTACGTTCTTATTTGTTACTCGCTTCTTATAATTTGGCAATGTTTTAAGAACATTATTATAGGCTAACTAGAACGAGATATCACGTCGGTTAATCGGTTTTTTTTTTTCAATTTTCAACACGCCGATGAAGCCGCATTGTGTTGCCACTGTTTACCCCCAGATGAGGTATTTAATTGACCCATCGAACTGGGGGTAGGTGCTGATCGCTGCGGTGGTTGTGGAGCTTGTTGCTTTGCTGCTGCAATTTTTTAAAATAATCAATATCATTTTTTACATTCCACCAATTTTTCGCTATTAGCATAAACCAAATATGTAACATCATGCTGTGTGCGATTTTGTCAGACAGTTTTTAAATTTTACGGATTGTGTGTTCTGATTAAAAATTAAGAAGTGAGAGAGTACAAATTCCAAGTAAAGCGTGTGTAAAATCATTTGCTGAGTCACAAAATAATATTAAAGAGTAAGAAAATATTTGGTTATTTCTAAATTCTAGTGTCGATTTATTTTTAGAATATTAGATTTATTAGTTTGAAAATCTGGAAAATATTTGCAGCTTTCATCGAATTGAAAGTTGGAATTTTTACAGAAATAAGGGAAAGTAACTTAAACATATGAGAAGGAAGAATATACAATGTAAACCAAAACCAAGTAAAAAAGTATCTAATCTTTGGAGTACTAGTACAGCATTTTTTAAATCAATAATTACTAAAGGTAGGTAAACCTAAATTTTACTCAAATTATTAGAAAAAGCATAATACTCGGTCTAAACAAAACTTTAGGCTGTTTTTTTTCTTTACAAAAAAACGTTGGAAATTAATCAAAATGCTACCGTTTTTCTAAAAAAAATATACAATAAAAACCTCCAATTAGGAGAACAAATTTAATAATCGAAATTAATTTGGAAATTACTAGGCTGAAAACATTTTTTAGTACAAAACATTTTTGTAAGCTATTTTTGTAAGTTCACTTAAGCCACAGAAGTTACCGGAAATGGGATGTTTTAACTGTATCGCATTTTTTTTTATTTTGCGAAAATTTACATTTTGTGAATTGTTATCTCTAATTTTTTAGACGGGACTTTGAAATAATGAGAAACCCTCTAACAAAATCAAAAAGAAAAAGTTATCTTTAATATTATGATAGATACTGGATTAAAAAAGAAATTATACCCGTTTTTTCGGCTCCGATCTTAAAACTTCTTTTAGGCCACAAAGAAAATTGATAAGTTTCATGCTTTTTTAACAATTTGACCTAAATTCTGAAAATTTTTGTTGATCCGATAATACTATTTCAAGTTTTGATTAATGTGCAATTCCCCAAAATTTTGACCGTCTACCCAATTTTAGTTGAATTGTTCAAACTTACAGAAAAATAAATATAAATAATAGTGCTTTCAGCAAGAGTTCTGAACTCTTTACACAAAAATAAATTATATCACTAAAAGAAAATTTAATTATTACGTGCCAGATTTTTGATCTCAAAAATACAGTGACTAATGTCATTTTAAAAGTTACACTCATAGCCACCTCCAATACATTCTAATTAACTTGATCTAATTTTGGATTAGAAATAAAATTTGTAACTTATTTACCATGCACTTTCGAGAATTCAGTGCTAAACACTTTTCTTAGCAAGTGAATCACTCTTACAAAAAACACTTAATTCTAAAAAACGAACGTGCTTGAAGCGATTGAACTTCGATTACATCAAAAACAAAACAAAAAATAAAAATATTTTTTGCAAATTTCAGTTAAAAGTCCCTAAAGGATTTTTCTTGAAAACAATACACCAAAATCTGAATATCTGCCAATTCCTCGTGCCAAAAGTGCAGACATGCGAAAAAAGAATATGCCAATGTCAAAAATATCCCGATAGTTTCCTGGAAAGGAGCCGTACATAAATGACGTCTTCTTACGTACCGCAAACTAGGGCCTTGATTTTGCATGTCTGAATGTAATAATTGCTTTTTTCTAGAGAAAAATTATAGAGCCTATATAACTAAAAATTGTAAAACTGTAGTTGCAAAACCTAGGAAAAGCATTCAGGAATGTAGAATCAAGGGTGCGCCACTTTCCCCTACATGTGCCCCGCTTAGCTCCAGCTTCCGGGGATTTCTTACATGAAATAATTACCTTAAATATAGAGCAAAATAGTCATGCGTAAAGATGTTGTGACAGCATAGATGTCTCATAAATCTTCCAGAATCGACGGGGATATTTTGACATGGGCCTACAAGATATTAGTGCAGAGTGAAATGGTCGGTTAATTAAACATAGAATGTGGCGGATTCACGTTTAAGAGTGAGCAAGGATTGCCGTTGGTCCTCACCGATTAATTTGCTATTGTAGACCTTGGGACAGCCTGTAAAGGGGTCAGGAGACGGAAACTCTGCAATTGAGTGGAAAAGATGGGAGAACCTCGCATCCAGGTCTAGGGAAATCGGCTGGCCATTTCTCATCGAGGAACCTCTTGTGGGAGGGGTGGGAGGAGGAGGTGGTGCTGTCCTCTGGTGCGTGGATCCGGAGCGATGAGGAAGCGGAGGAGGTGGTGGCGGTATGCTGGGTGCGGTCACTGCAACCCTGGAAGGCGGAGGCGGTGCTGCTCTCATTATAGTGGCCGTGCTGTTTACCCTGGAAATCGGAGGCGAGGGCGGTCTTACAATCGGCGGCCTCAGGATGCGCCTTTGCTGCGTTTCTGATGTGTTTAGGCAATCCTGCGATTGATGAAGAGAAGGAGGCGTCGGCGCAAGGACAGGAGATGACCTTGGTAATCGCATACTCTGCGCCCTCGAAACGGTACCAGCTGTAAGGCTCAATTTCTTCGGGGGCGGAGACGGTTTTTTGGGGGCAACAGTCGTCGGAGGTGGAGGCTTCGGCGCATGTGTTAGTTTTCCGAAACCCTTGTGAATTTCTATATTAATTGACGTTGAATCAGAATTCATCACCTGGAATACATTACAAATGTCTAACTGACAAATCTAATCAAGATTCGCGCTAGCGATTCGTCCCCAAGCACAGAAAAATCTACCCAGAATCCTTATCTGGAATAGTCGCAGCTGACTGAGCAACCATTAAAATTAAGTTTAGGTGTGATTTTATGATAATGCCTCAGAAAATAGATGATTAAAACAACAACAAACATAAAGACAACAAAACTTCGATCTGTACTCACCTCTACATCCTAATTTATCGAAACGATTGGTAACCAATTTTAACGAGAAATCAGTAGCAACAGATTATCGATACATCTTGTAGGAATTTTCAGTATGTTGAATAGTTTTTAAAAGTTTACGTTTTTAGTGTAAAAAATGAAAATTCAGAAATGACATATGAATGGTACAATTTTAATAAATATTCAAGATATCGGAAATTCTTGAATAATATATGGAAAATATGTTACTACAGACTTCTCATTAAAATTCGACATAAATCGGTTGGTCAGATTAGGCGGCAGAGGTGGGCACAGCGCCTACGCGCAAAATCTTAAAATCTCTTAGGAAATTGTAATAATAATAATAGTCTTTAATCAATATTCTCCACAGAAACAACTTTTAAATCTCTTCCCGTAATTTTTTACAAAACTCTATAGGAATGATTAAAGTTTAATTTTTTGCCCCATTTTATCGAAAGATGACATTATTCGGCAAACAAGGTTAAAAAATTTATCACAATTACTCATAACAGCTTAGAATGCTACATAGAGTTCTTAAATGCCCAAGAACTGATGTTGAGCAAATGCTCTCGAGAATATGCTCAGCATTTAATCTAGAACAAAGCGTGTATAGAACATTTAAGACAATTTAAAGAATTTATTGTTGAAACAAATATATATCCTAATCATTGAATATATTCTTACTAAAACATTCTCGAGTGAAATAAACATATAGTTCCTTAAATTACAGAGTTGCTACAGATTAGGTAATTCCAGAAAGTCAGGGAATTTTCGAAAAAATAAGATTGAAGTCAATTTTCTTATTACGGTTAAAAATAGAAACTATCTGGTTGATGATTTATCATTTTAGTTGAAAAACATTTTTTTCGTTTAAAATTTAAGTATTTTGTTGAAAATTATGTTTTTTCAGTTCAAAATTGCTTGTTCTAAATGAAAATTTAACACGTACATGTTTGGTTCAAAATTTATCTTAAGTTGAAAATTCAAATATTTTGTTTAAAAATCCTGTATTTTATTGCAAATTTAAATTTGTGGGAGAATATTTAAACTTCTTTGCGACTATCTCCTCTTTTTGGATGAAAATTCCTTTAAAAATTCAAATATTTGTTTTGAAATTAATGTATTTTGTTAAAAATTCGTCTATTTTGGTATAAAACTCGTACTATTGGTTGAAAATTGATCTTTTTGGTAAAGACTTAGTTTTGTTCTTATTTAAAATTAATTTTTTAAACTGAAAATGTAACATTTCCCATTTTTGTCGAAAGTTTATCATTTTTGATAGAAATGTAATCCTCTTAGTTGAAAATGTATCTGTTGTAGGTGAAAATTCAATTACATATTTGTTGAAAATTCGTCTTTTAGGTAGAGGAGTACTCTCATTGGTTGAAACTTCATCTTTTTCGTTAAATATTAATTTCTGTGGTTGAAAATATAACTTTTTTTTTAAACATTTTTTTAAATTAAAATAAATAAATTAAAAATTTATTTTACCAAGTGAAAAATAAGGTATTTTATTTTTGGTAGAAAATTTATCATTTGTGTTGAAAATTCATGTATTTGTTTAAAATTCAAAATTTTTGTAGTTGACGATTTATCATATTATTTAAAAATTCACTTGAACTATTTCATTTTTTGTGGAAAACATACCTTTTTAGATAGAAATGTAATCTTTTTCGTTAAAAAAAGTCCTGTTTTACAGAAAATTTAACTATTTTGTTTGTTTGATAAGAATTCATTTCTTCGTTTGAAAAAAAATTTTTAGTTAAAAATGCGTTTTTTTTTAATATAGAAAATTAATCTTTTGGGTTGAAAATTCCACTATTTGGTCAAAATTCATATTTTTTTTATGAGTCATCACTGTGATTAAAAATTAATTTTTTTTAACTGAAGCTGTAACCATTTATTAGCCATTATTTTATATATTTTTATTATTTTAATTTTGTTTAAAATATATTTGAGATGGAAATTCATGTAATTTGTTGAGAACCATTTTTGGATACATTCTTTTGTTAAGAATTTCTTACATTTAAAATTGATCTTTTTGATTTGAATACTCAACTAAAAAGTGTTTAAAATATATTAAGAAACAAATTTTTTTTGCATTAATATTAATGATTCTCTAGGTGTATGGTTGGTTTTATACCTAGAGGAAATTAGAAATTGGGATATTGTATCAATCCTGAATAAGGCACTGTTTAATGCGACTAGTAAGTTTTCTATTACTGTAACTTCTTTTACCTTTTAACTTAAGTGCCCTTTTCAATTTGAATCGATACACGTCCTCGCACAATTTAAATAATGTAATTATTATTAATAAATAGAGAAAATACGATTTTTTAAAAATCCTAATTCAAAGTGCTTATAAAATTCTCAAAGCATATAAAGGTCGAGCATATTCTCATACTCGTGAGAATTTCTCCAAGGATTTAAACTCCTTAGAACTCTAATGCTACATTAATTGTTCTTTTGGCGTTTTCTCCCTTTGCACTTTTCCAACTTAAGTTGTTGTGCTTGCAGAAAACAGCTCATTTACATGAATTTATAAATCAAAGTTGGCCAAGTAATTTAAGTAAAATGGTTCATAATAAAATTTATAATGAAACATTGTTATTAAGTACCCTACAAAAATGTTGTAATCAATTAAAAAAAACTATATTAGACATTATAAAACTTGGTATAGTTGTACTTGGCAGATTTTTTTCATCTAAAATTTAATGCAAAAATAATGCAATCATGCAAATATAGCTACTATCTGTCCAAAAAATATAGGCACCTCGATTTTTGTATAGATTTTCATGAAAATCTCAGCAGAAAAAAATTATTCTAAAAATATGAGATAATATGCGTGTCACAGGTGAATATTTTGGCAATACTGATACAGAGTTTCAAAATGTTCTGATGATTAGAGATTATTTCCTGGCAAATGAAATGTGAAATAGTACCATAATCATATTATCGTTTCCGAATACTCAACTTTGAATAGCTCTAGTCACTGAAAAAAATTCTGAAAATTCTGAAAAAAAAAGATATGGCTTCGTTGGTCCTTTCTGTGCACAATGGTGAAATTTAGAGCCAAAAACAATCATTTTTTAATTAGCCTTTAACAAAAATGCAGGAAGGTGTCATCTCCGAAACTAAGAAACGTACTGAGATGATTCTTGAAGCAAATTATACATTTTTGGCTTTTGACAGTGTTTTATGTATTTTCAACAAGCAAAAAGTTGCACTTGGATGTTTAAAAAATTATTTTCTTCTGGGAAAAATACAAAAGACTTTACGATAATCGAAGCAATCGTATCCCTTTTTTTTGCATCAGGACTTAAGCACTGTGTAAACAGTCTGAATATGAGAAGGCCGTATTGCAAGCGTAACAGTAGCGCCATCAAAGTGCCCTGCTGAGAATGCGGTTGCCTCGATTATCGTAAAGTCTTTTGTATTTTTCAAAAAAGAAAATAATTTTTTAAACATCCAAGCGCAACTTTTTGCTCGTTGAAAACACATACAACACTGTCAAAAGCCAAAAACGTACAATTTTCTTCAAAAATCATCTCTGTACGTTCCTAGTTTCGGAGATGACACCTCTCTGCGTTTTTGTTAACAACTTATTAACAAATAATTATTTTTGGCTCTAAATTTCATCATTTTGCACAGAAGGGATGACGAAGCCATACATTTTTTTGCATAATTTTCATAATTTATTTTCAGTGACTTTGAGCTATTCAAAGTTGAGTATTCGGAAATAATAATATGATTATGGTATTTTTTCACTTTTCATTCGCCAAAAAATAATTTCTAATCATGTGAACATTTTGAAACTCTGTATCAGTATTGGCGAAACCTTCAACTGTAACATGCATATTGTCTCATATTTTTAGAATTTTTTTCTGCTGAGATTTTCTCGAAAATATATACATAAATCGAGGTGCCCATATTTTTTGGACAGATAATAGGCATGTTGAGAAAAAATAATGATTGTTTAAAACATTCGACGGCTGGCAGTATATAATTAGATAACTAACAAAATTGGATTTCTTCAAGAAAGCGAAAAAACATTCTGTAAAACGGAAATCACCATTTAAAAATACGAAGGAAGTCCACTTCCAAGTTGACTTGTTGCTGATTCAAGCACACGGAAATTTTATCAGAAAAAGTTATCCAGTATCGAGGAAATAGATATATCAGTTGACAATCTCCAAGTCACACTGATCACAAATTCAAACAGGCGTGGCCACGGATTGCGATAAAAAATGTAAAGTCGTAACTTTCAATCGAAATTAAAACTTAGTCCCGAAATATTAAATTTCTGAATGAAGTTGAAAAAGATGTCTGGAAACTTAAGGACGCTCAATAAGAATAATAAATATTTTTTATAAAAAAGTTGTTCCATTTCGAGAAAATCAGAATTTAGTGTAACGATATCACACTGTGGCACACGATTTTTCGTTAAAAGACAAAAAAAAAAATTTTTTTCTTCTTCAATGAACAATAATAATATCCAGAAATATTGATGCCGAAGAAAAATTTTTAACTAAAGCTTAAATAAATTTTTTACTAAAATTAAAATGTTTATTACATTAAAATTTAGTTTTTTTGTATTACTGTTTAAAAATGAATATATGAATAAATGCTTTTAACACAATGTGTATTTAAGTTTTTAAGAACTTTTCATGCAATAGACCCATTTTCGGAAAAATGTTGGTTATCTAGTTATATACTGTCAACCTTTATTCATGTGCTTTGATCTTATTCATTGGTAAACGATTAATAAAGATAAAAGAAAGAATATAATATATAGACAAAAGAATTGTTCGTCTGTCAATTATTTGCATTGGTTGCTATATTCATCTAAATATAGCTACAACTTGCAATGCAAGTTTCTGATTAGCTATTAGTCGGATGAAAATATTTATCAAGGTTCGGAAGGAGCAAGAGAAAGGATTGATTAATATGAGAATAATTTATAAACTAGCGGATAAATGATTCACGATTTTTCACTGATTAAGTCAGCAGTGATTCCGAGACTGGAATAGGAAATCTTGTTTCATTTATTATTCACCTGTGGTTTCTGCGCAATAGGTGGTGGGATAGGTGGCGGTCCTCGTTTCACACTCGGAATTGTATGAGTGTTATGAGTGCTATGATGAATGTTACTGCTACTAGAATTATTTACACTGTTTCCATTGTTTTTCTCTTCCAAGTTGCCCCTGAGTCCCGTGGGCTTTAGTTTCGGCATTCCGCCTGCGAAAAGGCCTCCAAGTCCGGCGGGACTTCCATTACTAATGCTGCTGCTGATATTACTTGACGAATTTAAATTGTTGTTTCTGCCAATACTTGATGAATTGGAGTTTGGAGCACTACTTTTTACTTTGCCTGAATTAAAATAATTTGCGAATCAGCATAAAAACAATTCTTTGTTCTTTTAAAGTTTTAAACCAAGCAAAAGTGGATTAGTCATTTTTAATGTTGAGGAATTTAAGAGTAGAATTTATTTATTGTTAGCTACTTAATAGATTTTTTAATAATAAAAGTGAATGATTATTGTCAAAAGAATATCAATGAAAGATTGCTTTTTTGAACGGACGTCATTGATTCTTTGACTTTCTTTTAAACTCAATAATCATATAGGGCGTCAATCGGTATTGGATTAACTTTAAGTGCTTCGGTAACACAGTTCTTACTATTACAGGAATCCACACAGATTGAAATCAGAAAGAGAAATTTTAATTTCAATGAAAATATTGTCAACTACAATATATAAAAAAAGAAAAGGGCCAATTTTGTATATTTGAATTTGGAATATTAAGGCTTCGAATTTGAAATAAATTTGGTGAATTCATTGTAAATCATTTTTAAATATTACGCTAAAAATGCATTGAAGCACATTTTTATCCATGGTAAAATAAATAAATGATATAAAAAAATCCTATATAAAACAAATGGTATAACAATATCACGCATAGATGGTCAAAAACCCGATTAATTGTGACAATGCGTAAATATGACTTAGTGGCTGTTTTTCAATTTTTTATCTCGAAATAAAGATTACGAATTTTGTGCACCATCAATTTTGTAAATTAAAATTTCCAAACAAGTAATTTCATTTCATGTTGAAATTTATTTCCAAATGTTTTTAAACATACGGTACCAACACTGTCGGTACTGGTAACAAAAATGGTTAGTACCGCCAATCAGATTTCTGGGAATTTTTTTCATGATTTACGTTTTATTTTATAAGATTAATTTTATGTTTCCAAGATTTTAAAACATCTCGAAAAATAATCTGGAAAGTTTCAAGATGAAAATAATTTAAATCGTGAGAAGATTACAAATAAAAATAACGCAAAATGTATTGAAAGAAATTTAAAACATTTCAAATGATTTCCTAAAATCTCAAAAAATAATGTAAAATATTTTAAGGAAAAATTTTGAAATTTTACAAGATTTTAAATTGCAGAACAAAATTTTCAAGAGAAACGAAAAAAGGTCAAGTGTTTTTTTTTGCTTCAAAATTAATTTTAAGAGGAAATTGAAAAAGATATCCTAAAATTTCGAAAAATGATGCAGAAGGTTTTAAAGCATTATTTTTCAATATCGGAATATTACAAAATTTTAGACAAAATTTAAGCAAGTTTAAAACATACTTAGACATTTAAAAAAATGCAAAAATAATTTTAAACTTAAAAAAATATCAACAAATTTAAATCAAAATGTCAATTTTTGAAGATTTCGAATAAAAAATTAGGAACAGTTTTTCTTTAAATTCCTGGGGAATTTTTATAAAGATATTTCAATTTTTTAAATTAATGATTGAATAAGACTTAAATATTTCCAAACAAATTTCGAGAAGAGAATTTAGGGCAATTTTTTAAACTTTTCAAAGTTGAAAATTTTATTTTTAACTATTTCATTGTGCATTGATAATTAATCTTTTTTGGTTGAAAATTCAAACTATTTGATTAACAGTTGAACCACTTTGTTAAAGATTCAATTTCTTTAATTAATGATTGATCTCTTTTCTTGGCAATATAATAACTATTTCTTTAATTAGTCGTATTTTTGGTCAGAAAATTATTCTTTGCGGCAAACACAGTTCTGTAGAAAATTGGTCTCTCTCGGTGAAAATTTAATTTTGTATTTATTTTGTTGAAAATTCCTCTTTTTTGGCCGAAAATTAATCTTCTTAGTTTGGACGAATTCATCTGTTTTTTTTTTAATTTAAAATATACTTTTTGATTGAAATGTCAACTATTACATTCTTTGTTGAGGATTCACCTTTTTTGGTTAAAATTTCAAACTACTTGCTTAACAGTTTAAAAATTCTATTTCCTTGGTTGAACGTATATCCCTTTATTTGGAAACGTTTATCTATATCTTTAAATATTCGTCTTTTTAGTGAAAATGTAATATTTTTTTGTTAAAAATAAAACGGTTTGGTTGCAAATTAATTTGTTTTGACTGAGGATCCAACTATTTGATCAAATATTCATCTTTTTAAATAAGTTCAACTAGGTTTGATTTAAAATTACAATCTTTTTTGATTGAAAAATCATCTTTCTGGTAGAAGATTAACTTTGTAATGAAAAATTTATATTTTCAGTTTAAAAATTCAATTTTAATGTTGAAAATTCGTCTTTTCTGGTTGAAAATTTAGTTTGTTGGTTGAAGATTCATTATTTAAGTTGAAAAATTAACTAATATGTTTCAAAATCATTATCCTTTTAGGTAGAAAATTCACATATTTTGGTAGAAAATGAAACTATTTGATTGAAAATTAAATTTTTCCCTGGGAATTTAACTTCTTCATTGAAAACTTGACTACTCGATTAAAAGTTGAACTACTTTCTTAAAAATACTGTTTCACTCCTACGTACAAATTATATTTTTTTATGAATTATAATGTTAGTTATTTTGATTTTGAAATTAAAAAATTCCTAAATAGAAAAAAAACTTTTTAGTTAACTTAAAGCTACTTTATCTAGTAACGATAATTAGTTACAATTCCAAGTACCTTACTGTAACTAGTTACTCAAAAAAGTACCTTACCCAACACTAATTACAACTCAGCTTCAAGCATTAAAGTGAAAATAAACAAACTCGGCAATGCTTCAAACAAAACAAATCTCTGATCAACAGCACTTCCTCATTTCCAAACGAAATGAGATAGTCTCCCAAAAAATCATTCAGACACTAATTTTTCCACCAGAAACCATGAGTTTAAAATCCTCGTGGGAGGTCAAGAAGGGTCAAAATCTCGATTTCTAAACTCTAAATCTTTCACCTTGAGAGTTTCGCCAGAAAACTACTTACCACTTATGGCAGGAGCACTTTTGTCAACAGTGACAGTTTTCTTTAATGCTTTTCCAGCCCTGATAGACTGTAAGAGCATTCCTCTTCCATCACCAGCTCCAGAATTTGCGAGGTTGAGTCCACCTGTGGGTGGCGGAGGCGGTGGAGCTGGCATTTTCTTTTACTCAATTCCTGCAAGCACAGCACAAAAAAAATACTTTAAAATCCTAAAACAACATTGATTTTGGCACCAGGCACGACAAAACACTCATATGAGTCACAGTGAGTCAGGATTATTGTTCGTGCGAATCACTGTATCTAATCGCGAAAAAATACTTTTAAAACACACACACCGGAAAAGAATATTGTGCAGAGCTTTCAGCAATCGGATAAGTGAGAGGCGTAGATCGTCAAATACGGTATACAAATGAGATTAACGAAGAGACCTTGGGGGGTCCATGCCCCCCGCACATTGAAACTAGGTTAACGTACGGAAGTCCCACAAATTGGATTCACTCTCGAGGATACCTCCCACGAATTTGATACATCAAAAGAGGTCAAATTCACTCCCGAAAAATCACTTTTCGTCACGATGGTGTTATTTACCTTTGATATTATTGCAAACGAAGGTCTCGTTATACGTCAAATGCGACTGCTCGATTTCCGAACTGTCGCTTTTCACGTCGTTCCACTCATTCTTGGAGAGAGTGACTGCTAGCATAACCTAATCGCTAGCCAAACGAGTTCGTGATTTAGTCGGTCCTTGGTGTTTGTGACGGAAAAAGAAATAAATATTTCACTTAATAGCCATATTTGAGTAAACGTTGACTCGACGACTTGAGAGACAGGGCCGACGGCCGACGCCTTCAGCACTTGAAGGCGCGAGTACACGAACTGATTTGAAAAGCAATTCTTTATGATATGTACAAAAGACCGAAAAGGGAAGGAATATTATTTTTTGTTAGAAAAAGATTGAGTTTCGCGTTTTTGATTATAGTAATTGAGCTTTCGAGCGGTTAAAGTAGACTGACGGAGACATTATTTATTATATGGAGTACTACTCCTGTCAGTTTGACGTTTTCTCCGAACTTGTGCGCAGCAATCGTGCGCAGTCGTTCCTCAGTTGAGGTTAGGGTTGAGAAATATTTGCTACTGGGAAATATTCACGGGCATATTACCGAAAATATAAAGTAAATTGCAAATTAATTTAGATCCATCGATATGTAGATTTCATATAGATATAGTAATGGATAGGTAGCTACGGCCGTCCGAAGTGGAATGAGGAATGGAAAGAAAGAGAAAATCAAGAAAGTTTACCTGTCTTTTTCTATAAGAATGATGATTAGTTCTGCTCATTTTCCATCTGCTTCCATAGAAAAGGATCAAATCACGAATCGCATTCCTTGGAGAAGGACAGGACGACTTTGTCGATTTCCCCTCTCTTTCTATTCCTTATTTCACAAATGAAAAATTTCAGGAAACTTTGGAATTGTTTCAAAGTTTCAATTACCAAGGCGGGAAAATTAAAAATAAAAAAATATCTATCAGCGAGAAATGATAGGCATCTGCCTTTTAAGCTTAACAACTCAGCAAAAAAAAATTCTAGCGCAATAAAAAAATAGTCATATGCCAGCTAAAAGTGTTCTGCGTCTAAAAATATCGCGACTTTCACACAAAATAAGACTATCACATACTTCCGGGTGACTGAAAATAATTACAGAGCCTATCCGTAACAGTTTGCAGGTTGAATCGCTTTAATATCTTTATTGGAACTGAAGATAATAGATTTGTACATTATTGTAGTTTTAACCAAATTTTTTTATTATTTATCAAATTTCTCAACTACAATTGGTTCACAACAGTTTTCCTCATACTCTCATGAATTTTTCAAATTTTTCCATTCCCCCTTGTATAAGAAATAATGCTCTTAACTTGACTGTTCTTAAATGTACCCGAAAATCCTTACCTTTTTTGTTACATTTTTCAGTCTGCAAAGCACAACATTTTTTTACATAAACGTCTTCAAGCTCATTTATGTAGAACACTTTTAGCTGTCGTATGACTATTGTTTAATTGCGCTAGCATTTTTTTGCTGACTTGTTAAGCTTCAAAGGCCTATCATTTTCTCGCCGATAGTATTATTAAATTTAAACGTTATGTATAAATAAATATTAATATGAAATCTATGTTAATAAACCAAACTCTTGGTTTCAGCCCCACCCCCCTCCCGTTCTCGGCCTTCCGAGAACTGCTGGGCCACGTCGTTTCTCGGGGGAACAGGTAGCAAGGTTGCGACTGTCGATTCGCAAGGGCCGCAGAGCGCGAGTACTCAGTCAAGTATATTGCGCAATATCATGCATTCCCATTGCAAGTAGTTCAGGCGGCCGTTACTGTTTTCGTTTTGATCTCCCCGAATTCAGTTCAAAGCTATTAGCAGGCAACCCCCGACACAGGACTGAAGACAAGAGTTTTGTGTATTGAAATTAATATTATGCAATATGAATGTTAATATAAATTAATATCATATATTATATATCATATATTGAATTGTGTATCAACACGCCGATCAACACTAAAGTTTATATATATAGGAAGTTTGCGAGAACCTGAACATGATCCTGTGCGGTTCCTATGCGCGTTCTGACGTATGATTCCTTCAAGGAAAAGTGACAAAGATCTTATGTAGGTACATCTTATACATCTTCCTGGTCATCGTGAAATGACTGACATAGAATCTTAGCCTGAAACGGGCCAGTCTATATCGCCTGAGAATATTCTGAGATTTTTTATCTGTAGGGGATTCAAATTTAATTTGATATATTGTGAAACTTTTTTATGTTGCTGAAACCTTGGTCTAATGAAACGTTTTATTGTGTCATGAAACTTTCTGTGAAACGTTTATTGAGTTATATCCCTATAAGTCTATTAATTAAATATCTAAAATAAATGTAACATTGATATTGGATTACAATATATATTCTTTGATCTCTTTATTTTTTTTACGCATTAGCCTACTGAAATACGCTGAAATTCAAGTAAATAAAAATCACCAATTGAAACTAATTTAAACTTTACCGCTCACATTATCTCTGAGAAATGCTGCTCTCTGGCGCAGAATGAAAGAAATATAGTCGCTCCTCACAGTTTTCCATCTTTGTCAGCATTTTTCCCTCAAGCAGCATGACACGAGTTTTGCGGGAGGGACTGTGAACAAGTTGGATCAAGTGGGTAGTGATTGAACAAAGTAACAAAACAAAAGTGAAGGATATAGAGCATTTTTGAAAGTGCTGTCAAACCTTGACGTGGTGTTTACGTGGCTTGGTATTTGCTAATCGAGCTCCGTCTATTTTTTGAAACTTTTCGCAAGTCTCTTGGCTTTGCGAGTCTCCCTAACCGTTACTTTGGAATCGGCTCCGATTTATAACATGGCCGGTGCAATGTTGTTTGAACGTTCCCAAACGTTCTCAAATTTTTCTCAAAGCGAAATAGAGCGAATCGTCTCCGACCCGAGCATCGCTGACGATGACGAGGACAACATCCGTATCAAGGAACAGGGAATCCTCCAGCTCGGGGAGCTTTACAAAAAGGAGGGCAAGGCTAAGGAATTAGCTGACCTCATCAAAGCTACTAGACCTTTCCTTAGCCTTATCAGCAAAGCAAAAGCTGCGAAACTGGTCAGATCCTTGGTTGACTTCTTCCTGGATTTAGAAGCAGGCATCGGTATCGAGGTAAGACTAAATTTCTTCATTTACTAAATTTATTTTGAGCCTCCTGACCTTTTTCTCTAACTTCTCTCAGCTCTGATAAAATTCCTCTTTTTCGAATACAAATATTTAATTTTGTACAATAACTTTAATTTAAACAAGGAATTGTTTCACTATTACTTCATAAAGATTGACAAGAACGAGACCGCGTAAGGTCTAATTTTCGTTTTAAATTGTAATTTTATATCAGACATTGAAGATTTTTATTGTTAATTTTGAACATTAAGCTATATAATTCATTTGGTTTTCAAAATCTGAGTGTAAACATATTATGTTTGGAAGTTCTAAATTGACAAGTCATTTGAAGTGTTGAGGTTAGGTTAGTAGGATTTCAAAAGTAATGAGAAAAGTTGTATTAATTGGCTGTATTTATTTCTTGAAGTATAGACAATTTTATTTGGTAATGATCATGCTTAAGGGCATGTGATACTTACAGTTTCCCCGGCTTTTTCCCCACAAAAATGAAAATTTTTAAAAACTGAAAATTTTTAAAAACTGAATTCGGAGATGCTATAAAATATCATAACGGACGTCCCCGGACTTTTTTTTTTAGGGATAATAACAAAAAAATGTATTGTGCTAAATAAAAATTTTATGTATATGCATTATTTTGAGGTTACGTCGTTTTTCATCTCTGCCTTTCCGATAATCTGGAAATTATTTATGAAATAAACTTTTTTGATTGCCTGCAAACAAGGTTGGTTCCGGGAGATTAGTTACTATGTTTATTTGTAAGTCCAGAGTTTTTGTCCAAAATATTGTGTAGTTTGGAATTAACGCTTGGGTGAATTGTAACACACATAACCTCGAAATATACACGCACGTTGTTAGCAATATAAAAAAATTTTTGATAAAAAAACACAAAAAAGTGTGCGGGGACATCAGTTAGCATGTTCGCTATCATTTCCCAGATTTTTAAGACGAAATATTTATTATTCTAGAAAAAAATCCGGGGGAACCTAAAACTGGTAAAATTGACAATTTTCCAAGTATCACATGCCCTTAATTGAGTGCAATTCTTGAAAAGTCCTGAATCGAATTGCCCTCACTATAATTTACCTTTTAACTTAAAATTCATTGAAATGTAGCCAATTTCATCAAAATTTACTACTGAATTTATCGAATTTACTGCGTTTTATTTTGGAGTTAGCTAAATTTCACAAAACTTGAATTAAATCATATAATAATTATGAATATTCTTTTGAATTGTACTTACAAAATGTAAAACAAGGTAAACAAGAGAATGCAAAATGGTATAATTTTTGTTTCTAGCTGAATTTTTGAAATAAAATTTTATTTAGTCATTTTAAGCACGTTTTGGAGAGTAAACTATCATTAATTCATTTTGTACCTTGTGTTTCTAAAAATAATTAAAATGTATATACTAGGTTCGAATGAACGAGTCATTCTAATTTTTAGGTTAGGTTTGCAGAATTTCATTATAATAAGTAACTAGAAAGTTTAAATTTATAGAAAGCATTTAGCGTTTTATTTTGATAACTATTTTTTATCTGATGTCAAGAATTCATTAATTTCACAAATGTTAGTATTTTTTCAGTCCTGTTGTAAAATTAAGTATCAAAGAATTACAGTACTCATGTAAAATCTCATAAACATTTTTGACACTCGTCTAAATTGCCCAAGGATGGCACAGGTATTTTTTATTACTTATATGATTTCTGTTGAAAAATTACACGTTTATTGTTAATTTCACACAGTTATGTGGAAAGCCCTTCAAAAATCGCCTGGAATTTACAATAAATTTGCAATTTCGTGACGGAAATCCTAGTACAAAAATTACACAAAAAAATGTATTTTGCTCACTTTTTTTCGTTATTTCTTACGGCATTGATTGATGAAATTAGCGTAAGTTGCTATCCCCAAAACCATGCAGTAATATCATGGTGCCCACTGAGCGGGAAAACCGGCAATTTTTCAGATTTGTTTTTACTTTCTTATAGTTATTACATAGGTAACCTGAATTTATAGAATTAATTACTGATAATTGGCACAGTGGAATTATAATTTAGGGATTTTCGAGGAAAACTGATTTGAAGTTAGAGTACACCTTAAGCTCACGTGTTATATATTTTCACTTGAAATGTCTACTGTTATATTTCGTGGTTAAAATTCTAATTTTGTTTGAGATTATAATATTTATTGGAAAATTTCATAATTTTATTCAAAATTCCACTGTTTTGTTAAATAGTCACCTGTCAGGCCGAAAGTTCAACCGGTTTGTTGAGCATTCGTTTGAAATAAAAATTTATCTCACGGTATGTTTGAAAGTTATTTTTTCCCGATTAAAAAGTTTACTATCATATTTTTAGTTCAGAATTCCTCTTTTGGTCAAAAATTCATCTTGCAGGATCTAAAGTTAATTCGTTTTAATTGAAAAATCTACTATTATGTTTTTTGTTCAGAGTTCATCTCTTTTAATTCAAAATTCTACCATTTAGTGGAAACCTTAATTATTTTGTTGAAAATTCAACTATTTTCTTAAAAAGTCACATTTTTGTCTGATACCAAATTTAACTGTCTTCTAAAAGATTCGTCTTTATTCCTTGAGAATTCAACTGTTTAGTTTAAAAAGGTATCTGTTTTCGAAGGAAAATTTAACTATTTGATTAATCTTTTCGAATGAAAAAGGCAAATGCTGTCTAAAACATTCGACTTTCAGTGAGAAAACTTCAATCGTCTTTTAAAAATTTGTCTTTTTGGGTATCATAAGCTTAAGAATGTGGTACCCAGATTAATGTTATTTAAAAAAATGTATTAATTCGAGTGACCGCCCTGAGTATTTTAGAAGGGTGTTACTAACCCGTTTTAATGCCCTTTGTAACTTTTTTACCAATATATTTTTCCTGAATCCGCAAAGTTATTGATTGTCAGACTATAATTATTAAATTCATATTCTGCCTATAATAATTATATACCTACTTAATCATTTAAATTCTCTAATTGCATAAAGTATCTCTTACTTTATTCACTGAATTTTCTGACTTGAGTAGAATTAATGGATCGATCAACTTAATTAAAGAATGGAGTATCGCTCTGAAATGTTGTAATTTTTTCTTTTCTGAAAAACAGGTTCAGCTGTGCAAGGATTGTATAGAATGGGCGAAGGAAGAACGCCGCACATTTCTGAGGCAATCCCTCGAGGCGAGATTAATAGCTCTCTACTTCGATACTGAAAAGTATAGCGAGGCTTTGCAGTTGGGAACGCAACTCCTGAAGGAACTCAAAAAACTAGATGATAAACAATTACTAGTTGAAGTTCAACTCCTGGAGAGTAAAACGTACCATGCACTCAGCAATCTTTCCAAGGCTAGAGCGGCGCTCACGAGTGCTCGAACAACAGCTAATGCTATCTACTGCCCTCCTAAAATGCAGGCCGCCCTCGATCTTCAATCTGGCATTCTGCATGCGGCCGATGAAAGAGACTTCAAGACTGCTTATTCTTACTTTTACGAAGCATTCGAAGGGTAATTTCATTCACATTTATAGTATTTTGTATTTAAACTTTGGCCATATCATGGAAAATTGATGGTAATATTTCAATTTCAATTTAAAGGTATCACAGCGTGGACTGCCCAAAAGCCTTGACAGCGCTAAAGTATATGTTGCTGTCTAAAATCATGTTGCAAAACCCCGAAGACGTTCAAACAATCATGTCCGGAAAACTGACTGTGAAACACGCTGGTAGAGATTTGGATGCAATGCGTGCAGTTGCCGATGCCAGTCATAAACGCTCACTAGCCGATTTTCAAGCTGCTGTCAAAAACTACCGCCAGGAACTTGAAGAAGACGTTATCGTCAAAGCTCATCTTGGATCTCTTTATGATTCGATGCTGGAACAAAATCTTTGTCGTATTGTAGAACCTTACTCCCGAGTGCAGGTAAAATTTTTAGCAAAACTCTAAATTAGACCTCAAACTGACAAACCGCGAGGCTGTTTGTTTACTCTTGAAACCTTAAAATCTGGTTTACACTAAAAATTCGAGTGACCAATGCCTCGGAAAATACGTAGCAGGCCTTGGACTCACTATACTATTTGACATTATTTTTATACTATTTCGAAAAAATTACACTGAGGCCACTATTTTCTCGCAATTGTTCGCTAATGCCACTATTTCTTTACTTTTCCTTGAAAAAGTATTTTTGAACTAATTTACTCTTCTTTGGTTATTCTTTGTCTTTAATGAGTCGGAAAAGGACATCTAATTTTGATTTTTAATTTTTGCAGTCTAAATTTTGTCCATGAATTTATGTAGGAGTCATCCAAAAATAACGTTAGAAGATTGAGAGGGTGAAGGGGTAATATCTTACTATTTCTTATGAATGAACAATGTACAACTGTCGAATCATGTATTTAAATTTTCAACGAAAAAAGATTAATTCTCAACAAAAAATGGAATAGTTGATATTTTAAACGAAGCAAGATATGTATTATAAGTTTTAAAAAGTTGCAGTAAACCGAAAAGGATGAATTTCAAACAAAATAGTTGAATCATCAACTTATAATAGATTAATTGCCAATAAAACAGTTGTATTTTTAATTAAAAAGATTAATTTTCAATACAGAAGATTAATTTTCTATCAAAAAACCAGGGTGGCCACAATCTTTCAAATTTTCGTCGCCCCGCTTCCCCGCGGTAAATATTAGGGATTTCTCCCGACTTAGAAAAAATTAACTCTATTTACGAAACCTACAGTCTGATCAAGAAAAGTGCAGAGATGCGTTTTATTACACATTAGCAGTAATTATAAAACCAATTTTTCAATATTATGCTCTAA
>NC_046658.1:59633982-59639901 GCF_010883055.1 Belonocnema kinseyi | reverse complement strand
TATTTTGAATTGAAGAATCACGAAATTCAATCATTTCAGATTAAACATTTAGAAAATAGGACAGTGTGAAAACCTTGAAATTTGAATAATGTAAGGTGAGATCATTTAAAATTCAGACGAATTGAAATTATATTATTTATAATTAATAGCTTAAAAAAATTAAATAATTAAAAATAGAAAACTTTTGTATTTAAAAAATTCTAAATTTAAAGCGATTACGATTTAACATTTTAATATTGAAAACTTAATTTAATCTTTCAGAGTCAAATTTTCTAAGATTCTAGATCTATATATGAGATTCTAGTCTTCTATTTTTTTATTATATATATTTTTAACTTTCAAAATAAAAATTAATTAAATGAAATTTCATTTACATGAATGTAATTACGTAATAAAAAAATGATCCCTTCTTGTGGCAATGATACATTAGTAAAAAATCATCTGAAAGCAAAAAACCAAAAATTTTATTAATCTGTACAACAATCGCTATCGTTGTACGTAGCGGTTTATTTTATTTTATTCTTTTTGAGAAAATGGCGCCGGTTTGAAAAATTAGTTCATTTTTTGACACCTTTTTTTTAAGGGCTTGAAAAAATATTAATTTTCAGAAGTTTGAAAAACGGCTACCATATAATGGTTCATCTTCAGTATTTTCAGCATTGTTTTGACCTTTTTTTGTATATATTTTTTTATGTATTAGCTCGATTGTAGGCGGTTTGTATGTGATTATTATCTCGTTGCACATAGTAGTCGTGGAGTATAACTTTGTCAATTTTCAAGATTTTAAGTTGAAAATTTGTTTACATATTTTTGAATATATATACTTAAGAAAATACAAATAAACAAAAATCGATGTTTTTGACCAGTCACACTGGTGTTCCCCTTAACTTTCAAAAATTCAAGCAAGTATATTTCAGTTGCAAAATTAAAACAAAAAGGGAAAATTTTTTATTTGAGCGTTCAACATATAAATTCAGAACTCTAAAATTGTAACCATTGAAAATTAGAGAAATTATTCATTTACTGCTGCATCAGTTTCGGTGACATAGTTTAATTTTTATCTTTTTTATTTTAAACCTATTTTTTAATATCAAATCTCCCTTTAGAATTATTCTTCACTCTTGAAATTTTGTAATAAAATATTTTTCAATTTGAAATCATTTATGTGTATTGCATTTAAAATTGAAAATCGGAAATTTTTAATACATTACATTGAAAATTAAAATCAATAATAGGAAACAATATTGCTGTAATATGATTTAATCTGTTTAAATTATACAATTTTAAGCTTTGCAGCTCGAAATTGCTGTATATTTACATCTAAAATGTACAAATTCAAAAATGGTTTTTAAAGCTTTTAATATGAAATTTTCAAATTCTTAATAGCGGAGTGGTTGAATAATTATTTGAATTTGAAACTAAAATATTGAGATATTAAAAATTTGAAACCTCCAAGAATTAATCTAATAATTAATATAAGAAAAAACGTTAGTTTCAATGCCTCAGTTAAATTTTTTTAAGAATAGCACGTTGAAAGACATAATTTCGATGAAAAATTATGGAAATTTTAAGGGCGATAAATGTATTTTTAATAAGTACCATATCATGTAGTATCAAGTGACATTCTAAACGACTGAATAGAAATTTTTGTACTAAAAAATGTGATTTATGTCAACAAAAAAATCACTGTCATTTTCACCATTCAAAATTAAAGAATTTTAAGTATTACGAGAAAGTCTGTGGAAATTTAAAGTTTAATTATTCTAAACACTTTAAAAATTATATGCTTTCTAATTGGAAACTTTCAAAAGTTACAAAGCGCACGAATTATGAAATGCGGAAAATCTCCCGGTTTAATATTTCTCTCCCGGCTTTCTCTCGATTCTTCTGGGTGGCTGTGCGCCATGAAAATATGAATTCTCAACTAAATGCATCAATTTTCAACCGTATATTTGAATTTTCAACCAAAAAAATTAATTTACTACCAGAAAAGGCAAATATTCAGCAAAATACATATACTTTGAACCAAATAATTAGAATTTTCAACTAAATTAAATTAGAATTTTAACCCAACAAAAAAATGATTTTTTACCAAACAAGTTTGAATTTTGAACAAAACACATACATTTTGAACTAAGAAGGTACATTTTTTACTAATTTGTTTAATTTTCGAAAGTACAAATTTTCTACAAAATAGTTTAATTTTTTACAAAAACGTTTACTTTCAACCGAAAAAATAAATTTTTACCAAAAAAGGTACAATTTCTACACAAAGAGATAAATTTTCAAAACACAAATATGAATTTGAAGCAAAATAGTTTAATTTTTAACAATAAAAAAATGGTGAACTTTCAACGAGAAGTAATTCGATTTTCTTATTGGGTTCTATTAATTAAGTTCGTATTTAAGTGAGGTACCGAAGAAAAGAGGGGAATAGGGAAAAGACCTGCGATAAATAAATAGGAATTTTTATAATTGATAGTCCAATGATAAAATTTTGAACAAACACTGCAGTTAATTTACACTATTTACACTTTTTACACTATTTTTGATCGCTGATGTGAGTTCGAGGCTTTTACTTAATTATGAAATAAAATTTGTAATCTTTTGTTTTCTTCAGGTGGGTCATATAGCGACCTGTATATCGCTACCCATCGCTCAAGTAGAAAAGAAATTGTCTCAAATGATTCTGGATAAAAAGCTGAAAGGAGTTCTTGATCAAGGCGAGGGTGTCTTGATCGTCTTCGAGGATACACCTCGCGATAAAACCTACGAAATCGCCCTGGAAACCGTACACAGTATGGGTAAAGTCGTGGACACCCTCTATCAGAAAGCCAAGAAACTCACCTAGCCCTATTTAATATGAATTTATATATTAAATCTATTATAATTATTATTACTATTATTGCCGATTAGCTACCATAATTAAAAACTATTAATTAACTGTGGTTTTTTCTTGCTAATCCGAAATTCTATCGCGCCTCTTAATTTTCTAATCGCGTACTTAACACCGTGGCATTTTTTAATTTACTCAAAGCTCAAATTAATAGGAATCACTTTATAATATTCCCTGAGTTGTATAATCAAAGGTAAACAAGTAGTAATAAAAATATTATTGGTAGGTTTTCAAAGTTAAAATTTACGAAGAATGGAATAAAATTTTAGTGCTGATCTGACTACGTTTTTGTTATTTTATTATTAAGATATTTCTAGACCTTTTTACTGTATGCTGTAAGGCGAACGTTTTTAATAACCCTTTTTTAATTTTTTTTAATTCAAAGCTTGTGAAGGTAGAAATAAAGAATTTTAAAAAGGCATTCATTCTTTCAAAATCGCCCAAATGTAACGATTTTCAATTGTTTTTTTTATCATATGTATCTTTGAGCGCTTACAGCTTAAAATTAATTTCAGGTTTTCAATTTTAAAGATCAAAACTGCAAATTTTAATCCTAAAACCAATTTCAAAAGATTGTATTGTTTGTAATACATAGAATTTCCAGAAACATTTTTGTATACTACCGGCGGAAATGATAAAATTCTGCATCTAATAAGCCCAAATTAGGGACACAATGTTAGTTTTATAAGAAGATAGTGCAATAAAACGTCAAATTGAAATGTTTTCAGGGTTCATTAAGTAATCCAATACTACTTCTCCTACATTTCTTGAATTTCTCTCTAAAGTTCATGAATTTTACTAATAAGTCAAACCAATTTTTATTTTATCTTATACTTAAAATTTAGTACATATGTACGTGATATTAATATGGATATTATATTAAACTAAATTTAAACCGCTTTAAATGCCTAACATGTCAAGTAAAAATATTGCATTTTCAACCAAATAGTTGAATTATTAACCAAAAGTATTAAATTTTTACCAAAAACGACGATTTTTATATAAGCTACATGAATTTCCAATTAAATAGTGAAATTTTGAAACAAAAAAGATAAGCTTAAAATAAAAAATGGAATATTTAAATTTTCAGTTAAAAAAATGCAATAATATTTATGAATCTTCAACTGAAATACAAGATGAATTTTAAAACAGAATGATGACTTTTTATCAAGAGTTAAATTTTAACCAAGTAGTTTTATTTTAAACCAAAAAGATGATTTTTCAACTAAAATTATGCATATTTAACTAGAGTACTGGAATTTTCAACAAAAAATATGAATTTTTAAATAAATTGAATAATTTATTTTCTAACAAAAAGATGCGATTTTTCAAGAAGAAACATGAATTTTCAACTAAAATGGGGAATCTTCAATTTGAATTGTCGAATTTTCAACCAAAAAGGATTAATTTCTACCAAACAAAACGAATTTTCAACTAAAAAACGTAGATTGTCAGCCGAAAATTAAATAGTTAAATTTTCATTTAAAAAATTAACGTTTAACTAAAGAGATACATTTTTATTTAAAATGATCAAATATTGAATTGAAATAGTTACATTTTCAGTTTAAAAAAAAATCATTTTGAAAAAATAACCAAATATTTAAAGATTTAACTAGAATGGTTAAATTTTTAGTAATAAAAATTAATTTTCAGCAAAAAAAATTCAGCAAAATGGCTAATTTTTCCTTAATGTTCAGAATAGTTTAATCTTCAGTTTAAAAAATGATGTAATTTTAAACAAAACAAAAAACTAATTTTCAACAAAGTAGTTTAATACAGTAATATGAAGCAGTAATATATAATAAATCAATGTTATTTAATTTTATCCTGCAATTCAAATAAAAAATTAGGCACGCTCTCGAAAACATTCCCCGGCATCCAGGTATATAAATATGAAAATTCTCCGTCAATTCCAGGGTTTTCAGCTAGGATAGATCTAGAGTGGTGTTTATTTTTCACTTTTCGAATTTATTTTCTTTCATCCCACACTTTTGTTCGAAGCGCCCAAAGAAATCTCCAAACTTGAGGAAAAATAGCATGGGAATAAATCAAGTTTTTTATAAATCTAATACATATTCAAATGCGCTTTTAAAAAATAATTCCGTATTTCAGTATATTTTTCAGAATTTTGCAGAGAATCAATCATAAATTTTCTAAGCGTTACGAATTTTCTATCTAATGATAAGAAAACAATCATTTTAGTTATTTCAATCAGTAATGTTTGAACATTGATGTTGAAAATTTTGTCAAATAAAATGTTTCTCGTGCTTTTTATTCCACAAAAATTTCAACAGATTTTAATATTTTTAAGTATTAATTTGTTTTCTGAGAATACTCATAAAGGTTTCAAGAATTTTATTATGTTCAAATATTTAATTTGGGTAAATTATAAGTACACCCTAGTAGTAGTAGACATACCCTAGCATTCTAAAAAGATTTTCTAAATTTTGAAGATATTTTAAGAATTTTTGCCCTAGATTCTACCATAGGGTATAAACGTGGTTCAAAAAAATATAATTTTTAATTTTGTTTAACTGTGTGGGGAATACAATCGTTATTTGTCATTTTGGCCCTTTTCACAAAGTTCTACTCTACGACAGAATCTACGGAAAAAGTTTATTATTTCTAGAGTTATTTCAATTTTTCGAAAAAATCGAAATTTCAGGTTTTTTTGCAATGCCTTTTTATTAAGTTGACATTTTTCCTTCACGCAGATTTTGAAAGACTTTTCGACTTGTAATATGTTATTCTAAACTACACGGATGACAATAATTACAACTTAAAAGAGCTCAAAGTGGCCGTTTAAATCGAAGAAATAAAATTCCCGGTTCGCAAACATTTTTCAGGACCAATAAAATTTAAAAAATTTGAACTCTTAAAGCTAAACATTTTTCCATTGAAAGCAATAAAAAATAAACTACACATTAACCCTTAAACGGCCAAAACGCCACTACCGGGACACTGCTTTTCAACGGCCAATAACTAAGACTATTCGACACTAGAAAAAATTGAGACACATATAT
>NC_046658.1:59619687-59633882 GCF_010883055.1 Belonocnema kinseyi | reverse complement strand
CGTCGGAAAGAGGAGATCTTAAGCAATAAAAATATATGTGTCTCAATTTTTTCTAGTGTCGAATAGTCTTAGTTATTGGCCGTTGAAAAGCAGTGTACCGGTTTTAAAAATGTTACATTCAAATGCTCAATAATTTACACGTCTAAAATGAAAATTCATACAAACACTTTGGAATTGAACCATTTTAAATGAAAATCAGATAAACAGGAAAATTTAGAGTTTTTAATTTTTATAAATTATAGAATTCAAAGATTGAATTTCAGTACCTAAAATATAAATCCACTTTATCATTTAAACTTTTCTAAATTAAACAATCTATCAATGAACTTTAAATTTTTAAAAATTATTTTAAACTAGAAACATTAAAAATTAAAAAATATATATTTTTTTACTGCACACTTCTTAAATTAGAAGTTAAATTATTTTCACTTGAGATCGTTTAAAAATCCTTGAAAAACTTCAAAATTTTATTTAAAAATCTAGAAGTGTTTTTGAATTATTTCAAATTTAAAATTAATTTTTGAAATTTCGTAAGAAATTCTAAACATTTTAAATAAAATCATATAATTTAAACGAGGTTAACGTACCCACAAACTTCAGCTATTCCGTACCAAGATTTCGGTTCTAATAGCCACAGCCTAATCTAAAACAAAATGTAGATTAGTGTAGATTTCAATTAAAGAATTTGACAACTTTTCAAGAATTGTGAAAGACTTCAAAAGAATAAAAACATTTTCTTAAGATTCCTTGGAAAATTGAAAATGATTTCTCATGTAGAGAAATTATTTATAAGATTTTTAAAGATTTCAAAATTGTCAAAAAAGCATCTGGCAGATTTGACGGAAATCTTAAAATGTGCAAGATTTTCTCAAAATTGTAGGAAAAATTCGATTCATTTTAAGATATTTATCGAACTATTCCAACAATTTTTTGAAAATTCTGGAAATTAAAAAAAATTCTTTAAAGTATTCCAAATTCCCTTTTCACAAATTTGGAAATCTTTTTAAATATTATGTTTAAAATAATTATTCATAATGAAACATCATTTTCAGTTTTCCTAGGAATCTTCAGAGAATATTTTTTAAACCTTTCACAAAATTGAAAAAACTTCTAAATTTTGTATTTGAAAATTGCAAAAACCTACATTTTTGTTTAAACTTAGGCTGTGGCTAATCGCACCGAAATTTCTAATTTTGTCGATACACTCACTTCCTTTAAATTATTATAAATCATTTCAAATTTTTGCTACAAATAAGAAGTGTTCCATTGTTATTTACATCTCTAAATTCAACAATTTCACTAACAAAATAAACATTTTTAAAGTAGAAAAATTAAAATTGTAACGTACAACGTTTAAAAGCTCATCTAAATTTTAAATATTTAAGGCTTACGTCAAATAATGCAGTTTCAAATTTCTTATTTTATGTATTTGGTTTCAATTTACTAGTTTCAAATGACCAGTAAAATATTGCGAAATATTAAATAGCTGTTCATTTCTTCATTAAAAAATACCAAATCGAATGGACTAAAAAAATTGAATATTTTAGACTAAAAAAATATTTTAAACTTCATAAAAGCCTTTAATTACTTCTACTTTTAAAACAATAAGTTTTAACGTAAAATCTGGAAATTCTTAAATTTTGAACGGCTTTAAAATCGTTTTATCAAATCAATTCTTGTTCACTTTTTAATACATTAAGTACAGATTTTTTTAAAAAATAATGTATTTATAATTACAGTTCAAAAAATTTTTTTTATCCCAAATTTTCAACTTAAAACGCTTTTAATTTTCAATTGTTCAAGACTGCATTTTGCAATTCTTTAAATTAAAATGCACGCTAAAAGATAAAAATGGAAACTTTATGAAGTAAAAGGTTTTAAAATGTCACATTATAAACTGAATGATATCAGAATTGAAAAAGATAACAATTCAACTAATTATTTAGAACAAAAAGTTCTAAAAATTTTTTAAATTTCCAGTCAAAAAATTAATTCACTGTTATTTCCCGGTCAAGCGATCCTTGCTATTTTCTTTGCACATTTTACAATGCGTAAGTTAAAATTAGTAAAATTGAATCAATCTTTTTAAAAATCTGAAGACTTGCAGGTCATGTAGCAATCTTGGAATTGAGTTACAATGAAATTTTTTAACATGATAATTTAACATATTTAATAGTCAATTTGCCTGGTGTAATGTTACAAATCCGCAATTTTACATGTCTGTACGCTTATTTAAAATATGAAACCATCTAATTTTCAAAAATGAATTGTTCAATTATAAGGATTTAAACTTGGGACGATTCAATCTTATTTTGTTAATCAGTTACACCCCAAAAATAATTTCACACTATATAAACGATTTCAGTCCGGTAAAAGAATCAAGGGAAGAAAAAATATGTCATAAAACAGTTATAGAAAATACGTTTATTACGTCGTAACACTTAATGTAATTTACACCAATTTACACTCGTGAATGAAAGCGTCCAAATTTGGAAGCCCATGAACGTGACATGTAGAACTATTTAAAATTAAAATCAGTCGCACTTACATTTATGCAGTCTTACATATATAAATTCACATAACCTCCAAATTTGGGCAGATAAAAACGTTTAAAATTGAACACACAATAAAAAAATTATATATAAAAAAAACGAATGTCCAAAAATGGTCTGAAATGTGTGTAGAAACGTTTAAGGCAAAGTAATTTTATTCCATTTTATTGGACCCTAGAGCCAAAAACTTTAAGTTTTTTTAAAACAATTTTATTTAGTTAGGGCCAACATAATATCAACTGATAAAAAAAAACGAATTAAATAATGAACGAGATAAGTCGTGACGACTACATTCTTTTAACATAACAGAATAAAAATAGTACATTGTGTACCTAGGAGGTAAATTTAGCCTTTTTACCCGAGCGTGAACACTGCAAACATGCGAGGGTAAAGAGACGTTTACAAGGCATGATTTACGCGTTTTATCAGCGTCTTTTTAGATCTGAAAGTGGCCGTTTATACGACAGGAGGACTCAACAGCGAATGCGCATGCGTAGAGTGAAATTATAACCCCATAATACTCTTAGCAGTATCATTATACGCGCAAATCATGCTTGCGTTATATAAAATTCGATAATAAACTTCATTTGACGCATGGAATCCAATAAGATTGACGAGATTCAAGCGCTAAAGTAATAACTACATATTGCAAACTGCTGTCGCAAACAGATTACAAATAAAACTTATAATTCGAATAATTGAAATTTAACTGAAAAAGAACAATTAACAATTAGTTCTGCAACTGTTGGTCCACTCACTTTCTGAATTGATAAAAAAAATAAAATAGAAACGAATCAAATATAAAATAATAATGTCTTTGCAATACGTAAACCTACGTAATTAGGATTTAGTGCTACTTTACAAAAAGTAGAGCAACTCTGAGAGACTTTCACTTGGCTTGCGATGGATAAACTGACTGACCAAAAATGCGAGCTTATGGGCATAATGGCAGGGTGCCGGCACCCTGACAGTCTTACTTGTGTTAAAATACAGATGCGTCAACTTGAAAGTAAAACGCTGCAATTGTTCCGGCGTCAATCGATTGTCGTCGTAAATAATGTTGTAGGAAGTTGGAGTGATGGTGCCCACAGTGGCTTTGGCCGAGACGAGGAAAAAGTCGTACTTGTCGGGATCGGTTATCACGTCATCAAGAACTGTTCCAGCATCTGGATTTTTTCCGTTGCAAAAGAAGCGGGTACTAATCCGCTTCGTGACGATGACGTAGGTCAACTTTGAAGCGCAGAAATTCTTCAGCAGGCCCAAAACTTTTTGTACTTCTACTTTGTAGACCTGGTTGAGTTGGCCCTCTCCAACACCATCTCTGTACATAAAGATACGTGAAGGGTATTTACCGTTTGCTTTATGATAGCTCTTAAGGGCATCAATAATGTGCTCGGCGAGCATATTGCAGATTTCTTCGCCCTTTTTGTGAGGAATCACTGAGCTGTAGTATTTGGTGCAGTCTGGATTGATAGATGCCACCACAGCCCCTAGAATTTGAAAGAGAAAATAGTTAGTCAAGGGTAGAGTTTGCGGGTTTTTATTTGTTCATGGTGGCCAATTATGTTGTCACATTGAATTTCACTTTCCATGACATGAAATAATGTGAAACATACAAATTTAAGCCCTTCTAATTTTAAATCTATTCGTAAAGTTTTGTGGTTTTCAAAACTTGAATTAGACAATTTAATTTTGAATCGCATTTATACTTCCGAAAGAATTTAACTTTATAACTTTTAGATTCAATTTACTTCAAATTGAAAGCATTAATAGTTGAAATTTTCGTAATTTAGTACGTGCCTAATTTAAAATTCAAACATAATAAAACTTAATTGGACATTTTAAAACTAGGATAGCTTGAAATTGAACTAATGAAGTAATTTTTAACTAGACGTTAAAAAGTGAAAAATTAAATTTATTAAACTGAACACTTCTAAAATTAGACCTACAATTTTTAGAAACTCCTGCAAATAAAAAAAATCTTAAAATCTTCCAGATTCTGTTTTAACAATTTTTAAAATCTTTTTCAATATTCTTTTAAAATAATATTCCAAAATGATCAATTATTTTATATTTTCCTAGGAATCTTACGAAAATATTTTTATTTTTATGAAGCCTTTCACAATTCTTATAACATTTAAAATTTTTTTTTAAGTCTGCAAAAATCGACATTTTGTTTTAAATTAGGCTGTGGCTATTTGCACAGAAATTTCGGTTCGAATAGCCGAATTTCGTCGACACACACTTGGTTTAAATAATTTTGAATCTTTTTAAAACTTCTAAATACCTCTTAAAATTGCTCAAATTTTTTCTACAAATAATAAGGGTTAAATTGCTATTTAAACAATTCAACTAATTTTTGTTAAAACTTTGGGAATAAATTTTGGACAGTCTCAAAAAAAAACCCTGGCCACTTAATACTTGAGAACTCAAAAACGAATAAATTGAAGATTGAAATTCCGAGAATCGACAATGTCAAACTAAAAAACGCTTAGGTTTTACAATGTTTATTTAAGACATTTAAACAAACTGCAAAAGCTCAAAAAGGGGAAATAGGGTCATTTTTTCACGATAAAGAAGGTCAATAGGAAAAACATTAAACATTTTATCTAAATACAGGAAAGAATAAACAATTTCTTTTATAAGAAATGTGATATTTTAAATAACGTTATATACTTTTTTAATAATGTCTGCCATCAAAGAATTTATTTAGAAAAAATGGATCTATAAAGTCGTTGGAAAACCATTCGCGGCAATATAAAAGTCAGACAAAAAATAAAACTTGTCAAACAAAACATTTTTATGTTTAAAATCGTTCTCATATTCAGTAATGTAATAAATATTTATTACTAAGACTTTTCATTCCGTCCTTAATTATTATTTTTAATATAAATTTTAAACTACACTCTTCAATGTCCTTGATCTCAAATTTATAATAATTCAGTTTGAGCACCTAAAATATTGGACATTAAAAAAAATAACAATTTTTATCACTTTAGCGAACAAAGCTTTAGCTTAGTTTTACTGAAATCCTAAATAGTTTAGTTTGAAAACATTTAACAATGCATTTGGTACAATGAGAATATTATATTTTTTAAATTATTCAACTTTGCACATTTAAATTAAAAATACTGCAAATACTTCCTTTAAAAATTACTATACTGCCGTGATTTGGAAGAACACCGTTAACTGCATTTCGGATAAGTCCCCTGAGCCGCCTACCGTTAACTGCTTTCAGGTGACTTCTTCAATTTACAGTTAACGGTGTTCTTCCAAATCACGGCATTATATATTTTTTAACTGTTCCAATTTTATATTGGAGAACAACTTCTGGTTACGGTTTCCACACTTTTAGCATCTTTTAACATGTGCCAGCTTTAAGTATTTATTAGAGACTTTAAGCACATTCTAATTTTTAATAGAATAATTTTGTATACGTAAATCGAACAACGGTTCTTATAGTTCCTATACACTTACTAATTTCAGAGAATTTTCCATGTGATTCAAATAAGATATATTGCGAGAGAGAGAGGGGGGGGGGGGGGGGCCCTGTTAAATTTGTGTTGCCCTACATTTTTAATTGTTCGCTTTTCACATTTGTAATTATAAATGCATTTATTTATGAATAAAATACAATTCTGTTCCATGACCTTCAAATAAAATATGTTCTTTGCTGAATTCTAACCATGATAAATATGGTATATTTGGATTGTAAAATTTTGAACACTTCGAATTAGGAACATATTTAAATGTTAAAGGCTAACTTTTTTATTCTTTGACACTGTACAATTTAGAATGATTTGTCATAAAACACCAGCTAATTTAAAATTTTTTTAAGTATGCTAAACACTTCTAATTAATTTACCAATGTTCAGAATACGGTATTAGCATTATTGGTAATTTAGAAATTGGTATGAACTTTGAGCGGCTAACTTGCAGTTTTGATTGTAAAGAATGATGAATCCAATGCATTTTATTCATCTGAAATTCCAATTTTATGAAATACTTTAAAGGATATAAAACATACCGTAATCGTAACCATCCTTAGCAGTATCGTGACACACATCGAATCCTATCACCATCATGTCTTTAGAGGGTAAAGCAATCTTCCATGGGACACCGCCAATCTTGCAGTTCATCTGAATGACGACGTTTGTCATTATAGATAGCGCATTTCTTTTCGTGATACTCTGTTCACGAACAACTTGGGAGGGAACAGGTCGATCGACGCAGCATTTTTGCTTTATCGTTGAATACCTGGGCACTTGGGAATTTGGAACAACACAGAAGATCATCTGGGGCGTGCTCTTACTCATAATGTTCTCGATTTCCCTTGCATACGAAGCTGCGCTGTCATTCTCCAACGCTATCTCTTGTGGTTTCCCGATCGTGAACCTCATTCCCTTTGAGGCTTGGAGCAACATAGCCTTCAGTTCCTAAAATAAAACATTTTTTGTTATTGTGAAACCTGCCTAATAAAATAGTTTTTCTCAATTTTTTAATTTAATCAGGGTGTCTACTCAAATCCTGGAAAAAACTTTACTCATAATTCCATAGTTTTCCAGGTTTAACTGTTCTTATACGGAGCCATCCAATTATTAGGCAACGCTTTCTCTTGCAACAATCGAACGTGCGCTATTATATTTTGAACATTATAGCCGTTATCAGAGAAAAAAAATCGCGGCCGCAACATTTTTTCACTTCAATTCGAACTCGAAAAATAAAACTTTTTTGTTCAAGTAATAAAAACTGAACTGCAAATTGAAGCACTCAAGTGCAACTCTTGAATCCAAAACATTTAAAATTGAAGTTAAAGAAGCTTTTAATTAAAAAATGTTTTAATCAAACGCTCAATAATAAAAAAATAATTTTAAAAAAAACTTTAGACTAAAATCGAGACGTCTCGTAAAATCAATTATTATTCACTTGTCATTCCTCAATATATAGTTCAATTTAAAAATTTCAGACGCTTCTAATTTTTTATTTTGCAAGTCTTTGCAACTAAATATTAAAATTCTTCGACTTGAAAATATACGCCTAAAAATTAAAATCCAAGATGGAATTTTCGAATTGCGCATTGTAAACTGAATGACATAATTGAAGGGATAAAAAAATCAACTGATTACTTTAAAAACTACAATTTTTTCTATACATTTTTTTAATTCCCGCTCAAAAAATAAATTCACCGTCATTTGCCGGTCCAGCGGCCACCCTGAAGTAGCATCAAATAAAAAAGGTTCAGTTGTTTTTACTAAATTAAAATTGGTTTTTGTTTCGAAATACACTCAATACTCAGACCCCCCCCCCCTCCCTTAGAACCTTCATAAAACTGCTGGCACACGCATTTTCTCAGGGAGCGGGACAAGAAACAGTTACGACTCTCGCTACAAAAGGGCCACGGTGCGCAAGTACTCAGTCGAGTATATTGCGCAATACTATGCATTCCAATTGGAAACGATTCAGGCGTACCTGACTGTTTACGATTGGATCCCTCCGGATTTTGCCCAAGGCTATTTTCAGGAAACCCCTGAACTGGACTGAAGGCGAGAGTTTGATGTATTTTTAAATGTTCTCTTAAAATTATTATTTATTGAATAAAAAATAATTTTAAATGTTCCCATGAACTTTCTTGGGAGATAATTAGCCTCGATCGAGGCGAACTACGGTTTAAGGTGGGTTCCGAACCACCAATGCCTCGGTAAAAGTATATAGATAAATCTCCATGGGTATCGACACAAAGATCGAAAGCTTGATATACTTTCGCCTAAGGCTCTAAGCAACCAAGGTGGCTTTCAAAAGCTTTAAACAGCTTCAAATTTTTATATAAGAATCTAAATTTTATTTTTAAAATCTCAAATTATTTTGGAAATTTTATCAAAACGTTTAAATATTTTTCAAAAGAATTTGAATTTTTCATACAATTAAAAAAACCCTTCAAAATTAAAAAAATGGCTTTAAAACTTTCCACATTCTTTTTTGGCAAATTTGTAAATATTTTGACCTTGCACTATTCTTGAAAGGTTTTTTTCGAAATTTGCCAAAATCTCAATTTTGTTTTGAATGATAATTTTGGTTAGAAAATAAAAAAATTCAATTACAAATTATTAATTAAAAAAAAAAGAACAATTAAAATGGTAACATTCAAAGTTTTAATTTAACTCTTTGAAATTTTAATAATCCAGGATTTATATTTCAAACCAGTTTCAAATTGTTTAGGTTTGAATATTTGACTTGCTCGTTTTAAATTAACTGATAGATGGGTTAAAGATGAAATATTTTAGACTGAAACAATATTTGAATGGAATTTTAAATGTAATAAAAGCTTTTAATGATGAATCTATTAATTCAAAGTTATTTAAAAATTCAAAATAGTTTATAAGGTTTCAATCAGACTTCGGCTTTTGACCAACGGCCACCGTGTTCCACTTCTCGAAAATTCATTATAAAACACAACAAATCAAGCACACAATTAATAATTTTTTTAAATTGAACCTGAAGACCCTGAATTTGAATAATAATTAAAGCAAATTATTATTTATTTTATACTTAAAATGCAGTGCATACTGCACATTTAACATTTCAATATTGCGAATAAAAGATTACTGAAAATGGTAAATTAATTAAAGTCAGTATACACCCAGTACTATAAAGTAACGTTTACAAATGAAAAATTTTGTCATTTAATTTTATATTACATTAAAAAAAATGAATTCCTAAGATTTTAATTTTTTTTATATGCATATAAAAATTGACTGCCAATTCCAGGTTTTTCTCGGCGAGTAAACACCCTGTTACAATACCTTTAGTTTGACAAAAAATAAAACCACGAGACGTAGAGTAGTGGCTCTTACCCCTATACATCTAGAATTTCTGGGATGGAGGATATACCAATGGTCCAATCTTCCCTGCGAAACGATTGGTTTAGCCGACTGCATTGCTCTGGTCCAGTCCGAGTTACGTTCTTTCAAGTTACTTCCGAACTCAATTTCTTCCGGTGGCATGACGCGTCCATCTACCTGTACAATCTCTTTTCCCAGAGAAAGGCCCCACTGCTTCCATTGTTCTTGAGTCCTCTCATTTTTCAGCAGCCTTTGGTTAAATGCTATAAGCCTCTTAATTCTGATGCCTGGTTCGCAGCAAGTGTGCTGTCCAACTTCCTTCATCAGATGGAAGTCGTTTCGCATCTGATCACTAAGTCCTTGAGTGAAAAGAAAAATACAAATCTAATTGATAAATTTCTTAATTGAGAAATCAGGGTGAACTTTTTATCACACACAGAAAATTCCCAGTCATTTCCCGTTCCGCAAACCTTTTTTACGGTCAATGAAATAAAAAAATTCGAATTCTAAAGCTACACATTTTTGCATTTGAAGTAATCAAAATTGAGCTTCAAATAATTTTAAGCAATTTTAAGTGAGAAATATTAAAAATTATTAAATATACAAGTTATAAACTGAACATTTCTCAAGTTAAAAATTAATTATTTTCATATTAATTAGTTTAAAAATCCTTAGAGGCTTCAAGAGATTATTTCAAAATCTTTCAGCATCTACATGTTGTTTTATATTTACTCAAATTATCAATTATTTCTAAAATTTTGTTCATAACTTCTAAACATATTTTATAATGAAACGAATTCTTTCTAAAGTTTTTTTTTAATTCTGTAATATTCTCTTAAAATTACTTTTTTTTGTTTTAAATAAAAAGTAAAATTTCAATTTTCCTAGGAATCTTAAGAAAATGATTTTTTATTCTTTTGAAACCTTTCAAAATTGTTAAAAAGCTTCTACATTTTTTGTTCGAAATCTGAAAAAATCTATATTTTATTTTAAATTAGACCGAGGGCTATTTGAACCAAAATGTAGGTCGAATAGTCGGATTTTGTTAGTAGAAATAGAGAGTTCGTCTAAAATAATTTGAAATAATTTCAAATTTCTGATTAATTTTTTAGTTATTTCAGACCGTCAAAATACCCCCTTAACTCAGTCGATTTTTTTCTAGGAATGATAGGTGTTCAATATTTATTATACATCAACATTCAACAATTATACTTGTAAATTAAATTTTTTCCACTGCAACAATAAAATATGTTTAAATATTCAGTAATTGGTTTTTTTTAATTAAAAAATTTTTAATTTGAGGCTAAAACAATATTTTAAATTTGAGAAAATCCTTTATTTATGGATTTAAAAAATTTAATTTTACTTTAATTATGAATAATTTATATTTGTATTGGATCAACTCAAAAAATATTTTTCATAGCAAATTGTTGATTTAAAACGCCACTAATTTTTTACTTTTCGAAGACTAAAACTGTATTTTAAAATTCTTAAAATGGAAAATTTACATTTAAAAATTAAAATCCAAAATAAAAAATTTTGTAAGTGAAAGATTTTTGAATTACGCACTGTAAGAACTGAATGATATCATAATTGAAAAGGATAAAAATTCGACTGATTATTTTTTTAAACTGTTGAAATCAAACTTGGAGAAAATTTGTTTTCTAAAACTTTGTAAACTTCCTGGCCAAAAAATAAATTCCTTGTAATTTCCCGGTCCAGCGGCCACCCTGAGAAATGCTTTTCCACCGATTGAAATTGCCAAATCCTTTAAAGTAAATATTTTTAAATTAAACAATGAAAAATATCTGGTACCTGTCGCGCGGCATAGTTCTGGAATTAGGTAAATTAATTCCGGCATTCCTGATCTCCGCTGTCTGGCGTTAGCCTTTGATACAAGCATAGGCTGCATCATGTTCCTCACTTGGACCTGATAACGGTCCTTCATGTATTGAGCATACGAAACTTTTTGGCCGCCTTTTTCAAAAGTAGCTGAAGGAGTCACACTGAAATCGATGTCATCAATCTGATAGGTGCGGTCTGTGTAATTTGTTAACACAACTGTTCCTATCACTTCCATTTTGAAACTTCTCTAAAAGTACAGTAAATTTACAAGTACTGGACAACAAGTTTAAACAAATAGACAAAAAAAAAAGCATAAACGATTAGTACTTGGAAATCTCTTGCGCTTCTCGACTGGCATCTAACGAGGATATCATAAATCGTTTCCTGTCTCATTACTTTTCCGACTATTTCGACGCACATCAACGTCTCTCTTTCGTGCTGCCGGATATTAGTCAAGTACCCTGGCCAGACTTCTAGTTTGTAGGCGGGAACTTCGATCTATTCAAGTACACGTTTTATTTTTAACAAAGCTAAGATGAACTGATAAAAATAACTTGCTTTTTAATGAAATTTAAACATACCCTTTCTTGTGGATCGTAGTAATTTCTGCCAAAGAGTTTTAACTTCAAATTTTCCAAGCCTCTTCGGGAAAGGAGATTAAACAACTGGAAATATCCATAATCCAGTTTATTTTGCAGCGCTGCCACAAATCGGATTTTAATGTTGATTGTTTTTGTTTCATCCTCTGTATGAGTGACAGTGAACTCCATAGGCTACAAGGAAAATAAATCTAATCAAATACTCAAAGAAAGTTATCAAGGTGTCTAATCAAAGCCTGAAGAAAATTCCCTGACAATTCCAGGTTTTCCCAGATATCCCAGACTTTTCCAAGTCTAATTTTTTATAGTACTATGTTAAATTCAATTTAAAAATTTGCATTTTCAACTAGAAGATTAATTTTCAATAAAAAATACGATTTTTCAACCAAATATATGCAATCTCAATCAAATAGTTGAAGTTTCAACTAAAAAAAAAGATTAATTTTCCACCGAATAGTGGAACTTTGTACTGAAAAATTACAGTTTTCAACAAAAAATGGAATAGTTAAATTTTCAGTTAAAACAAAAACTAATTTTCAGTTTAAAAAAACTAATTTTCTGTTAAAATTTGTTTAAACCGAAATCATAATTTTTAAACTAAAATAATGAATCTTCAACTGAAATAGGTCAATATTTAACTGAAAGTATGAATGTTTTACCTAGAATATTCCTTTAGAACACAAAATTAGAATTTTTCACTAAAAAAGATACTTTTCAAACAAAGTTACAGTTTTCAGTTTTTAAATAATGAATTAAAAATAAAGTTGTATTTTCAAATAAAGTGATGAAGTTTAACTGACATGATGAATCTTCCTACTGGAATAGTTCAATTTTTAACAACAAAAAAATCAAATTAAAACTGAAATGATTAATCTTCATCTATAATTATTGAATTATTAACCAAAAAGATGAATTTTCAAACAACGAGATTAATCTTTATAACTAAAAGGGCGCAATTTTGACTAAAATAGATCATTTATCAACAAAAAATTGAATAGTTTAATTTTTATTTCAAAAATTGATATTCAACCAAAAAGATGATCAATTGCTGATCTATTGAAATGATGAATCTTCAACAAACAAATTCATTTTTAATATAAAGGTTTAACATTCAACCAACAGTTATATTTGTTATATTTGTCAACTAAAAACGATGAGTTTACAAAAAAAAATAGTTTAGTTGAATTCTCAGTTTAAAAAAAAAATAATTAAAAAAAAAGAATTTTCAACAAAATTGTTAAGGGCATGTGACACAGCTAAATGCCTATATTATCGACCTCACTTTTTCAGTTCACTAAACGTTTTTTTTGAACCGAAGAACTTTTTTTGTAAATAAAATATCGATCTGAAACTTTGGAAAATGTATTAGAGTATAATAAAGTACGTTTAGGTACTGTATTTTGGTAGGAACTTCACTGAAAATTATTTCATCTTTTTTCTGAACCTCGACATTTTTTGAACGTTCTCACTTTTTTTATGCATAAAATATCGGTCTGGGGCCATCCATATACCACGTGGACAATTTTTCACCACTTTTTGACACCCCCCCCCCCCCCCCCCCCCCCCCCCACACACACTTTGTGCACGTGGACGTATTTTATGAAAATATAGATATTATTAGTCTTCAAAAGTTCCGGGAGGTCGCGACAATTCCATGGACGTCATTTGAATACTCACTAAAATTTCAGATTCTTTTGTTTTCATATGTCAACAGTTCGAAACTCGTTGACTGACTAACAGCTGTTGGTGCATTTTGCAAAAATTAATCGTTAAAATGGTCGGAAATTCGAATAAAAAAACGTTGTTTTAGTACTCTTCAAACCCACGGGGAATGATTGTTTGGATGTTAAAAACTAACAATAAGTTTGACTGGCAGCTCCTTAGTGGTGCCAAAGTTAACTAACAGACTGTAAAACATGTCAAAAATTCTAGTGAAAAAACGTCATTTTAGTACTCTTGAAACCCATTGGGGATAATTTTTTAGGTGCAAACAACTACCAAAAAGTTTGACTAGCAGCTCCTGAGTGGTGCCAAAGTTGACCGGCAGGCTGTCAAACATGCCAAAAATTCAAGTCAAGAAACGTGATTTTAGTACTCTTGAAACCCTTTGTTGCGAGCTGTGAATTTGCATAAAAAGTGAGATTTTCGTAGTTTATATATATATATATATATATATGTAATTAAAAATTTGTCATAAGGACAACCGCAGGATTTCGCCGGGAGCGAGTGCTAATCTGAAAAATTGCACCCGCTTCCAACGAAATCGCGGTAAAATTTCAGCCATAACCACGTCTCACAACCGTGAGATAGATGGTTACAGTCTGTAAAGGAATCAATACGACGATCCAGCAAAAGCCTCG
>NC_046658.1:59594735-59619587 GCF_010883055.1 Belonocnema kinseyi | reverse complement strand
CTATAAATTAATATTTTAGTTAATGAAAAGGACAAAACTTTCAGCCGGTTGCTGATTAAAATGTCAGTCAACTTTGGCACTACTCAGGAGCTGCCAGTCAAACTTATTGTTAGTTTTTAGCATCCAAACAATCATCCTCAATGGGTTTGAAGAGCACTAAAATGACGTTTTTTCACTCGATATATTTTACATGTTTGACAGTCTGCCAGTTAACTTTGGCACCAGTCAGGAGCTGCCAGTCAAACTTATTGTTAGTTTTTAGCATCCAAATAATCATTGCCCGTGTGTTTGAAGAATACTAAAATGACGTTTTTTCACTCGAATTTTTGATGAGCTTAACGATAAATTGTTGCAAAATACACCAACAGCTGTTAGTCAGTCAAGGAATTTCGAACTGTTGACTATGAGAACAAAAGAATCTGAAATTTTAGTGAGTACTAAAATGACATCCATAGAATTGTCGTGAGCACAATATAAAAATTGGGGTATACATAGAGTATACCTTGTCTCATTTCAGTATATTTTCCACAGATTTAGGGAAATGTGTGTCCACGTGGATTCTAGCTCGACCCCCCCCCCCCCCCCGGTCCCCCTCGTGGACAAGCTTGGAATTTTCCCCTCCCCCCTAAATTGTCCACGTGGTATATGGATGGCCCCTCTCAAACTTTGAAAAATGCAAGAGCCGAAAGAAAACTACGTTTAAGTACAAAGCTTAATAATAAAACATGTAAAAAAAATTCAACTATCAATTCCATCGGCATCAGCCGGTAACGTACACGATATATACGAACCCTCTAGAGCCTCGTCTAGTGGCCGCCAGGGCTCCTATTTTCGTGTACAACGTTACCGGCTGATGCCGATAAAATTGATAGTTGAAATATTTTTTTTTTACATCTTTTATTATTAAGATTTGTACTTAAACGTAGTTTTCTTTCGGTTCTTGCATTTCTCAACTATAGGTATTTAGCTGTGTCACATGCCCTTAAATACAGTAATATAAAGATACTTTTAGAATTGAAGAACCATAGTTATTCAAATTAAGATTGCGATTTAAAAAAATTAGGCACGCTTTTGAAAAAAATCACTGACTTAAAAAAAAAAAAAAAATCCAGATATTTCCGGACTTTTCCCGGCATATTAAAATTCCAGTTTTTACAGAAAGGGACGCTCTGGTTATGTTAAGAGAATGGTTTACGAATATATTGTAAAATGAAATTTACCTCAGGATGATAGTGAATTGTAGTTAGTACATTGCCGTCGAAAATATTCGGTACAAATAAAGTGTCGGGTATTCGGTTGAAGAGTCTCCTCTTTACGGGAGTTCTCTCGTCATTGGGAATGAAATCGACCCTATACTGATAGAGGGACCAATTGTTGTTTGCATTAAATCGGAAGTAATTTGTATCTAATTTAACTAGTTTTCCATAGGTTCCTACGAAAATATATTTTAATTTAGTAATAATTTATAAAGGAGTCATATGTGGCACAAAATGTCGCTTTAAAAGTTCTGTGTACCTTTTTTATTTGGAACATGCTCCGGCCGTGTCTTTAAGATTTCCGGTTTTTCAAATACTTTCCTCGGCGGCTCTCTAGCGTCCCCTGACCCACCTAATAAAAATATAATTTTAATGTAAACACAATATCGACTTTTTCTCTTCGAGAACTTTTGACTTTATAAGGGATTTATGAAAATATGTTACGCACCAATGGACAATTGCGACATTTGTTTTCGAACAGCGCCAGCTCCGGACTGATCGCCAGCGCCTCTAGATTTTTGTGGAGATTGCTGCAAAATTTAATTTGGTATCTATCAAATTCAGGGAAAATTATGAGTTAAAGTCAGTTTAAGTGTTCAAAAACAAATGTATGAGGATTAAAGGAATAATAAGAGAGATTCTAGCGATTTATCTGCCGTTTTTAAACAAATAACAATTGTAAAGCCGAATGAGAAGCCACGCAAATGTGAATTTCCGCAAAGAGATTGATATGACTTATTTTTAAACTGAAACAGTCATGAAAATTGACTTAAGTTTCTGATGTGCAATAATAATGTAATCAATGTTCTTTTAAATACAAAATAATTATATCAAATATAAAAGAATTTCAGGTGAATTTGAAGGAATTTATGATAAATTAAAAAAATAAGCAATCAATTAAATCAAATTCGAGTGAATTTAGTGAAATTTGCGGGAAGCGAGAAGAATTCGATGACATTCGTAAAAATAGAACGTGATTTTTAAAAACTAAGTGAATTGAAAAAATTGAAGTATTCCACTGATTTCAGTAACTATGGCACGAATGTAAAAGAATTTAATAAAATGCTTAAGAATTCACAGTAAGTTTAACCTTCGGAGCTAGATGTGTGAAGTAATTTACTAGAATTTTTAATAAAAATGCATACACGCTTGGAAACCCAATTTGATTTCCAAGCGTGTCTAATTTGTAATTCAAATTTCTAGAGAAACTTTTCTTGTATAATTTTCTCGATGTGCGAATGATTCTAATTGCACCTTTAAATTTCATGAATTGATTCTGCAATGTTTAAAGAATATCAGTGAATTTTTTTCAAGTTGCTCGCTTGAGTATTTGTGAAATGGTAGTCCACCAAAAAGTGTTTATGGCCACATTGAACAAGAGTGTTTCCCGTGATCGAAAAAATGGGGGTGTGACCAGAGGATTGAACACAGCTTTAGAACGAATATAAAAAACAGGATGGCCACTATATTGAATTTTCTAATTTCCCTGAAATTCAGATGAATTTCCCCGCCAGGAAAGTATTACAAAAGCAAATAAGGTTTCAATAATGTGCCAAGCAAAATAGTGAAACAAGCCAGAAAAATTCGCTTAAATCAATAAAAAAGTAACTACAAATAAAAAAAACTAAGAATCGAATTCTATTTTTAAATAATGTACATTGAGAAAATATTTTTATATTGATATTAGAAAGTGCTTTCAAAATAATATCAAAACATCAATTTCTATTTTCCCTGACAGCTACCTCATTAACCCTGGCAAACTTTTTTCCTGAAGTAGAATTGAGTGAATGATGAATATTACATAGAATCAAGAGAGTTCCGAAGAATTCAATTTTTTAAAAGAATTTAATTCAAAATGAGTTGAAAAAAATCACTGATTCCAGTCAAAATGAAGTGAACATTCAAGAATTCAGAAAAATTTGACTGATGATATGCATAAGAATTTGAAAGAATATAACTGAACAAAATTTAAAAAGTCGTAAAATATCCATAAAATTGTGTTAAATGAAAGTTAACAAAATTCATGAAGAAGAAATTGAATACATTGAAAAAACAATTTAAAAAATAAACAAAACCAACGAATTAAGGGGAAACAGAAGGATTCGATGAAGTCTATCAAATTCAAGTGAATTGAAATAGCGAAGAAATCAAGAAAAATCGATCAAATTCATACGAAATCAAAATAAACCCCCATTGTATTCAAATAAATGGGAGTGAATAGAATTAACGAATATGAATCTTGTCAAATCCATAGGAATTCAACTGGAATTTAGAAGATTTAAGTTATTTCAAAATAAGCGAGAGCTATTAATACCAAGAGAATTCCGAAGAATTCTAAAACATCTCAAAGAATTCAGAGTATACTCCAAATTTGTTGAAAAAAGTAAAAAATAACAATATTCCACTGATTTCAGTGAAGTTGGAGTAATTTGAGAATAATTTAAGAGACAGATGAAATTCATAAGAATTTGAAAAAAATATTAAAAATCAAAGTTTTCATAGAATTTTATAAAATGGGAGTGAATAAAATTCAGAACAAATTCAACAGAGTTTAACTGAATTGCAAAAAAACGAATTAAAGAAAATTCGATTGAATCTATATAACTTTAAGGAAAAAGAGAAGAATTCGATGAAATAGTCAATTAAAAAACATTAAATTGAATTCATTAAATTTGGAATTCAGAAGAAGTCAAGAGAATTCAAAAGCTTTGAGTAAAATGCCGAACAATTCAAGGTGAGTTTGTACGACTTGAGGTGAATTTATAAACTATGAACCAAAATCCATCGTATATAGTAGAAATGAGTGGATTTAGAAGAATCCAAGTGGATTTAAAGAAATGCCTGGCAAATTCAAAAGAATTGAAGATAATTGAATGATTTTTACTTATTTATGAAAAGTTTTGGTATGAAATATAAATGAATTTAAACTAATTAAAAAATATATATTTAATTAATTTTTGTAAAATTCAAGGTGCATTCAGAAAATTCAGAGTGGAAAAAAATGAAAGAAGTGCCGACTAAAGTGATCGTGTGACTAAAAAGTGATTTGGGAAAAAAGCGAATAACTGTGTGGCAGTTCTGGTTAACATTAAAAAGTTTTGCAGTTAGAAACTTTTAAAAGAAAATAATTGTATATGTACTTACTTTTCCTCCTGGTTGTGGTTGAGTAGGCTGTTGTTGCGGTTGGGGGGGTTGTTGGGGCCTCTTGTTCCACGCTTTTGAAGCTGACGGCGATTGTGTTGCAGCAGGCTGCGACGACGCCTGTGCCGATTGTTGCTGCGGCTCTCTTTTGCCTCGCCCTTTGCCGCGGGGAGTTCCCCGACCACCCGGTTTATCCATCTTTCAACTTTAAAATAAATTTTGTAAAACTTAAAAGCCTCAAATTAAGTCTTTATTTAGATCTACATTTTTAACATTATACAATTCAATTTCTTGAAGATTCAAACGATCCCGGTTTTAAGTATACCAAACTCTCGCTTTCACTCACCCCGTTCTCGGCCTTCCTAGAACTGGTGGCTCCCGCACTTTCTCATGGGAGCAGGGCGAGAGCGGTTGCGACATTACATATGTAGATATATTTCCAATTGGAAATGGGTCCGGCGGCCCTCACTGTTTACGTTTCGATCCCCCAAAAAAAGCCCAAGGTTATTTGAAGGCAACCCCCGACAGTGGACTGAAAACGAGAGTTTGGTGTATGCTAAAAAAATGTTTAGAACTTGTGAGCGTCAAAAAATACATAACGCCTTTAGGAGGGAGGGGTCATCTCGAAAGTTACGTCAATTTTAAACTTACACAGGTTATTTGCCTCATAACCAGACTTTTGTAATATTATTTTTTAGAACACTTATTTCGTTACTATGCAATCTAAATTTTATGGTGGCCTACTCATCGACACATCAGTGATGTGTAACATAAGGCCGTAAGCAATGATGACAGTTTCCGGCGAGTTTGAACACGTCTTAAAAGTGCTTACTTCATCCCTGTCCCTTCCTGTCGAATTAATTTCTGAACTTGGTTCAATATACAGGGTTGTTGCATTTTCCGGCCACTAAATTCCTGGATATTCTTAAACATGCCGACTTTTAGAATTGTTGCCCAAATTAAGATTGCCTGGTCCCCTTAGACCAAATTATTTTTTTTTCGCTCCATTCCGGGTTTTCTCCAGGTCAATAACTATTTTTCCCGTCATTTTAAAAGAGCTTAAAAGGTTTCCAAACATTTAAAAAGATTTCTAATTTGGAACAGAATTATAATTCTGAGTTGAAATATCAGATAATTTGTTGTGTAATTATTTTCTTATACATCGGAATTAAACGTACTTTCAAAAAATTCCGTTTCATGGAAAAAAATTTCAGTTCAAAGTCAAATTATAATTCTTTACTGAAATCCCCTGTCCCAAGTAAGAATTATAATACTTTTATAACAAAATTCCACATTCCAAGTGAGAATTTTGTTTTTTCCCATAATATTCCCTGTTCTGTATAAGAATTAGATTACTGAAATATATGAAACCACTCAACTTTTCATTTGAATGTCAGAGACATCCTGCGATCATAGATTCTTATTTTGTGAACACGACCCTGTTTTATTTTATATTGCATATATTTTATAGATAAAAGTCAGACTAATAACTACAGAGTTTATGGAGACGAAGGTAAGCAAAACAATGCTTATATTTCATTTTTATTATTTAAACTTATTTTTCTTACAATTCCGCCTTATAAAAAATAGAAATATCTTGGATATAACCGACAATTTGATCACTCTTGTGTGGATTTTCAAAAATACCCTTAAATTTATAATGTTCCCAAGTAAAAAAACTACCTGAATTAACCCTTCAAGGTTTACGTCAACATGAAAAGTGCCAATGCATAAAATATTGACTAAATTCATCTTTTTATATTTTAAGGATTGTCATTTTTTTCAGAAAAAATTTATAATAAAAAATGTATATTAAACATACATCAATTTTCGGAATTTTAAAGTTTGAATACATAAAGTAGCCATATTATCTCAATTTTTGTACAGATTAAAGGAAAATCTCACCAGAAAAAAATCGAAAATATGGGACAAAGAACATGCTGCAAATGTAGTTTTTATCTATATTAATATAGTTTACAATAATTTAGAATACTCAAGCTTGAATCCCTGAAAATACGTTACAAAAATCAGTGAAATTCTTTAATTCTTTTCGTGCAAAATCGTGAAACTTAGAGCTGGAAATAGTCATTTTTATAATTTGATAAAACAACAGTAGGGGGGTGTTATCTCCGAAACTAAAAAACCTACAAGATAATTCTTGAAAAAAATTGCACATTTTTTGGCTACTGAAAATGGCGTGTGGAGTTTCAATGAGCAAAAAATTGCGCTTAAACATTTAAACAATTATTCTTCGGAAAATGATTATTCACAGAAAAGCACTCACAATGGGAGTAAGTGTTCCAGAAAGACGTAGTAGTGCAGGCAAGGTCTCCTGCTGTGAGTGTGGATGCTTTGATAATCGAAAATCCCTTTGCATTTTCCGAGGAACAAAAAAAACATTGTAAACAAAACTTTGCTATTAAATTCAAGACTGATCCCCTGCATTTATTAGGTTCGGTGATGACATCTCACTACTCTTTTGTTATTAACTCAATCAAAAATAACCATTATTGTCGAAAATTTTACAATTGTGTACAGAAAGGATCAAAGAAATATATATATTGCAGATTTTTTGTACTGTATTTTTAGAGTTACATGCACTCAAAGTTTAGTATTCTAAAGTGAGCGTAAGATAATGGTACTATTTAAATCTTTCAATTGTTGGAAAATAATTGTTTATCGACTGAAAACTTCAATCCTCTTTATAAGGAAAGATGAAACCTTTACCTGCAACATGTATTTTGTCCTATATTTTAAAAATTGTTTTCCTGTTGGAGTTTTCACTATAATATTTACAACAATTTAGGTAAATCAATTTTTTGGACAGATAAGTAATTCTAGTACTTTAAACGTCAAAATTTGTAGCTTTCAGCGTTCACAGCTTGAATTTTAAACTTCAATATTTCAATTCAAGTTCTTTCAAGTTGAAAATTATTTTCAGTTTGAAAAGTCGTAAATTTGGCACATAAGTTCAAACAAATTTGTACTGTCCGTCACACCTTTTTAACGATTATCTGTTTTGGATCTATTTTTCAGGTTCCTGGAAACGACCCTAATAAAACTGAAGTGCAGCCAGCTGTTTAGGTTCCTAAGCTCAAGTACTTAGCAAAGTTACCTGCATTGTAAAGAGAAAAGAAATGTAACAGGAAAAAACTTCAAATAGCTTCACAAAGTAAAATTGTAAATAAATTGTTTCCTCTTTAGTTTGTAGACATTTCGCCACCCATTTTTCCCCCCACAATGTGAGTCACAATACTTATCTTCAGAAAGACACCCCCCTTCCCAAAGCATTACGCACGTAATACGACTGGCGGTCAATACCTCCTTAATCCAATATGATTTTTCATATATTCAATACTTCCAAAAAAATCAATTTGTTAATTAAAAAAATTAAAAATACAAATTATCAAAAAAAGGTCCAAGCTTTTGTTAAAAGTGATATTTTTATTTATTCTTTTCAACATTCGTCCTTTTCAACATTCGTCCTTCTCTGAAAAAGTTTTAGAACGCCTGTTGAAAATTTCTTTTATCTCACGTTGTTTTTTAGATTTCTGCGAAAATATGGATGAAGCCCTTTGAAATGTATATTGTCTTAACAATAAAACTTGATGGTATTATGACAAAAAAGGGAGAATATAATTTAACAGATTTAAATACTTTTTAAATCAAAAATTATCCTTTGAAGTCGGCTTTATTAAAACAACAGATACTTTTCATGTTTTTTAACTAACCTAATTATTTTTTACCAACACGTTATTCAAACTGTTGAAAGCAGTCTGATTTTTTATCACACCATAAAATTGTCTTCTTTGAAAAACAACATATTTGAGTGACAAATGATTCTGTGACTTCTGATGAATTGCCTGTCGGATTTAAAATGAATTCGGCCAATGTATATTTAATAATAAAAATATTTAGAACTGTGTCATTATATGAGTTTCTCAGAAATAATTTCAGAATGAGGGTTAATTTGGGTAAATAGTATCGTAAACATAAACATTAAACTTGTATCGGGTGAGGCGTTAAGGGTGGCTTACCTGGGATAATAAGGTAAGGATAATAAAAATATTTGAAAAGGTATGCGCAGACGCACAGAAGAACAGTTTTTTTTAGCTAAAAATAAAATCTTTATTAATGAAAAATTTTAATTCAGGGGTTCTAGACTCAAAAATATATCTAAATATATTTTTTAAATAAACTAAAAAACATTTTAAATAAAATAAGTTATTTTCTAGTCTAGGTCTTTACGAAAGCCACACAGGTCCAGTTATTTTGCGATCTGGTTGTTTATTTATAGTACTGTAAGTATATATCAATTCGCAGTCGGTATGCATTTAATCGTTCATTTTAAGGAAACATTTGTATCAATTAACGCTGTTCGTTCCCCATGACACAAAACTTCACTCTGGATGCAAAAAAAACTTGTGAAACTATTAACCGCCTGAATCTGTCGCGTCAAGCGTGAAACCAAATAACCGTTAGAATTTAAATTCCTAGAATCTGAGAGGAGGCAGAGGCGTTAACAAAACAAGGGCATTCTTTATTCTCTAACAACTCTAGATAGAAATATTTATTTTTCCAAAACTAAAATGATTCAAAGCAATATAAACACAGTAAAAAAACTCTATTAGAAACAATTTTCTTCAATACGATACACAAGTCAAAGATATTTTGCCAAAGTGAAAATAATTCCTGCGAAAAACGCGTGGATATCTCGATGGATCCCACGTGGCGAATTTCCAAACCAATTTCGCGCGGATTTTTTTTTCACGTGAAGGAAAACCTTCCAAAACAACTCATGGATTTCGCGAAAATATTTTGTTCCTCTAAAATTAGCAGAAATAAAAAATATACAAAAATATATCCTGCGATTTTTACATGTATCTCAGGACAAATACAAAAAATGAATTATCGTAACAGCTAAAAGAAACAGAACAAATCAAAATCTCACATATTTGCAATCTCATTATTAATTTGCAGGTTAAACCAAATGCACAAAATTGTTTGTTATTGTTAATAAATCTATATTATAAACCAATTTCTCGCTTTTATTTTCCACCATGCTTACGAACAAGGGATAAAATTGATTCTGAATTCCTACTTTGTTTAAAAAATCTTGTACAAAATTGGCATAAACCTTGAAAATTTGTCGGGTTGGAATAATTAATGGCGACTGTCTGAAACTACAGGCCTAAAAATTTAAATTTGCGTCTTGCGAATTACAATTAACAATCAAAAACGATTAAACATGAATTAAATATTAAAAGATTGATCTAATAAAATAATCACTTTGAATTTGATGAAATTATCTATTAATTTCAGATACTAAAAGGTAAATTGTAAGATTTCATTTCTATAGAAAACTTGCAGTTTTTGAGATGCGATGTAGGTGCACGTATTACGAATAAAAGATTTGACGATACATGAGCAGTAAATGACAGTAAATAGATTGACTCTTAATGAATGCATCGGTTATTTCAGACAAATTAAACATGCTATTGGTCAATTCAATGCGTTTACTTACATCAAAACTGCAGTGTGGCGTCCGCACCAAGAGACGTGCGGCGTGGTTTTGTGCGTTTTGCAGTTTTGCTGAGTTTTGCAGTTTTCGTGATTTCGTTCCGGTACCGGCTCAATGCGCATGTCAGAAAATCTAAGGTCGTAGCAGCGCATGCGTGGAGCTTAGTGCTGCCATCTTCAGGGCACCTACGCATTACAAATGTATTAAAATCATATTCGTTTTTAATATCTTTTTTTTAATATTTTACGAAATTTGCAAAAATATATGGTAAAAATGTACTCACAGATAATACTTATTGTCTCAAATAACGGATTTTATTTTTATTTGAAGGCACTCATACACGCTCGTATTTAAATCGTAAATATAGGGAAATAATAGACATTTATCCGAATTTTGATGTTTTAAATTTTGTCATGTACTTTAATTTCCGGCAAAATCCAGCTTTCTTCCCCTCTACCCTCTTTCAATACATGACTTCCAGCCTCTTTAGCAACATTTTCTATAATCTTCTGAAATATTATCATGATTAATTATAAATCTTTTTGGAATGCATTCAAATGTATTGTATTAAAATTAATATTATAATCTCTTTCTTTTCTCTTTTCCCTTAACTCAACGAAAATATGTATTTTACCAGTTAAGATTAAAATAAATTAATATAAATATTGAGTCCTGCACAGGCCTAAAATGTTTATGGAGTCCACAATAAAAAAGTGTGCAGTGGAAAATTAAGTGCTTTTCTAATATGAATAGAAATTCCTATTTGTTAGTTTGTTTATTAATCGCAACCACTTTGTTCAAAAATAATTTTGTCCTCCCGTTATCGATAAAAAACCTTTTCTTTAATTAAAATATGGAGGGTAGGAACACTTATTGTCTTGTAAAATGAAAGAGCAACCTTTTTGTTTGCAATTCGTTTCTTTTTCGCTTAAAAATTGATTTTTCTGACTTAAGATTTAAGTTTTCTCGTTCATTTTAGTTGACAATCTATATCTATAACCTAACTGTAACTTTTTTGTTGAAAAACTTTTTTTGTGGAAAATTAGACAATTTTGTAAAAAATTTAATTACATGGTGAAAAGGTAATTATTTTGTCGAAAATGCAATAATTTGGTTAAAAACTTATTGTTCTTGTTAAAATCTCAACGGCTTTGTTTACAATTCAACTATTTGAAAATTGAATTTTTTCTTGAAAATTCAACTGCTCTATAAAAAAATCATTTGTTTGATTTAAAAATTCAACAATTTAATTCATATTTGTTTACTTTCTTGAAGAACAAATCGTCTTTGTTTGACAATTTATTTTTTAGTTGTAAATTAAACTGTTTTGATCGAGAATTCAACCATTTTGTTGAAAATCGCCTTTTTGTTAATTCGACTGTTTCAATAAAATAAAAATATTTCTTAGTTAAAAAACTAACTTTTTACTATTTATGTTGAGAATTCATCTTGTTTGTTTGAAAAATCAACTATTTGGTTTAAAGTTTAACTACTTGGTTAAAAATTCATTTTTTGGTGAGGAACTTAGGATTTTAGTTGAAAATGCATTTCTTCAGTTGAAAATGTAATTAATTTGTTTAAAAATTGTTTCGTTTTTATTGAAAAATTAACTTTTTGACTCAACATTTGATTATTCAATATGTAACTTCTTAGTTGTAAATTTATCTCTTTAGGTAGAAATTTCATTTTTTTGTCGAAATGCTTCTGTTTAGTTCTCTGTAAATTTTAATCACTAAAATTTTCACTAATATCAATTAGTGACTAAATTGTAGCTCTAAATCAGCTATTTTTCAATGATAAAATTACTCGTTTATCAGTGAAAATAGTTGATCGATAGCTAGAATTCAGTTACGGATTAAAATTGTTAAAATTTTTAACTGATTTAAATTTACAGATTTGAAAATTAATCGGTTTACATTTTTTGTTTAGAAAATGTAATTGTCTTATCAAACATTCATCTATTTTGTTGAAAATTTGTCCTGTTTTGTAGAAAATTAATCATCTGACTTGAAAATTGATATTTTGGGTTGAAAATTCAACTGTTTCCTTAAAAATTAAACTGATTTGTTAAAATTGCAATATTTTAAATTGAAATGTTAGAAAAATTAAAGTGTTTAAAATTGAATTTAACATATTGCGAAACTTTTGTCTAATTAAACGTTTCATTATGTCATGAAATTTTCCATGTTTCAGTAGAAAGTTTTATTGTCTCCCATCTCTGAATCCTGTCTAATGTATAATACGAAGATAATATTCTGGGAATATTTGCAATTTCATTTATTCGAATTTTTCCGCTGAAAATTGACCAATAAGATTACTTCCGTTCGTATAGAAAGATGCGCATAACATGCGCAAGAGGCAGAATTTTGGACATACCTGAATACCTCACACCTTGACAAACGATAAAAATATTTCGAAAGCAGGCCTGTGGCCCCCCCTGAGTAGCCCACTTGTCACAAGACATGAGTGTTTTTAGGAAATGTGTCTGAGGTAAGGTGATGGTAACAAATTTCGTGCAATGCTTTTAAGTTATTGTATGGTTTTCGCAGGGTTTATCGTCACCCTGGCGAAAACCGAAATTGCAAAGCCATGGTATGAAACCCTACCAGCGGTAGCAATGGATTATAAAGTTCACATCGACCCGGGAAAAGAAGATTGCTACTTTCAATATGTGAATCCCGGTGCCACTTTCTACGTTAGCTTCCAGGTAATTTTCCAAATTTCACTTTTCCGGTGTTTTCTACGTTGTTGTCGCTTTTTTCTCAATGAAAACAAATGAGACACTCGACCAGTGAAATTTGTTTTCCTGGAAAGTGATCTACACCTGATACAAAAATGGAGCGAGTTACACTTATTTTAATTCCATATGGAGACAAGTGGCAATTTATGAATAAATTAATAAATTAAAACTTATTTTTTCTTTTACTTTTTCTTGCTTGTCTTATTCGTAAAATTTCTACTTTTTAGTTATGAATATTTTTCGTTTTTGATTTATAAATTTCATGTTTTATTTATTATTTAAAAATTTGTCTACTGATTTTTTTTAGAATAATTGATCATATTTATTGCATGTGTCAAGGTCTTATAATATTCTATAAATATATTCTTTGTAAAAAGATTATGTTCGGTATTTTTAAATATGTTTTTTTTTAATAAGGAAAAATGTGTGTCCAAGGTGCATTTAGTTTATTTTTTATGATGATTTTATGCGTTCGTAAGCAAATTTGTTTAAAAATAAAAATTTGCAATCATTGACAATAATTTGCGGTTTCAGAACGAGCAACCTGTAGCATTCATAAATTGTGCTAGTTAGAAAGCAACACGTGTCAAGTAACGAATTCGTATATAACGTACTGATATCATAAAAAGTGGAATGTATAATATTCGATTGTTGCAAAATTTGTTTTATTTTTTTACAGTTTGCAGTTTTAGGTATTAGTACAGCGGGCCTCACACTCTTTTTCCTATTTTCGCCTTTTTTAAAAGATTTTCTCCTGTTTTCAAGAATCTTCCTCTTTTTCTAATGCGAACTGGATTAATAGAACCCAATAAGAAAATTCAAATATTTTTTGTTGAAACTTAATTGTTTTTGGTTAAATTACTATTATATTTTAGGTTCAGAATTGATCTCTTTGGTTAAAAAAGATACTATTTCGTTGAAAACTTCATTATTTTGTAAAAAAATTCTACTATATTGTTAAAATCCAATTTTTTGTGAAACGTACGGCCACGTAATAGACTACCTAAAGTTTGATCTTTTTGTTTTGATAATAATTCAACTGTTTTATCAAAAAGTCAAGTTTTTGGTGAAAAATTCACCTTTTTGTTATACATTCATATTTTTTGACAATTCATCTCTTCATTAAAAATTAACTTTTTGTCGAAAATTCAACAATTTAATATAAATTCATCTTTCTTGGTTGAAAATTATACTGTTTTATTATGCACTCGTATTTTTAATAGAAATTTCGACCATTTGGTCGACAATTGATCTTTTCAAACTGAAAAATCAAACTTTTCATTAAAAATGCGAATTCAAAATTGATCTGTTGGTTAAAAATTCAACTGTTTTGTTGTACATTCGTGTTTTAGATAGAAAATTCGTCACTTTGGATTACAAATTCTCCATTTTCGTTGAAACTGCAACAGTTTTTGGTTAAAGTTTTGTCATTGTTTTTTTGAAAATTCGATCGTTTGTTTGAAAATTAATTATTTTTTAAAAATCATTTGGCTTCATTGGAAATTAATGTTTTCGTGGAAAATTCAACTATATTGTTAAAAATTAAAATTTCATGGTTGAAAATTCAACTGGGTTGTTATTTCTCATATTTTTAATAGAAAATTCGACCATTTGATTGAAAATTGATATATTCAGGCTGAAAAATCAAACATTTCTTTAAAAATTCAACTGTTTTCTTAAACATTCTTCTTTTTTATTTGAAAGTTGAACTATTTTGTTTTAAATGCAACGGTTTGATTCAAAATAATTTTGGCTATAATTAACTATTCGATTCAAAATTTATCTCTATTGATTGATAATTATCTTTTTTGTTGAAAATTCATCTTTTCGGTTAAAAAGTCAATTTTGTTTTAAACTTTCAAATTTTTAAAGTGAAAGTTGAAAACTTAACTCTTTTGTATAAAAAATCATCTCTTGTGTTAGAAATTCATCTTTTTTTGGTTGAAAATTAAATTATTTTCTTACATTTTTTTTTATTTATAATTTTAGTTCAAAATTTATCCCCGGTTGAAGAATTGTTTATTTTGTTAATAATTCTTTCTTTTTGTACTGAAAATATAACATTTCCATTTTTGCTTCATTTATTTTTCTTAATTAAAATATCAACCATTGACTTTTTTACTTTTTCTTTGAGAATTCAACTTTATGATTACAATTCAACATTTCGGGTTGAGAATCCAACTGTCTTTTTTCTTAAAATACAACCTTCTGGTTGATAATGCAATCATTTTTACATTTTCATTCATGGGAGTGTAATGTAATTGTCCAAATTTTCGATCTCTGGTTTTTAACGGATCATTACGTTTTGGCACGCACAGAGATTGAAACTCATAAAATTTCGTCGTTGTCTGTCTGTATGTATGGTTACCTGAATGTTGTAACCACGCTAACTTCTGAAGGATTTATCCACCCGAGGCAGCCTTTAAAAAACTTCTTAAGGTTACATTTGTTACTTCTTCAGTTACATTTGTCGATTAGACAAAAATACAAAAAGTTGGAGCTTTTTCAAAATTTGAAGAAAATTTTATTTGATAAGTTATAGAAATTTTTGCCAATTTTCTGTTACACGGCAAAAAGACTTGCAATTTATCGTCGACATTTTTAAATTCAAGAAAAATTAATAAATTTATATGCTTTTCAAAATTTCCAAAAAAAAGAATAAGAAATTTTTGTTAATAGGTTAAGAAATATGAATCCAAATTTCTACCAGCAATATAATATATGTATTTCGAAACTATTCTTATGAAATTTCTCTATTATACAAAACTTCGAAAAGTTTAATCGTTTTCAAAAATATGCAATTTTCCATTTAAGAGATCCGTAAGTTTGAAGCGTTGTTTTTAGTATATTTAAACAATATTTACAAATTATTTTGATTACGTTTTTTAATTGGATACAACTTATCGAGCGCGAAGCACGAGTTTCGTAATGAGAATGTAATCGTCAAAGCTGTAGGTGCTTTGAGAACCTTCTTTAAAAACTAATCGGAAAAAAATTCAGTTACAATTTATGGCTATAATTCCTCAAAAGTTTAAATCACAATTTTCAATTTAAGTTATAATATTTATAATATTCGAACAAAGTAGTTATAGTGTACGCATTAAACGTACGAAAACGAGCGCGAAGCGCGAGAGCTTAACATCGCGCTTTCGGTTAAAAATTCTACTTTTTGGTTGAAAATTTAATTATTTTATTGAACATTCAACTGTTTTTTTTTTAAGTCATCTTTTTCAGTTGAATATTCAACGGTTTTTGTGCACATTCGTATTTTCAGATAGAAAATTCGTTCTTTTCATTCAAAATTAATCTTTTTTTTTTTTTTGTAAAAAAAATTTGTTTTTTTTTTCTGTTGAAAGTTCACCTTTCATGATTAAAAATTAACCTTTTGTCTTGCAAGTCCAACTATTTGTTTGAAAATAAAACTATTTTGTTAAACATTCGTCTTCTTTGTTTGAAATTTTAACCAAAATTTTAAGTCAAATGTTTTCTGAAGCGTTAGACTTCTTAACGTGAAAATTGAATTCTTTTGTTTTAAACTCATCTTTTGTGGTAGTAAATTCATTTTTTTGTTGAAAAATTAAACTATTTTGTTGACAATTGTTTTTTTTTGTGTTCTTAAACATTTTTTTTTAAACTGAAAATTGAACTATATCATTTTTGTTTCAAGGCGTTTGCTTTGTAAGCTAAATATTTATTTATATTGTTGAATCTTCTTTTTTTTCAGAAAATCAACCTTGTTGGTTAAAAGCTAAACAACTTGATCAAAAATGTATTTTTCGGTTGAAAAATCATCATTTCAGTTAAAAATGCATCTCTTTGTTTGAAAAAATATTCTATTTAATTAAAAATTCGTTTCACATTTAATTCAGCTCCTTCCTAACGTTTTATGAGCGTGTAAAATGTCCGATTGAAAAGATTCCACTGAAATGTTCAAAAAAAATTATCGTTATTTTTATTGTTATTAATGAATATCCGATAAACCATAAGTTATAGGTCAAAATGGATGTTAGTTTATGATATGGATAACATATTACAAAAATATGCGGTACTCAAAACTCAAAAATGACATCTATTTTTACCTATGGCTGACGGCTTAAGAGATAATTGTTGTTAAAAATAACAATAATAAATAAAAATAACAATAATAAATAAAAATAACCTCAGACCCAAGTGGAACATTCCTGGAACGCTCTCAAGCGGTGAATATTTTACGCGATCAGGGAACGTTTCGTGCTATTAGGGTAAAGTCAGGTACCATTATTCACTTTCTCACAAAACTTCACAACTGTCTCGATTTCTATAAAAAATGTGAAATAAGTAAGTATTAAACTCTTGTGAAATCAATCAGAGTTTATTCGTTCTAAATTCGTGAATTTTCTAAATTACAGGTTCTTCGAGGAGGAGATGGAAAAGCAGGCTTCGCCGTAAGAAACCCCACAGGAGAAATAGTTCATCCTTATCAATGGAAAGCCAATGCGGATTATCAGGATCAATCAACAGCTGGTGGTTACTACAGTGTTTGCATCGACAATCAGTTCTCACGATTTGCTGGCAAGCTCGTAAATTTGTACATCACCGTGATTAGGTAATTTTTGTGTTCCTTTGTCCTTTCAAAAACTGCAAACTCTCTTCTAATTACTTCAATTTTTAAATTATAGATACGATCAATGGGAAAAGTTCACAAAGGAACTTGAAGAGATGAATCTGTCAGTGGAGAATTTCACCGTATGTTTTCTAATATAATTATAATATTTTAATAGATTTTAATCTTTTACGATGATTCATTTTAATTAAGAGATATTTCGGGTTCCAATCGCTTGCAAAGTTACGAATTTTGACGACGTTTCGTGAACATTGCGTCGGCAAAAATCGTAGTTTTGTACCCGATTGGAACTCGAATGATCTCTTCTTATCAATTCTAATATTTTCATCATTTTTAATCATTTGGGAGCGTCCACATATTTTTCGATGCTATTTTTCGTGAATCTTTAATCACCAATCTCTTGTGAAATTTTGCCCCCCCCCCCCCCCCCCCCCCCCCCCCCCCCCCCCCCTCAAAGTGTCATGTAACACTGAGGCTGGCCCCGCTCCAATTTTTAAATATGAAATATCAGCGTAATTTTATACAAACGTTTATCGAACACTGGATAATGAGTTGAAACGATTTGATATAGGTATCAATATACTTTTAATTAAATAATTTTAACCATTTTTTATTTGAGAACTTTGTTTAGTACGTTTCCTGATGATAAATTTCAACAAAGTTTGCGAACTTTGCGAAAGATCGCTTTCTTTGGAACGTTGCAAATTAAATAATAACTTGATAAGTTTGCAAATAATTTTCATATTTTATACGCTTCCCTATATTCCTCTCTTTTTTATCTTTTTCAAGAATTTTTCCGTTTTTTCGCTTAGATGTGAATTGAATTAAGAGAACCCAATAAGAAAATCGAACTATTCTTGCTTAAAAGCAAATTTCTTGTTATTGAGGAGTCTATCATTCTATTCTTATTTTAGAATTTTGCCTCCCTTGGTTAAAAATTCTACCATTTTGTTGAAAATGTAATCGCTTTGTTGAAAATCCAACTATTTTGTTCAAAATTCATCTGTCTTCATCGAAAATTCAATTACTTGGTTGAAGATTGAACTACTTTGTTAACAATTAAATTGTTTTATTAAATATTCATCTCTTTGTTTGACACTTTAACTATTTTGTTGCAAATTCGTTTCATTTTCAATTAAACAGTAATTTTTTAAAATTTAAATTCAATTTTTCCATTTTTGGTTGAAAATTTATCTTTTTAGTTAAAAATTAACAATTCAGTAGAAAATTCATCTTCGTTTAGTTATAAATTCAAATGCTTTGTTGAAAATTAATGTATTTTGCTGATAATTCGTTTTATTGTTGTTGTAGAAAATTAATTTTTCTGGTTACAAATCAACCTTCAAGTCGAAAATTCTCCTTTCACCAAAATTAAATTTTTTGAGTTGAAAATTTATAATTTCAATTGAAAATTCGTTTTTTTGTTTAAAAATTTATCAATTTTGCTAACAAATTTTGTTTTGTTTAAGAAATAATTTTGCTAAATAAAAATATAACCATTCCATTTTTTGTTGAAAATTGATATTTTAAATGGAAAAGTGATGCTTTCTATTTAAAATTGATGTATTTTGTTAAAATTTGATTTTTTTCAGTTAAGTTCAGATGTTTTTTTTTTTAATTTAAAATTAAAATAGTTTTTTTGTTGTTGAAAATAATAGCATTTGTCGTTGAAAATTCATTTTTGTTGTTGAAAAATCCACTCTTTGGTTTAAGATTTAACTACTTTGTAAAAAATTCATGTAAAAAATTAATTAAAAATGGTTGAGGATTCAACTATTTCGCTTATATTTGTTCTTTTAACGTTGAATTGATCTGGTTAATAATTATTTGTTTTTTTCTGATTGAAAATTAATTGTTCACTGCGAATTGAACTATTTCATGTTTGGTTGAAAATTTATCTTCTTTAGTTAGAAAATTAACTATTTCGTTGAAAACTTAACTGTTTTATTGAAAATTCATTTTTTATAGTACAAAAATAATCTTTTTGAGCGTAAAAATCAAATATATTAAAAAAAAATCGTCTTTTTGGCTTAAAAATTAAACTATTTGTTAAAAATGCAAATATTAAGCATTATTTTGTAGGTAATATTGTGACTCCTATGTGAAACTTTGTGAAGTTTGCCAGCCCCCCCCCCCCCCCCCCCCCCCCCCCCCCCCCACTAATATCATGTAATATATGGACGCGCCCTTTTCCTGTCACCGTAATTAACATTTTAAAAAAATTTCAGAACACTATCATGAACGTAGAGAAGAACATTAACGAAATGTTGCAGACTCAGCATATAAGTCGAGGTCGTGAAGCAAGAGACTTGAATTTACTAATCGACAATAACGCGTACGTTCAAAACTGGTCTGTCGCACAATTGATTGTAATCACTGCAACTACAGTTTTACAGGTTTACTTTGTGAGAAAACTATTCGAAGAAAGGCCCTCCGGATATTCGCGAGTGCGAATATAATTTTCACGCGGATTGTTTTAATTTTGAGTCATTTTCAATGGACCATTTTTTGTATCACCTCAACGCCTTTACTAGGTTTTGTGATATGTTCTTTATATTTAATGAGATTAAAAAGATCAAAGAGATCATGAAATACTAAGGAAAGACTACTGGGTTTCCAAAAATATCAATTTACAATCGGGCATCTAAATTAAAATTGCAGCCAATACAAAATGAGAATTAAAACTTTAGACTAAAAATTGCAGTTGAAAAGACAGTACAAGTTTCTTGAGTCTAAAACAAGTCCAGTAATCTTTTTTTAAGTTGATTGGGGTACTTAATACAATTTCGTTGACGAATTATTTGACTGAGTTCCAGCATGATTTGCGTATCTCATTCCATTTTCTTTTAAGGCTGACTACACACACACACACAATTTTGTCAAATATTCCTGCTTTTGTGCGAATGGAGGTATGAAACCTTTTTTCATACATTGAGTCTATATTTCTAGAAAGAGAAGTACATATATATTACGGAACAGCTTGGGTGTATTTATAAATAAAGCGTGTTTATACAAGGAAAATAATAAATTGAGATTTACTTTTGTTACACCAAACGCTTATTACTAAACTCCTGACCCAAAAATGGGAGACAGTCGTGATTTCTATTTTACAAGAAAAAAATTATTGTATTTTGAAAGACAAGGTTTGACAGAATCAAAAAGCTCGTAGTTATTATACAAGTATACTTTTCTTGTAAATTGTTTTTAAAAAACTGTACAGATTCGAATAATTTATAGTAACATTACAACCTTTTCTAACTCTTAGTACCCTATTTTTATCCGTGTATGGCCATGGATTGTTTGGCTCTTCTTTGCAAGACACTTCCACTCAAAGCCAGGAGGCGATGCCTCTGTTTTAAATTTCTCGCTCGAACATGTTCGGAAGCAACTTCTTTCGAGTAATTCCCAGGAAACCAGCCTTGTTCGCCGTCCAATAATTTTTCTCCGTGATACCATCCATCAGCCATTTTTCTTGAGACGTTTATCACATCTCCTGTAAGTTATAAACAAAACAGAGTTAATAAATTAGGAAGAAAACCAGACATAATTTAACTTATTAATACAGGGTGGACCCGGAAACCGGGAATTTCATGAGACCGGGGAAAACCGGGAAATGACAGTGAATTTATTTTTTCATCGGGAACTTTACAAATTTTTAGAAACAAAATATGTCCACCTTTGATTTAAATAATTTTTTAAGTGATTGGTTAAATTTCTATCATTTTCAAATAAGTTTAAAATGCGGAATTCGAAAATCTTTCACTTTAAAAATGTTTCATTTTAATTTTTTAACCTATATAATAATTTTAAAAAAATTTTAATGCAATTTGAAAGACTTAAACAATTAGAAATTAGAAGCGTTTGAAATCGAAGATTTTGGATAAGAAATATTTTTAGTTGATCACCTGTGATATTAATAAATGATTTTTCGGATTAAAAAGTGAATAATAATTTTACAAGATGATTCGGAATCAGTTTACAATTTGAGAATTTCCAGATTTTAACGTTAAGATTTGAAATGTTTCAATTGGAAAGTATTATTAGCTAAAGAAATCTAAACACCCAATTGAAAATTTATAAACTATTTTCAATTTAAAAAAATAACTTTAAAATAATATATTCATAATTGAAGGCTTTTATTAAATTTCAACTTTTGTTTGAGTCTAAAATATTCCACTTTCAAACCATTCAATTTGAAACATTTTAATTAGGAAAAAAAAAACAATTACTTAATATTTAGAAATATCTGACTGTTCATTTAAAATCAGTAATTATATATGAAATATTAAAAACAAAACTTTGAACGTGAAATTTTAAATTGTTCTATTAAAAAAAACTTAATTTGTGAGTCAAATTGTTGAATTTCGATGCATAAATAACAATTGAACACTTATTATTCTTAGAAAAAAATTGAGTAAGTTGGAGACATTTTTAGAATTTTAAAAAAATGCAACATTTTTTAACATTTTTTAATGATTTCAAATGATTTAAACGATGACAGAAAAATTATCAAAAAGATTTTTTATTTTGAAAAATTAATTTCAAGTTAATATTTAGAAAGCTTGCCAAATTTGTGAAAAATGATTGTGGCAGATTTTAAGGAATTTTTTTGTTATTTGGTAGGAATTAATAAAAATGATAGGACAATTTTTAGGAAAAGTTCGAATTAGAATTTCTGAAAAAAAATTTAATATGTGAAAAAATGTAAAACAACATGCACATTTTTCAAGATTTTGAAATAAAATTTTGAAGCATCTTAAGGATTTTAAAACTATTTACAATAAAAATAATTTAACTTTAAATTTCAGAAGTTCTTAGTTTATAAAAAATGTAACTGTTCAATTTTTAATATTTCTAGGTACAAACTGCTTAAAACGATAAAATTTGGAAAATGTTTAAATTCAATAATTGCTTCTTTAATTTAGATAATTAAAAATGATAACATGGGTTTATATTTTTTAACTGAATTTGCCTTTTTGAACTCTACGATTTATAAAAGTAAAAAAAATTATCTGGCAGTTTAATTGCATTTAATTAAAAATGTTGCAGTTGAAAAGTGTAAGTAGATTCCATTTCGTACGTGGAAATTATTGAATATTTGAATAACAAATTTTTTAATCAAAAAACTTTTAAACTTCAATTTAAAAAGTTTTAAATTCAAGAGTTCCACTTGGGTGCTTTAATTTGCAGATCAGTTTTATTACTTAATATGGAAATTTGTTTAGCTAGAGTTCAAATTTTTCAATTTCGTTGATCGTGAAAAATGTTTCCGAACCAGGAAAAAACACGGAAATGACTGGGAATTTTTTTTTTTATTAATACATTCACCCTGTAATAACTTTATTACAGGGTGCCTACACTACCTGTGAAACTTGGAATTATATGGGAACTTTTTTGTACCTGGAAACGTCAACCGCATTTTTTTTCAAAGTCAGTGAATTTGTTCGAGAGCGTGCTTAATTTTTTAAAATTGCAATACAAAATTATAGAACAATGATTCCTTATTTTTAAAAGCAGCTTTATATGACTGTATTTAACTATGTTGTTGAAATCTCGTTTTTTTTTTTTAATTAATGTTTTTGATTGAAAAATTAAATATTCTAATTTTAGTAGAAAATATATAGTTTTTAGTTGAAAATCCTAGTATCTAGTTCAAAATTCATATAAATTAATATTCTTGGTTAAAAATGTATCGTTTTGCTTGAAGATTGAACAGTTTGTTTGCAATTTTTTATCAACTCATGTTGAAAACATGTTCTTTTGGATTTATTCAAATGTTTTTGATTGAAAATCAAAATCGAAACCTCATCACTGTGGTTCAAAAATGAGCTATTTTATTGAAAACTCATTTTTTTAGCTAATAATGATTTTTTGTTACGGAAAATTGAACTATTCCAGATGAAACGTTAATTAATCAGTTAATTTAAAAAAAAATTTTACTGAAAATATAACTATTCAATTTTTGGATGAAAATTTTTCTTTTTTAGTCCAAAATTTGTCTTTTTTAGTAAAAATTAATCTTCTTGGTTGAAAATTTATCTTTTTAGTTACAAACTCAACCCTTTCAGTTCAAGGTTCATCATTTTAGTGAAAAATTCATCACATTGTTTGAAAATGTAACTACTTTTTAAAAGATTCGTGTTAAAAAATGGACTTTTTTGTAGAAATTTTCTTGGTTCAAAAGTCATTTTTTTGTCGCTGAAAATTCTTTTATATTGCAAATTCAATTATTCCCATTAAAGATTAATTGTTTTGGTTAAGAATTTATCTTTTTAGCTTAAAATTCAACTATATGTTTGGAAATTTGTTGTTTTTTTTTTAGTTGAGTATTTAGCTATTTCGCTGAAAATTCATGTATTTTGTTTTAAAATCGTCTTTTTTTGGTAGAAAATTAATCTTCTGGTTTGAAAATTGATTTTTTTAAAGTTGGTTTACAGTTAAACCCCTTTGCTTAAACTTTTTTTCTTCATTTGGATTCTTTCAGTTGAAGATTTTTCATTCTAGTTAAAACTGTGATTATATTCTTTTTAGTTAAAGATTCAATTACTTGGTTGAGAATTCATGTATTATATTGGAAAAATCGTCATTTCTTTTAGAAAATTAATCTTTTTGGTAGAAAATTCAACTAATTTGTTAATAATTCATCTGTCTTGTTAAAAAATCAATACTCTAATCTTGAAAGTAAAAGTTTGTTTGAAATTATTGAAATTCATGGACCTTAGGTACACATTTGAGAAATAATTAATTATGTTTTTAGTATTATTCAATTATTAATTAATCGATGGTGCTAATATATTTAAGAATATCATGTAATATAATTTGTCAGAGCTTTCTAAATTACACATATTAATTGAATTCTAGAAGCTGAAAAAGAATATTATAATAAAATCGTGAAACTGTATACATATTCCGAGTCGATTGTTTAAAAAAATGCGAAATATTTTGATGGCTCCTTACTATGAAAAATTATACCTGTAAAAACTTTATATACCTAGAATTGTCAGAGAATTTCTTTCCAGGATTTCAGTAGACAGCCTGTATTGTCAAGGTACATATTTAATTACCTGGTTGCATTGCTAACTCGTCCGGTTGTCCAGGGGAATAGGAATAAAGTGCCATGACTTGAGGACAGTCCCAGGATTCGTACAAAGTCTCGCCAACCAAAGTTGATTTTGGTGGTGAAACAGCATCCAGCCATCTTTCCTTTTCAGTGTCGCTATCACAAGTTATTACGTATTCGACCTGTCGTTCTAAATGATTTTCGAGAAGCGTTAAAACCATCGCGTGACGACCTGAAAATGGAGAATTTTCGGGAACTGATTCCAGGGCGACAAGATTCCTTTTGCAGGTGTCAATCACCGTGTAGGTATCCTCGTGACTACTGCAATTCAAATTGTTAATGAATCAATTACAATTTTTAATGAATCCATAAAAAGGGCTTTTATATGGGGCATTATTCCTCAACTGCTCTAACTCAAAAAGTCATGTTTCAACAGTAGTTAATCCACAAACTTATAGACCAGGATTACCAACCCTCCCCAAGTGAGGGGGGGTTGAATTTTCAACCCCAATGCCTGCAGGGGTAGTTTCA
>NC_046658.1:59555695-59594635 GCF_010883055.1 Belonocnema kinseyi | reverse complement strand
AAGTTACAGGCGTTTGAAACTACCCCTGCAGGCATTGGGGTTGAAAATTCAACCCCCCCTCACTTGGGTAGGGTTGGTAATCCTGGTCTATAAGTTTGTGGACTAACTACTGTTGGGTAGGCGAACATATTCCCAGAATTTAGAGACAATCGAAAAACATGACTCTTTGAGTTGGGGCAGTTGAGGAATAATGCCCCATATAATAGCTCAGTTTCAAAGTGGAGTGAAATAAAGAGGTTCAAATTGACACTTTGAATGCAATTCTACATCCATTTTCGCTTTTTACATTCTCATTCCTTCGAATGTAATGTAATCGTCCAAATTTTCAATCTCTGGTTTTTAAAGGATCTTTACGTTTCGGCACTCACAGAATCCGAAAACCATAACATTTCATCGGTGGCTGTATGTCTGTATGTACCTGAATGTTGTAGCCACGCTAACTTTTCAAGGATTTGTCCAATCGCGTCCGCATTTGATACACTTCTAAAGGTTCCAAAAATAAAGCCTAAGTTCGTTGATCAGATATTTCGAACCAAAATTAAAAAATTGAGAGCATTTTCAAAATTTTGAAATTTTATACATTTTTGTCAAAGTTTCTCATACATGGGTCAAAGACTTGCAAATTATCCAAATAAAATGTTTAATTGTCATGAAAATTGGATAATTTATATACTTTTCGAAAATTTTCAGTAGATATAGTCAATATGTCTCCGGTACTTGACAAAAATACTTGCAAATTATCCAAATGACATTTTTAATTTGGATGAAAATTAAAAACGTTATATGATTAATTTTCATAATTAAAAAATAGATAAAACTGCTTTCCTGATAAATAAATAAATAAATTTTGAGGGAAATTTTTCATAAATATTAAATATATTTGAAAATCACATCCATAACATTTTTCAATAACAATGAAATTTGAAAAAATAAATTATTCTCAAAATTACGAATTTTAAGATTCTTATGTTACATTAGGTAGAATCTTCTTTGAATACAGTCAAATGATTTTTAATATCTTTTTCGAATTCTTAGACTTTTTTTTTGTTCCGAATTAGTTCTCCTGATTTTTCTTACGTATTTCAACAATACACATTATATTTAATAAGAAAATCTAGTTATTACATTCTCATTCATGAGAGTGTAATGTAATCGTCCAAATTTTCGATCTCTGGTCTTTAACGGATCTTTACGTTTCGGCGCGCACAGAATCCGAAAATCATAAAATTTTGTCGGTGTATATCTGTCTGTACGTCTGTCTGTATGTATGGTTACCTGAATGTTGCAGCCACGTTAACTTTTAAAGAATTTGTCCAATCGAGTCAGCATTTGATACACTTCTGAAGGTCCCCAAAATAAAGGCTAAGTTCGTTAATCAGATATTTCGAACCAAAATTAAAAAATTGAGTGCAGAACAATAGCGGTATTCTTGTACTGTTAAGTCCCTTGTTTTTAATTTATTATTAAAGAGATAATTTGAAGCAAACGTAAAATAAGTGACTCTTAAAAATGCAAGTATACCGTTATCGCATACAGCTACTACATCATATTGCCAGTGATATTTCCTGATGAACTTTGGCTACAAAATGTAATACATTATTATGCCTAAAAAAGCATAGAATATGCATTTCTTTGTTCAATTTCTTGATAAAATAAACAAATAGTGAGGCGTAACAAAATTCCATCAAGAAAATTAATTTTCAATATAGTTTCAAAAATAATAAAAGAAAAATCGATTTCTTTCTGCCTATAAATATCTGCAACGTATGTTTTTTTTTATCAAATAAACGATTAGCAATGTTTGGCAACATTTTTCTATAGAGCATCATTGGCTATATAATTTTAACTAGATCAGAAGAAACAACGAGTTCTTTTTGCTTCAAATTCTTTCCATGTGAATTTAATTATACAATTTGTTTACAAAATAAACAAAAATTAATTCATAGCGAATTTTTTTTAGAAAACATGATTGGCAATATAATTTCAAGAAGGACAGAAGAAAAAATGATTTATTTTCGCTTAGAAACGCCCAAAATGTGAATTTGTTTATAAAATATACAAGTATTAATGCAAATTTTTTACAGAAAACATAATTTGCAATATAATTTCCATAATATTAGAAGAAAATTGGTGGTTTTTTTCGCTTTGAAACACATAAAGTGTGCATTTGTTTATAGAATGTGTTCATAAAACAAACAAATATTGATTTGTAGCACATTGATCCATTAAACAATTCTTATTTTTCTTAACTTTGTGCAAACATTCAGATGGCAATCTTTTGAAAATGGAAACAGGGCAGGTCACGGTTTACATTTTAAAATAAGACCTTATTGTTTCAATAGATTTTTAATTAACAACCGTGTTATTTTATCAAATTTGTGTCTTTTTCACTTTTCTCATTTTTATAACCCTTTTGAATTAGGAAATATCTTGACTAATCAAATTATTAGTTGTTTAATAATCTTTAATAGCCCACTTTTCGTTAATAAAATCTGAAAATTTTCGCTTATTAGTTTAGTTAAAAAAAATTTCATATAGAGAGGCAATTCATAACAACACATTTTCACAAAGTTTGCTAAAAAATTTCAATTTTCTATGGAAAATCGGAAAAATTGAAAAAACGAAAAACAATCGGACATCGCCACATTTACAATTTTACAATATTTATGACTTTTTTATAGAGTTAAGAATGTTACATGCACCATCGCATTATTTTATTAAACTTTTATATTTTTCACGTTTTCCATTTTTATGACCTTTTTTAAACATTACATAGACTGCTAAGTAAATTTATTTATTTTTTCTACTAATCTTTTGTCAGAAAAATCAGAAAAACTCAGAAAAATTTTTGTTTGAATGAAACAAATTCTTTCTTTTATACAGTCAACAAATATTTGATTGATTCCAACAAAATTTATAGGATTCATACACACCATGGCTTAGCTCAAACAAATTTTATTGCAATCAAACAAGTTCTATCTCTGATATATGATCAAACATATATTTGTTTCATCCAAACAAACCTTTTTTTAAGTTGAGTATCTCTTAAAAATCGCAAATTTTTAACAATTCACGAAAAGAATTTTTCATTCGATTGGCTGATTTCTTTTTGCTTTCAGGAGATCTAAACTCGATATAGATAACGTGCATATTTTACATTTTTCTGAGCAACAGATTCTGTGTAATAACTATGCAAATATGTCAGTTTTCTTAAGAAATAATTTGTTTCTAACACTTCAAAAGGCAAACGGTTTATACCAATGAGCATGATTTTATAAAATTGTGTTGAACATAAATTGCTTAAAAAATTGAACAAAAACTGACCAGAATTTCGACAAAATAGCCAACATATTAGTAATCAGGGGCCTTTTTTGACCTTTTGAACAAAATGTATCTCGGGTTAGTGGCGATTCGGTTATAAATAATTTTGGATTCACTCACTTCGCTTTCAGTTTTGTGACTAGAAGGTAATCAGTGAGCAAGAGAAGATAGAGAGGAGTTTTCTGGAATTTTTTTCCAAAAGTCAGCTTGTATTCAGAGTCGGATTTCATCAATAGTTGTACGACTGTCCCACTGCGAATGAGTTTCCTGTCCCTTAAAATTACAGGCGGTACCTTGGGCGAGTATTCTAATTTTCTGAAAAATAAATCACAATTTTATTTCAGTAGAGAAATGTGCAACATTATAATTTAAAAAATTCAGCGTCAAAATGTGATTGAACGGATTTTATTTTGAACTTGTTTAAAGTGGCTACGATTTCAATGAGGATTTTCACAATCAGAAAAACTTTTAATTTTAAATGGTTGCATGTTAAAGACGTAAAAAATGTAATGGTCGATTATTGTAATTTTTTAATTTCTACATTTTTTACTAGTTTAATTCAGAAAGTTCACAATAATGAAAATATACAATATCACTTTTTCAATTTTGGAAGAATTGAAAATTCAATACCCTTAAATTAAACTAAACCAAATGATTTGGTTTTAAATTTCAACTGTTTAATACAGCAGAATTAGACATAACCGATTTTTAATACTTTAATAATTGTTATAATTTCAGAACGATAAAAACCAAATATGCCAAATCCGTCAGCGAGTGAAAATGAATAAATGTGAATTTCAGACTTTACAACTTACAATGCTCTCATAATATATGAAATAGTGTGATTTTTCACGAAAACAGGACAATACATTATTTTTAATAAAATTAATTAGGCACCATATTGAATTCACGGTGAAAGGTTTTAGGTTACTAAGATTTCAAGCCGAAACATATTGCATTTTACAACAAAGTTGTTGCATTAACTAACTAAAAACTACGAATTTTCAATAAAAGAGTTGAGTTTTTTAGCTAAAAAGTCGAATGTATGAATTTTCAACGAAGAAGGTAATTTTCAATTGAATAGTTGAACTTTAAAGACGAAAAATTAACTTTTAACCAAACCGTTGCATTCGAAACAAACTAGTTCAACTTTCTAACAAAAAAGACGAACTTGTGACGAAATAAATAAATTTTCGAAGAAATAGTTGGATTTTCAAGCCAAAGCGACGTTAATTTGAGAAAACTGTTGTAGTTTTAACAAAAAACTTCATTCTCAAAAACGAAAAGTGAATTTTCAAAAACAAAAAAATAATTCTACCAAAAGAGATTAATTTTTAATAAAAAAAAAGTTTTAACCAAAAGAGTTTAATTCTGAACCAAAAATATAATAATCGAATTTTTAACATCATAAAGATGAATTCTCCAAGAAAAAAGAAATAGTTAATATTTTAATTAAAAAAGATAAATCAACCAAAAATGGAAAAGTTACATTTTGATTACAAAGAAAAAAAAAAAAGAATTTTCAACAAAATAGGCAACTCTTCAAAACAGTTGAATTTGTAGCCAAGAAAGATGAATTTTCAACAACAAAAATTGCTTTTAGAACAAAAAAGATGAGTTAACAATCCAAAAGGACGACTGTACAAAAAAACTGTGGAATTTTCGACCAAAAATATTACTTTTTAACCAAATAATTACATTTTAAATTAAATAGTCGCATTTGTCGTATATAAAAACCAGGTCTCTGGAAAATAATGTCTGATAGTTAATAAGTTGGAATGCCACCAGTCACGTCTCATAACAGAAAAACATTATTTTTTTGAAAAAGTTTAAAACTTACGACTTCAACTAAAGATATTTGTTAAAAAATTGTTTTATTTACAATAAATGGTTTCAGTAATTTAGGCCATGGGAAATTTTACTTCCAAATGTTGAAATAGTAGATTTATAGAGAATGTTTTTCCCGAACAAATAAACCTTTAATAATTTATTATCATGCAATAATTATATAATTATAATTATTTATAAGTTAAAATTAATCGTTTTTGCAAGCTTTAAAATTGTTCATAAAAATGCATATTTTTATTTGAAATTACATCATCAATGATATTGTTTTGGTTCTTAAAGTCAGAAAAACTATTTTTTCAGATATTTGATTTTCGACACGAAAACTAGCTTGAGCGAAAAAACGAGATAAAGGGTAAGTTTCTTAAAACAGGAAAATATTGTAAAGTCTGAAATTTGAACGTTATCGTACAATGTTTTCATTTAAAATCCATTTAAATTTGGATAATTTTAAAGTTTTACACATTAGTTAAATAATTAAACTGAAAACGTACAATCTTGAATAATTATAGATTGAAAATTTATAAATGAGCCAATTTCAACCTCTCAATCGTTTATATTTTAAAAATGAAAGTGAGAACAGTTCACCAGTTCTCAGAGCTTCTTTGTCAATCTCTTGAATTTTGATTGCCCTAAATAAAAATGAGTTTCATTTTTAATGTTTTCATTTTAAACAAGCTCGGTTTAAAAGCATCGAATTTTTACAATATTCTTTTCTTCATAAATTCCTTTGTCAATACTACGAATTATAAATTGTTTAGGTTTGTTCATTTGAATTTTTAAATTTAAATAGCTGTAATAAAAGGTTGAAAATCGGGAAATGTCCAGGAATTCTTTTTCTGAGATGCGAGTGGCCACACTAATAGATTCGTTTATACACTTACCTGGCCAGAGCTTCCATTTCAATGAGTTGACTGGCAGCTCTCGCTCCCTCATTGCATTCTGCAACAACATAACTTAGATTCGACAAGACTCTTTCCCAAGATGCTCTCTCTTGATGATCCATAGGTAACTTTGATAAAACAGCATCAGCTAATAAAGGCAGTCTGAAAAAAAGAAATTCATTATCCATTTCTCCCTAGTTTGCCATTCTTCTATTATCCATAAAATTTATTCTATTACCTTGTTACTCGTTGCATTGGCAACATCAGAAACGAATGCAGCGAGAGACTTTGACAAGCAGGTCGCATTTCTATTCTAGAGATGACTTCCAAAAATTTCAAACCTTTCCTTGCTCTGAAAAAAATTCAGTTTGAATATAATATGGTCAAATTTGTTTTTCTTTCCCAACAAAAAGAGAAATAGAAAACGTATGAGAATTATTACCTTAATTCTTTTAAGGTAGTATCTATGCTGACTTGGCTCGAGCAATAAGCAACATATATGGCAAGACACCTTTCTGCATGTTTGAGCAAAACATCTGGCAAGCCTAACAACATTGAGTCGTCTTTCCACACATTTTCCATTTCAGCTAGAAACCTTTCTGAAGACATTAAAACACTTGAAACTCCCCCAAAAAGTTTATTTCGTTCCATTGGCGTCAAAATGTCGTTGACTAATTCATTGTTATTTACAAACTCGTTTTCCAGAACCCTTAACGAATTTAAATACGAGGCTTCCGATGTCACAATTTCAAATTTCGCTTCCTGAATCCTCCGCTCCTCGAGAGATAATCTCTCTGCAAGATAATATTAAATTATTTACCGAAGTACGTTTAATTATTATTTTATAATTCCTTTAAATAGTTTATGAATAATAAACTTACGTAGGAGGCCACTATGAATAACTTGAGGTGTTTGACACCATAGCGTTCGATGGCCAGGTTTCGCAAGTTCCATTGCTGCTGAGGAAGGAGTTATATCTTCCACCTGTAATTAAAAAAAATTTACATCTTCCTTATTTTATTTATTTTACCTTTTTAATTTTTTTTTAATTGATAGATTTTCTAAGCTTACCTCTTCATATCCATCAGAATCTGATTCAAACGCAACCCTCGCAGCAGCTGCTGCGTAAAATTGATACAGAGGTTCCTCGGCTAGAACACTGTAGTGATCTGAAAAAAATTTATTACGATTATTTTAATTTCCGTGCAAGTTCTGAAGTTGTTTTTCCTTTTAAGAATTGTACTTTCCCTTTTAAGGTTTGAATTTTCCCTTTCACGAAGATTCGCCCGACTTAATTCACATTCTCAGCAGAAGCGACAAATGAAAATAAACATATTTATTTATGAAAACGAGACTGATGTCCTAATGGGGTATGAAAACTGGATTCGAACCTGCTTGCATATTATGCATTAAGACGCAGAAGGAAGTAAACAATAAGCCTCGGTTCTCACCGAAAGACAGAAAACAATAATCGTCAGATCTTGAACACTGATTGACAAACAGACGGAAGTCTAACTAACGACGTGAAAGCTCTCGTATTAAACTTTCTACCTGACAGCGATTAAATTTTAGACAAGTGAGACTTATTGCCTCATCTAATTTGTCAGTCTGATGAACTTTAAATTAACACTAATTTGAGGTTCTTAAACTCGGTGGATCAAATTAAAGAACCAATATTAATGATCTAATAATTAGATTATCTTCAAATTACTTTCAGATCAGAAATAAAAAAATGGATTTAAAACATGTGTTTAAGGTATAGTTGTGGCGCCAAAAGTCAGATATCTAAAAAAAAATAGTCTTTCTATGATTTTAAGAATCAAAATATTGTTACTGACGTCATTCCAAATAGAAAACAGAATTTTTTATGAAAAATTTTAAAATTAAAAAAAAAACATTAGTTTTAACCATGTTTTTTTTTTAATTAAATTTTTGCTGACCGCCGCTTATTACCAATTTTTAAAAATGATTGCATTTTAATATGTGATGGCCTATTTTTTCCGAGAAACCATTCTCTACAACTCTACTGTTTCCAATTTTGAAATTTAATTTTTCTGTGACTTTTATGGCTTCTTCTTTGGCTCTAAATCGTTAGAATCATTTTTTTAAAGAAAAATTTTGTTAAACAAATAATTATAATTTAAGATTTTTTAGTTATTTTTAAAATTGTAAACAGTAGAGTTGGAGAGAATGTTTTCCCGAAAAAAATAAGCCGTCATTTAAGAAAATGCAATCATTTTTCAAAAATTGGTAAGAAGCGAAGGTCAGAAAAAATTCAATTTAAGAAACATGGTTTAAATTGACCCCTTCGTTCGCATTGACTTGGCATTTAACTTACTCCGATTTTGCATTCAAGTCCAACTCGGGTTGTTTTAGGGTCTCTGAATCCGAATCTGAAGTCAAAATTCGAAAACTCAAAATGGTGGATCTAATATGCTGTACCAAAATACAAAAAACGGCTCGATTTGGATCAATCTCGGTACTTACGGGTTTTTGGGGTCGCTGAATCAAAATTCGAAAATTTTAAATAACGGATATTTTCGTTCGCCATTTAAAATGTTTGAATCTTGACTTCACTTTCGGGTTCAGCGACCCCAAAAACCGGTAATTACCAAGATTATTCAAATCGAGCCGTTTTTTGTATTTTCGTCCGCCATATTGGATCCGCCATTTTGTATTTCTGAATTTTGACTTCATATTCGGATTTAGCGACCCCAAAAACCCCAGGATACAAATTTTCAGGAAAACAAATTTTCCTGCCATTTTTGGCACCTTTTGTCGAATTCTCTCTGTCAACAAAGGGGTTAATGTTTTTTTTGTGAATTTTAATATTTTTAATAAAAAAACAATGTTTCTTATATGAAATGACATCAGTTATAATATTTTGATTCTTAAAATCATAAAAAAACTATTCTTTTCAAATATCTGACTTTTGGTAGGCCAGCTACCTTAAAGTAAGGAGCCGATCATAAATTATGTTGAAGATTTGGGGGGAGGGGGATGTTACGATATATTTTGCATAGGGGGATCGATACTAATATGCAATACTTTTAACAAATAAGCCTTATAGAAAATATATGAGTCAAAAAGTATAGTATACAACGTCAAAGTTAAGTAAATTTACAATGTATAATTAGATTAGTAGTTTGATATTTCTTTATTATTCTGTAAAAAATATCCATAAAACAAAGTTTTACCACAATTTTTAAAATTACTACTAACCACGAAATCATTCAACACCTTTTAAATTCATCTCAAAAATACATTTTAATGATTCTTTCAGGAACAAAAAATATTTCATAGAACTTCAAAAATGTTAAGGGAGTTTGTAATATTTTGATCAAATTTCAAAGAATTTATTCACAAGAATGAAAGGATTACAAAGTATTTCAAATATTAAAAATATTCCAAGAGGTTTCCAGAATTTGAAGAGAATTCAACAGATTTCAAAGGATTTTAAAGATTTTAGGGTATTTAAAAAGATTCCAAGAAATTTTCAAAAGCTTTTAAAACTTTTAAGGGATTTTCAAAGATTTCAAAGGATTGGAAATATTTTAGTTTATCTTTAAAGATTCCAAGTAAGTTTCGGAGGATTACGACAATTTCAAGGAATATCATCAAATTTTATGTAATTTCACGAGAGTTCAAGGAATTTTATAATATTTTAATTAAATTTCAAAGAATTTATTTACATAAATTCAGGAATTTGAAAGCATTTAAAAGATTTAAAAAGCTTTCCAATATTTCAAGGTACTTCCAAAGAGTGAAAAATGTGTCAACGATTTTTAAGAGTTTTCTTTTTAGATTTTAGCATTACTTTAAAATATTTCAAGGAATTTCAGTATACGATTTTATATTATTTCAATGAAACATCAAAGAAATTATTCACAAAAATTGAGAAATTTCAAAGTGCGAAGAGGCTTTCAGTATTTCAAGGTTTCAAAAGATTTTAAAGAATTTAAAAGATTTTCGGGTACTTTCAAAAATATATTCATAAAAGCAAAGTTTTTTCATAATTGTAGAAATTATTAGTAGTCCCATAATCATAAGCATTTTTCAAGCTAACCTAGTCTTGCACTACTTATGAAATCAGGGTGGCCGTTTCAATCATAGAAAAAAAATTCCGGGTCATTTCCCCGTTTTTGCCTGGTTCTCAAACATTTTTCACGATCCACAACATTAAAAATTTAGAACTCTAAAGCTAAAAATTTCTCCATTTAAATTTATAAAAACTGAGCTCCAAATCATTTTAAGTAATTTTAACCCAAAAATATTAATAATTGAACAGTTACATTTTTACTATAAACTGAACCCTTTTCACATTAAAAGTTAAATTATTTTTATTTTAAATAGTTTAAAAGTCCTTGAAAATCTTCGAAATTTTCTTGTAAAATCTCGAAACCTTTAAAATTTGTTTCATTTTTGATAATTTTGGAAATATTTTTAATCTTTTTAAATATTCTCTTGAAGATACTTTTTAAGAATAAAACATAATTTGCAATTTTACTCGGTATCTTGAGATAATTGTTTTTATTATTTTGAAGCTTTTCAAAACTCTTAAAAAGCTTTTTAATTTTTCGTTCGAAATCTATAAAAATGTATATTTTGTTTTAAATTAGGCCGTGAGTTATTTGCACCGAACATTCAGCGCGAATAGCCGGATTTTGTCGATATACGTAGACACTTCCATTACATTATTGGAAATCATTTAAAATTTTTAATTAATTTTGTTTTCTTTGAAGTTTAGTTTTCTTATTCAGTTTTTAATATTTGATTTATAATTACTGATGTTAAATGAACTTCCTTTTTCCTAATAACAAAATTTTTTAATTTTATAATTTTAGACTAAAACAATATTTCAAATTTAATAAAAACCTTTAATTATGAATTTATTATTTTGAAGCTATTTTTAAATTCAAAATAGTTTATAAAGTTTGAATCGTGCGTTTACATTTGTTTAACTACTTAGACTTCCCGATTGAAACATTTTAATTTCTAACGTTAAAATCTGGAACTTCTTAAATTTTATACAGATTCCGAATCATCTTGTAAAATGAATTACTATTCACTTGTTAAACCTTAATGCACAATTCAATTTTGAAAAAAATCATTATAATTTATATTCACAGTTGGTAAACTAAAATTATTTGTTTTTTATCCATAATTGCAGATTTCAAACACTTCTAATTTTTAATGTTTTAAGTCTTTAAAACCGCATTTAAAAATGTTTTAATGAAAATGTATGCATACAAAATTAAAATCTAAAACGGAAAATTTTGAAGTAAAAGATTTTCGAATTATGCATTGTAAACTAAATGATTTCATAATAGAAAAATATAACAATTCAACTAATTATTTTAAAAAACTGAAAATCAAACCTGGACAGATTTTTTTTTCTAAATATTTGTAAAATTTCCGGTCAAAAAATAAACTCATTGTCATATCCCGGTTTTCCACCCTGTAAATACAACCCTTAGATTTGGTGATCTACTTTTCTAGATTTTACGACAAATTAAACAGAAATTAAAAATTTCTAAAACTCTTACTAAGAGTTTCTTAGCAATATTAAATAAGTGGAGATATATGCTAATACTTTAAAAAAATTATATAAAATTAATTTTTGGATGAAAAATTTTTTATTATACTAGATGACACAGTCGTTTATATGTTTTAATTTTAAAGAAGTATATGTACAGTTCATTTTTTGCACGTTCCATATTGTTTTAATTTGCTTTCTTTTCATTTTATACGCTTCTAATTACTTGGCAATTGCGGTGTCTCGTGCAGTACGTTAATAAATTGTATCTAATAAAATATGAGTGAAAATATTTGGAAAAATTACGTAACATAGGCGGATGGACGGATCTAAGCCACTTTTCTACGACTTCTTTTATGGGATAGGGCAAAATGGCAAATAACGTGTTACGTAATTTATGGATGGCCCCTAAGGCATTGTAGGTAATTAATGAAAGAAAAATTATTTTTAAACGTACCAGCGCTATTAGCTTCAGATTGTAAAGAACTACTATCATCCCTCCAAAGTCCAACTTGCGAGTACCAGTTACTATTGCTGTAAATTTCCTCTTTGCTATTACTATTCGTCTCATTACTCTCTTTTGAATTTCCATTTTCGTGATTGTTCTCCAAATAAAAAGTCGAGAGACCAGTAAGACCTTTTCTGAAATGTTTTTTGAAGCTGAAATATTTTCTGTGATCACTGCTAGCAACGACGTGGTCATTACTAGTTTCAAAGGCAGGATCTTCTCCAGAAGTTCTTCTTCGTATTCGTCCCAAGCTTCCTTTGGTGATTGTCCAGGTCCTCCGGAGCATTTTCATCCTCCTTCCTAAAGTTTGGGTCAAACTCGCTTCTCTGGGAGGTGGTGGTGTCGGCTTCGTTGGAGGTTCAAGGCGGGAATTTATAACTTGATTCTGGTTTAAGGTGGTTGGAATGCTAGAATTATTACACGTCTCAGTTTCAGCCTCGGAGTCTGTACTGAAGTCATCAAATTGATAGGCGTAGAGCGTTTCATAGTTGCTGTCATCTGATGTTGAATCTGAAAATGAAACTTGCTTAAAACATATTCAGAGGTTTGATAGGTATCTAGAAATAATTTAATCTAGCCAGGGTGGCCGCAAAACTTCATTTTCAAAATTCTATGAAATATTATATAAAATTCCATTCCCTGTTGCCTATATTTTCATTTGATCTTATCATTAATATTTAAATACCAAAATTATAATCTTGTAACATTTTTAATATAGAATATTTTATAAAGGAATAATAACAATTAAAATTTATAATTTTTTAAATTATTATTCCAAAGGCGACCGTATCCTAAGCTACTTGAAAATGTGAAAATTTGACAAAACAATTCAACTGAAATGATAAAATATGAAAAATAAAAAAAATAAAAAATAATTTCTGTAAAATTAGAGTGAATTTAGAGAAGTTTAAGGGGAATAAGAAGAATCAGATAAAATTTATAAAAGTCAAGTAAATTTTTAAAAAATCAAGTTAATTTAAATAAATTCCATAATATGAAAATTGCATTGAACTTAGTAAGTTTGAAATTAGTTTAGAAAAATTCAAGAGAATTCAAAGGAATTTGATTAAATACCTAACAAATCCACGCGAGTTTAAACGATTTCAGGATGAATCAAACATAAACTAAAAAAAAAATGCTGTGAATTTAGGATGAATTTCAAAAGAAATTCAAATGAATTGTAAAAAATATTTCAAAATTACTTCCATTATTTGAGATCCTACACAATAACGCACTTTTTGTAAATAAATTCTTTGAAATTCATTAAAATATTATAAATTCCGTGAAATTATACGAAATCAAATGATATTTACTGAAATCCTGAAAAATTTGTTAAAATACTTTAGAAGCTTTTAAAATCCTTTTCAACTGCCTAACAGATTCAAGATACTTTGAACTTTTTTAAATCGCTTTAAATTCATGAAAGATATCGAAAATTCCTTGACATCTTTTACAATTTTCTGAAATATCTCAAGTCTATTGAAATCTTTTCAAATCCCTTGAAAATGCCTTGGAATCTTTTCAAATACCTTTAAGTATTTAAAATCTTTCAAATCCCATTAAATCACTTAAATGAATTGACAATTCCTGGGAAACTTTTAAAATATCTTCAAATATTGTCAATCCTTTACGATTTTATAAAATCCCTTGCAATTTTTAAAAGCTAGTGAAAATACCTTGGCATTTACAAAATACCCTAATATATATTTAATCATTTGAAATCCCATTAAATTACTAAAATAAATTTAAAATTCCTTTGAATCTTTTAAAATACCCTAAGATATTAAAAACCATTAAAAAATTTTTAAACTTCCTTCAAATTATTGAAATACGTTGAAATTTCCTTTGAATCTTTTAAAATTCCCTAAAATATTTAAATTCCTTTGAAAACTTTTAAAAGCTCTTGCAACTTTTGAAAGCACTTAAAAATACCTTGCATCTTTTAAAATACTCTAAAATATATTGAATTCTTTGCAACCCCATTATATTACTAAAATGAATTGAAAATTCCTTGAATTCTTTTTAAATACCCCAAATTCCCTCAAATATATCAAATCATTTTCAATTTTTTGAAAATCCCTTTAAATGATTAAAACCTATTGAATATTCTTTGTAATCTTCTAAAATAGCCTAAAACCATTGAAATTCTTTACAATATTTGGAAATACCTTTAAATATTTGAAAATGTTTAAAGCTCCTAAATTCTTATGAATGAATTCTTTAAAATCCATTAAGATATTATAAGATCCCGTTAAATTACATGAAATGTGATATTTCCTGAAATCCTGAAAAATATATTTAACTATCTTGGAAGCTTTAAAAATTCCTTAAAATCATTGAAATTCTAGGAAATCTGATAAAATACTTGGAATATCTCAAAATATCCTAAAATCTTCCATATCTTCCGTAATTCTAGGAAATTCTTTTAAACCCCATGGATATTTTGTCAAGACCCTTAAAATCATTAAAACCTTTGAAAATTCATTGAACATTATTAAATGCCTTTGAAATACCTTGTAATCTTTCGAAATACTCTAGAATATTTCAAATCCTTTAAAACCATTTGAAATCCCTTGAAATATTTTTAAGCTTTTGAACATTCCTTAGAAGTTTTAAAAATACCCTAAATATTGAAAATCCTTTAAAATACCTTTTAATTATTGAAATCCATTACAAATTCTTTTGAATCTTTTAAAATACCCTAAAATATTTCGAAAGAAACCAAGAAAATTCGAAGATAGTTACAGACTTGAATTAAATTCAATTCAACCATGATTATTCTCGACAGTTACTGAAAGTGCTTCTTACAAAAATTACGTGACTCTTGCAATTTTTTTTACAAAATCTCTGTCTTTTTCCTGACTCACAAAATCCAGTAACTTTTCCCTGATTTCCAGGTTTTCTTCTAACCTGTGGCCAACCTGAGCGAGGGTACATAATTAGTTCTTAGTATAGACGATTTTGAGAAAACTTTCAAATTTGTCTCTTCACGCTTTGTAAAAGAGATGCAAATTAAAAATCATTTTAATTTGAAACATTCTCAAAATACAGAGCTTTCTTAAAAGACATCCTATTTTTTAGTCAGTAGGTCTGAGGAAATTTTGAAAAAAATCTCATGAATCTCTCACTCGTCTTCCTTGGGAATAAAATAAAATTATAAATACACTTTGTAGAATTTGTAGAATTTGCAAAATTTTCCAATGATGACTGCATTTCATTATTGCGACACGTGCTTTGAGACGAGATCATGAGAGATTCATAAAGTTAGTCGTAAGTCACCATTCATCAAGATCAGGGTTGATAAATCTGGAACGAGGATTAGTAGAAAAGAGGTAGGTGGATGTAATCGTAGATTATCGCTTATGCCTTTTGCGTATGCTGGTTCTAGTGTGCTTTAAAAGCAAATAAAGGTACGGGATAAGTAGTAAGTGCATACTAGATGCAATGCCGGATGTGAAGAATCAGAGAAACTTAAGTAAGTATTCATTGTTAGTGAGAGAAAAACATTTGTAGCCGCTGTCATCAAGTGCCAACTACTTTGACTGCCATTTCTTGGTATGTATTTACGGCTGACTGGTTAAGAAGAAACTAGGACTTCAGACTTTCTTGTTTCAGACATTCTTGTTTTTAGATTCATGCAGATTTTGACACTTTGCTAAAAAATTATATACTGAGTTGTAAATTCGTTTGAAATAAATCTTTGTTTCAAGATTGGTACCTTACATTGAGTAAATATAAAATTTTTTAAAGCTAAAGGTTTCCAAATTTTTATTACCTAACTGAAAATTCGGAAAATGAAACAGCTTATAATTTTTATTTTTTTGAGGGAAAGAATCCAGTTTCAAATGATTTTAAATTAAAGCAGGCAAGTTTCAACTTCGAAAAGTTTTAAAGGCTTCAAACTCGGTTAGGGATCATGCACAAATTACGTAACGCGGTTTTCTTTTGTTTAAATAAAGATGAGAATATAATTTCCTTGAAGTGAACAGTGATATAGTGATATGGAAAAAAGAAAAACGCGTTACGAAATTTGTGAGTGATCCCTTATTTCTAAATTGGAAGCATTTAAGTTTGAAGTTTCTTAAAACAAAAGAGTTTATATTTGAATATTTTTTAATTGTAAGGATCAGAATTTTAATTTCTGAAAAATTTAAAGCACCCAGATCCAAATTCAGCTCAAATCTTGAAAGCATTTGAATTTCTTTAAAAAATGGCTTATTATTGATAACGTATTTTGTTCTAAATAAAATTCAAATTCAAAATTAGCTATCAATTTGAAATAATGAATAAAAAATTTATGATTTTTAGGTTTCTAAATCTAGAAAGGGCGTAGAAAAATAATAATAAACGGAGAAAAAATTTGGTTCCTAATGAAATTCCAAATTTTAAAGAAAAAATAATTGGGGAGTGGGGGTGGAGTGAGAAGACCTCTATGTTGGAAGTTTTTTTTAGTTCCCTTTGCTGCGGAGATGGATCAAATTGAAGCTCCGGACACGAAGAATTGAGTTAAAAAATATAATTTATTATGACAGAATTTAATTATTTTTATATCGCTAGTTGGAAACTATGAAAAATGGAAAATTTTTGATTTTTTCGACCACTATGCTGAAAGCTTTTCGCTTAGTCTGATTTCTTCGAGAATGGCTCAAATTGATAATCTTGGCATGTAGAATTTAAATTAAAATAACATTTTTTATGTTAGAGCTTTATTTTATTTTATATGCCAATAATTGAAGCGGTTTGTCAAAAATGGGCCTAAGTAGTGTTTTGTTCAAAATGCAACTAAATACACAAAAAGGTCGTATATTAATAATCTATAGTTAAACTTAAAATTGTTTACAAAGTACTATGGTTGTTGAAAAAAAATAATGAAAAAAACAACGAATTAAAAAAACCATTAAGTAAAGAAAATACCAGCTAAATCATGAACTGTACCTGACTGTCGAAAACGTATCTAAGTATCATAAAAACAAACCAAAAATTCGATTGTCATTCGGGAAAAAAGTTGAATTAGACAAAAAGTTTCAGATTATTTTAATTCTTCTCTAATAGTTTTCAAGTCACGAGTTTTAAGTCAAAAAGAAATATAGGGGACTTATTCAGTAATAATAACTACAGTAAACTATGCTTAATTTCCCAAAAAAGGCATGTAGAATATGCATAGTCGAAAAAGGACTTTAGCAAAAAGTTAGACCCATTATCCACTGTAAGAAATTGGACGTATTTAAAAATATATATCCATGTGATTATTGATGAACATTGCAATTAATTTTTTTCTTTTATTAAAATCGAAATTTTAGTAGTAAGGCCTCTTTTTGACAAACAGCCTCAATTAGAATGCGAGAAAAATGTGAACATTTAGGTTTTTTAGACCCCTATATTGTAATCTTTTAATTTAGTTCGAATTTCTTCAGGGATGGCTCGAATGAAAGTTCTTGGCATTTCAAATTGAGAAAAAATGTAACTGAATATGTGCTATAGTTTCCTTTTTTGATATTATTAGTTAAAAAATAAGAAAAATGGGCAGATTTTTTTTCCCCTGAGCTGGAAGTTTTTCATTTAGTCTGATTTTTTCGGGGATAACTCAAATATTAACAATAAGCTGTGAAAAATTATTACATGTTAAAATTTTTTTCTGTATTGACCTTATATTTATACTCCTCAACTGAATGAACTGTTTAAAATACTTGAGATGAGACAACAAATGAACATCCTTAACTTCAGGAAACATAATATATTTGGCCAAATTTACATACAAGTACTGCTTCAAGTTTGAATCGTTTTGATTAGAAAAAACTATTTAATGAAAATAATTGATAAATAATTATTTCTTCGTGTTTGTTTCACATTTCCGAGGGAGTTTCAAAATAAAAAATGAAAAAATTCTGGAAATATTAAAATTAGGCTCTAATTTTTACTCTAAAATCGGTCTCTCCATGAACCTTCTGAAACGTAACAGGACGTCTCCTGGGTGTCGGTATTTTCATCTAGGTCGACCACTCGAAGCTGAACTAGTCCTCGAGCCTGTTGAAATTGGGGGCCTTCCTTGGCGTGGTGACATGTTGCAATTGCAGTTTCCTCTGTGGTTCCAACTAATATCACCGAGCCATATCCAAGGCTGACGGCCACTTGAAATAATTCTCAAGGTCAGCCACCATGATCTCATAAAACCTGGTTCTCTCCAATCCTTTTCGGTCGAGACCACAAACTATCTTGTTTAATCGAAAGTTTTCTCCTTAAGTGGCTCAGTTTCAATTTATGTTAAAATTAAGTTCCACTTTGCAACTCTTAAGCCTCTAGATCATTTCCAATTTTAGACCCAAATTTTAAATGCTTTTATTTTTAAATAAAATGGTACTAGTACTTAATTCATAAATGACACAACAGTAGTCATAATAAATAAGAAATAAAATTTGAAAAATGACTTGATCTTTAAAATTGAGGTCAATTGAAGTAACGGTTTCAGATCAACGAGACTCACAAATACTTTTAATATCTGATTTTTAAGTGAAAGTGAGGTATAATTTACTTGTATAATTTTGATTAAAACGAAACGAGTTTAAACATAAAAAAATGGTTAATTACTTAAACACAAATACATCAATATTAAGTACATACAGCAAATAATATTAATTAAAAATAAATTATAAAACTGCTTTTTAATCATGAGTTTAGTTTCTAGACTTTACATTTCGAGAATTCAAGTAATTAATATCTATATTCAAAATTTTTAATTTCAGCACGCTTTTAATTAAGCCAATAAGAGATTGTTTGAATATAGATAATCATGGATAATTAACTTATTTTCTTTGTCTGGTATGTCGAATTACAATTTTTTCTAATTGTTACATAACTTACGTTACGAGGCTTACGAGACTTTTTATTTGCTAAGAAATAGTTGAGATATTTAAACCGGACTTCAGCAGCATATAACAGAAAAAACTTGTAGTTGGAATTTACATTCAGGCTTCTCCTTTAAATTATGTTTGTTTACCGCTTGTAACATACCATAGAATGCAAGACCTAATATTTTTAAATAAATTTTCGAAATTCGATTCTTCATTCTAAAACGAAAAATTTGTAATATTGACTTTCATTTTAATTTTTTCAAGGAAATACTTTTGGATTCAACAAGATGATTGTGGAAGCGACCTCGGATCAGATCAACTTCATTACGAACCTTGGGTATTGGGTCGACGCGAAAGTGTCTTAGGACCCTGTCTCATTTCTTCTTCATGGCTTGATTGACCGTTCCTGGAATATGCACCCTGAAGAGAGTCCTTGTCCCAGTCCACGTGAATAATTGTATTGTTGGGCTGACACGCGTCTCGAAGACACGTCTCGAATAACAATTTGATTCACTTTTTAATATAAACGAAACGAAAACGAACCTGCGAACACCGTCGCGGCTCGGCCGTGACTGAGAAGTCGTAATATGCGCTTTCACCTTGCGCGAGCTAACGCGAAGGCACTCGCGATTCTACAGTTTCTTCTGTATAATACCTAACCGGTATTTCGATCGGTTTGATCGGCTTGGTTAAATATGCTTACATCGCTTACGCGACAAACAAATTCCAAAAAAAATACAAAAATTCGCCACGTAGACTTGCAACCGGTTTGGACATTTCTGAGGACACTTATTCTTAGAATACAGTTTTGAATTTGCTTCGGTTCCTTCTTGAAAATTATATTCTGGATAAATCTCATTGATCAAATTTAAAATTTTGTATTTCGACTGGAATTGCAATTTTTAATTCGGAACCTAATACAAACTTAAATAAGGATTTCAGTCTCATGTATCTGAAATAAATATTGAATTGAAGATCAGGAGTTGAAATTTTCAGGGTGCCCGCTCAAATCTCGGAAAGAAATTCCCGGTTATTCAAATATTTTATGATTCGAATCTTAATAAATTGGAAAGACTAATGGGAAGGATTCAAAATATTTAAATTTTGTATAAAACCAATTTCGGAATAAAACAATTTGAAATTTGATCATAATTCAGATGTTAATTCAACTGATTAAAAATGAAGCATTGAAAATTGTTCAAATATTGAGTCTTTCAATTTTAAATTTTACAATTTTTAAAGACTTTTTGGAAACCTATTTTTCATAACGTTTCATATTTAAGGAACGTATATTAATTATGTTCGGATGATTTTAGGAATTTTAGAACTCCTCTTTTCCAAGATTATTTCGACCCCCCGCCGTTTGTTCGCAAGATTTTTCATTTTTTACTCAATACATCAATTATTTTCACTGTAAATAAAATTTTAAAAGATTTTATGCGACTTCAGAAAACGTAAATATTTTTCAGTGAAAAACTTTTTCGGATCTCATGACATTTCAAGGGATTTCAAAAGATTCCAAAGGATTGCAAAACTCTTAGAGTATTCCAAAATATCACAAAGGCTTACCAAACTTTGACAGCATTTTAAACGGTTCCAAAGGATTAGGAGAGATTTCACACTTTTTATGTGATTTAAAAAGATTCCAAGAGATTTTACACAATTTCAAGGGACTTTAATAAGTTTAATCAGATTTGTCGAGATTTCAAGAGATTTCAGAAATTTTTTAGAGATTTTGTTCCACGAATTATGAAATATTTTAACGGTTTTCAACATATTTTTTGAGAGATTTAAGGACATGTTAAGAAATTTAAGTGATTTTAATCAACTTTAAAAAGATTTGAAGAAATTCAATATAGATATCGAAATATTTTTACGACTTTTAAAGGATGTGAGGGGATTTTAATGGGATTTTGAAGATTTCAAGGGATTTTGAACTTTTTCCGAATTATATAAAGGATTTCGAGAAATTTTAATGGCTATTAAAAGAGTTTAAAATATTTTTACTCATTTCAAGCGACTCAAAAAGATTCCCACCGACTTGTAAAGTTTCAATGGCCAAGGAATCTCAATTATCAATAAATACTGAAATAAATTAAAAGCTTCAAAAATGAAATTTTCCAACTTTATACGATTGGGTTTTTTACCCGCTTATTATTTAACTTTTAACCCTCAAGTGCTAAAACCTGGACATTTTTCGCTCCACCTAGAACGGGTCAAGCAGACCCAAGCAAACTTCAAACTGAAATATTTCCAGTTTGACTTGACCCGTTCTAGCACTTGAGGGTTAAAGATTCCAATTTAAAATAACACTGTCGAATCTTCAATGTCTCAACTGAAATTTATTCAACGTCTATATTACAAAATAAAAACGAAACAAATTGAACTATTTTAAAATGTGATTACTTAGAAACGTGATGAAGGGAAGGGGGAGGTTAATGCAAAATGAACATCACACAAGGAAAATATACTTTTTTATAAACATTTTTGAAATAGTTGAAAAAATAAAAATTAGCATTATTTATAAGTTTATTTAGTATTACGGTGCGTGTACGTTTTGTCTTTTATTTTAAGGGTTTATGAAATGAAATCGAAGTAGCATGAAGCAGTTTTTGAACGACCCCATTGCATGCCTCATTTAAATTTGTAGCGATTCGAACAATTACAAACGTTTAAATTAATTAAGGTTATACAAATTTATCTTATGTTTTGGGAAATAAGAATTCGATATATTTTTAAAGAGTTATTAAAAACTGATTAAATATTATAGATTTCAATTTAAATTTGTCCAGTTTTTAATATTTTTAAATGGGAATAAATGTACAAAATAATGAAAGATTCGATTCAAAATTGGTCCAATTTAATCGCTATCGACTATTTTTATGTTGGCAAATGTATAAAGATTCAATAAAATTAAAAAAAAATGCGTTTTAACACTGATTAATTTATCATTTAGAACAGCATTTTAAACACAAGGTTTTCCGAGAAATAAATTATTAAAATCCCGCAATATTTAACATTGTAAACTTAAAATTTAGATTCATATCGATTATAAAAGTTGAATTATATACGTTTCTTGTTCACAAAATCCATATTTTTTAAAAGTTGCAATCATTAAGATTCTAAAACTTTAAGAAATATCTTTCCCAAACCAACAAACTTTAAATTTAAATTAGTTTTAAATGAAAAGGTTCTGAATTTCTTCTATTTGAAGGTTTAAACATTTTAACTTGAATTTCAAAAGCTTTAAATTTCAGAAATGAAAATTTGAAATTATAGGTTCAAACCCCTCTAATATTGTCCTAATTAATGAAACGATAATCAAAATCTCATTCACACATCTCTAGCCTGGAAGTATTAATTTTTAATTTATCCTAATTATTTCCTATAAACGCGCGAGAGCACCTGATTAACACATCAGGAGAAAATAATCCACACGATAATTCAACGCAACACGCACTTCTCAATCACTGTTGTAACTATGTAATTATGACTGTAACAAGTGAACTCCATTGTTTCGTCAAACAAAACTGTCCGAAATGACTATTTTATTCATTTATGGAAAAGCTTACGTAACGAAAATCTCGGGATCGTAAAGCACGTCCCATGTGAAATTTTTTAATTCGTCTGAAGCCTAAAGATTATTTTAATTATTCCTTACATATACTGTCATTATATATCCATCCTAGTAGGTAATTATAATTATAATTCTAAATACAAGTCCTACATGGAATAATGTGAAATCTTATTTACTTTCTTCTGAATCTAGACTCACATTCTCGCAGTGAACTTCTTTCAAACCGCAATTCTAATTTGAGACAATACAATGAATTACGTCAATAAAATCGGATGAATATTTATCGTCAAATAATTAATCATTTTAAGTCTTGACAGAGAAAAGAAATCGCCGAAGAAGAAAATAGGAAGTTAAAGAAGCACGCATTATGTTCAGGAAGATTTCACCGTTATTTGAGGATGAAAAATACAATTTAAAACACACGTTGCGTTATAAGGAAATATGAAAGAATAACAGTTGTACTGCTAATAATAGAAAACTCAGACTTGTGACATAATCCTATTTTCATCGGAAACATATCGTAGGAAATAAAGGAAGACAATTTTTTCAAATTTGAGAATGAAAAAGAAAAGCTTGAATACTAATTTAATTTCTAGCACGAAATGGATATTGCCTTCCACGCTTCATTAGATATTGATAAATCCAACCATATTTTTCTGCAAGGCTGCAACCACGATTTCATTTTTATGTGGAACATCCATCGGACATTTTTATATCAAATTCGTGTTTCCCGAATTAATGCACCGTTGATTTGATAACTGGTCTGGATTTAAATTAATTAATTTCTCAAACAAATTCAATAAAATTGGCATCTACTTAGGGATTTCAAAAAAAATTAATGTACTTCCGAGACTATTTATGCTACACAGAATGTAAAATGTACATGGTAAAATATACATAATGGAAAATAGTCTTCTAGAAATGTAGACTGTACACATTTTATGTCTCGTAATTACGAAGTCGTTAAACGACTTATTTGAAAATGCGAATAACCGATTGAACGAAAGTCAAGGACTCGACAGGAGTCTCTCCTACGCGTCGCATTGGGAAGGGGACAAACGATGCGAAACGTGAAAAGCCTACAGATACTTCTGAATTTATAAAATTCTAGTACACAATTTAGAAACTTTTCTAGAGAAACAAACTTAAATAATAAAAACAATATGGATGAGGATATTCTGAATTGAATTAATTGAATAATCAAGGAAGAAGATTAAAAGAAAATTATACGCTAAGTAAATTTCTCTCCTTTTGGGAATAATGGTCTTTGTAATTTTTATTTCTTCCGGAGTTTTTAAGGCTGAACTAACCAATCGGAATTGGAGACTCCACATTAAATCGAAATATTTCGAATTCAGAGAGTGATTTCAGGACGTCATAGGTTTTCCCATACTCGTTGTGGTTGCATAAGAAAATAACATCTTTTCGCTCTTTGCGTGTGAGTGCATCGTCGCTTGCATTCTAATAATTATAGTTGCGAACTTTCTCATTATTTTAATTCACTCACCGAAGAGGACTACGTGGTCACAGGTCGTCTGGCTGGGAGACCTTCCGGAACTTTTTCGAGACACTTTGGTACGTTGTCCTCTGATTTTTCGAGACCATCTCTGACCTGATTTCTTTTTAGTTTGAGTCTGATGAGCTTCTCCATTTCGGGCACTGGAAATATAACAAGATTTTGATTTGTAGTTATATTTTCAAAATTTTATTTCCTTTCATTCACGTTTTAGGGCATCCTTGTTTGATTGAAATCCTTTTTGAAACGATTTAGAATTTAATTAATTTGACAAATAAACGGCCCTAATGATGACACGATATTACAATCTTTAACATTCATCTCATACATCTCGAATTGTAAAGAAAATATTAGAAACGTTTGAAACTATAGAGCTATTGTTTCCATCAACACAATAAAAAGATGTACGGTCATGCTGTTGACTTTTGGGGCGAGTGATGAAGCAACACACATCAATTTCTTCATATTAATCTCAACAGTACACGAAATCGAATATGCTTTCTTTATTCTCTTAGAAAAAATGCAATCGAGACTGTAAATAAAATTTAGACACTTTTAATCTTCCATTAAAAAAGTTCTAATATTTTAAAATAAGAATTTTTAGGCCCACCTTTCTAAATTAAATAAAAATCGAGATACAGACACCCTATACAATTTTAATTTATTATCTTTGGGATTTTTCCAAAATTACTTTGGTCTCATGGTTAATGATTCTAATTTTAAATTCTATATATTTTCTTTGCTTTCAAATGTCAATACTTTTTAGTTTTACTGTTTATTGCTTTCAATTTTGCATGTTATAAAATCTTTTTACATTCTATCTAGTACATTTGATAAGACTTTGGATTTTTTAAACGGAAGACAGCTTTCAAATTTTAATTTAATTCAAATTAATTAAAACTTTGGATTCTTTCCAGTTTTTATCCTGGAAATGTTTGGACTTTTACCCATTTATATGTCACAATAACACTAACAATTTCTAAAGAAAGTAGGCTTGCAAATTCCAATTAGACCAATTTTAAATTAAATTCCATTTGGCCACTTTTACGCTGAAAATTTTTTCCAATTAAATGTTATATATTTCACTTTTTTCACTAAAAATTTCATAATACTCTTAATTTTAATTGTTTCATATTTTGTTTTCTGTCTTTAAAATTACTGAAAACTTTAGATTCATCATATTCTGAATTCTTATGAAGTTGAATTATTTTTTTCTGGATTAGCCTCAATAAAGTGGATAACTTAATTATTAATCTTAAACTGATTAATTTAAGAAAACAAGTAACAAATATTTATTTTTCTATTATTGAATTAAAAGATCTAAACTTAAATGTTCAGGTTGGATGTTTTAATCGAAGAAACAAATGATGGTCATTTCCCGAGTTTTTCCCGGTTCGCAAAAATTTTTCAGAGCCATTGAAATTAAAAAATTCAAGCTCACAAGGCGAAAAATTGCTTCATTTGAAGTAATAAAAACTAAACTGCAAATTAAAGCACTCAAAGTATAACTCTTAAAATTAAAGCTAAACGAGTTTTCAACTGAAGCACTCAATAATTTACAAATATAAAATAGAAGCTTTTAACATTTTAACATTGACTTATTTTAAATGAAATACCGTTAAAAAAATATAAATCAACAATAAGTTATCATTTTCTATCCTCTAATTTGAAGAAACAATAAAAAAATACTATTTAAATATTCAAAATTATATAATTTAAACTAATTTTACGTTTCAAACATTAAAAATTAAACTATTACATTTTTTAAACTGCAAACTTTTAATTTGAAGTTAAAGTATTTGAATTGTAAGTCGTTTCAAATTAAAATTTTTTTATTCTTATTTATTCATAAAAATTCAACAAATTCACATAGAAATTAAAATTGTTTTTATGGAACAACAGAAATTGCATTATAAAAAATTGTTCCTTTTTTTGATTAACATATTTTATATTGAATGGGTCACAAATGGAATATTTCAGACGTCTGCATTTGTTTAACTACTAAGGCTTTCGAATTGAAACAGTTAAATTTTTAACGTTATAATTCGTTTAATTGTAAACAGATTTAGAATCGCCTTGTAAAAATAATTATTTTACTTTTAGGTCTTGAAGTCTTCATACCGCCTTAAAAAAAGTTATTTAATTAAAAATATACACTTGAAAAAATACCTAAAATACAATATTTTCAAAGTAAAAGATTTTAAAATACTCATTGTAAACTGAATGATTTCATAATATTGAAAGTTTTAACAATTGAACTTAACTTGAGAAAAGAAAAGTAGAAATTAAACTTATTTGAAATATTGCATTATAACATACGATATGAAGTTCTTAATAGCTAATAATAATTAAATAGTTGATACGTAATAGTATTTGCAATAATAACTGCAATATTTTAAATATATCAAACCATTTCAGTTTTATAAAATCTAAAATTGTTATGTTTTCATGTTTTAAGCAGTTTCACTTAAAATATTTTGACTTTCTTGGATTTATTACAAATAGGCAAATCTCCAAATTTTAGAATGGAAAATCCTTTGATTAAAAATTTTAATTGCGAGCATTTTTTGAAACTTCAAAATATTTTTTTCAAATTTGGATCATTTCAAATATAACTTGTTTAAATATTTGAATGCTTCCAATTTTATATTCTTTCTAATTTGTATGCTTTTAAAATCCAATACTTAATAAGATTGAACTAAATTATTGTCCTTGAATTAAATCGTGCAAATTATAAAAACGCAAGAACTCTCAAACATACTACAATAAAATTAGCAAAGTACATTTCCAATTTGCGTAAATTAAATTCTTGTCTCGCTTTTGACTGGAAATAAAGCACTGCGTAAATATAGGAGCTGCACATGTGATTTCTTGAGACTACTGAGCCAACTAAGTGCTGACTAGTGAGCCTAGATGAGGAGGAGAATTCAAATGCCACTCACGACGAGACGTTCCTCTTGGGTAAAGGCAAAGAGGGTTTCACGTCTTCAAGATCCTCCCACTCAGATTCCTTGCCGTTTGACGTTGACCCCGGTTGAGATCCTGCACTGGAGCCAGCATAAAGGCTATTGACACGTTCCTGTCTCGGAAGACCCACGTCATCATACACTGCTTGTCCACAATCATCTTTTTCCTCATCCTCATCCTCATCTTCATCCTCTTCCACACTCGAATATTCGTTGCTTATCGATGTTTCTTGATTTTCATAATCAGGACTTTCCTCCTCAATTCTATTCTCATTCTCAGTTATTTTTTCTTCCAGGATTTGATCCTTAGATTGAGATGGATAGTCACTTATTTCCAAGGTACTTGTTGATGAGAAGTGCTGTTCTTTTTGATAAGCTAATGGCATCACGTCGTCATAAACTTCGTCAGATTCTTCAATTTGTGGAAAGCCAATATCATCGTATTCGTCTTCCTATGAATAAAATTGTATATATTGATTGTTACGAATTTAGTCTTTCAAAGAATTGATGAATTAGCCTCTCTTATGAAATTACACCCAACTTATGTAAGGTATCAAAATTCTGCTGAGGCAAGCTGTGTTATATTATTGGTACGTAATTATATTTCAGAAAATGAATTCCGACACCCACGAAGATAAACAAGAAGTGTTTAACATGCGTACTTTGAACTTAAAAGTTGAAGAAGACTGAGATATATATTCCTAACAAAGGCCGGCAGAGAGCCATAAATTATTGTTGTTCAAACAAAAGTTGCGAAAAGACTAACATTGTGTTCTTTCGAAATTAAGAGGGGTATATCAGTCTAAACACGTTGAATTATTTCACGAAATCTAAAAAGAGATTAATCTGGTATTTTATCAAATTCAAACTTAATAATCACAATATAGGAATTATTAACTTAAACATTTTCTAGTTTAATCAATAAATTACATTTTCTTGTAAAAATAAATTTATTACCTCAAAGGGTGTTCCAGCATCGTCGAATTCTTCGTAGGTATTTTCATTGAGATCCACCTCTTTCCCTCGATCAAGTGTCGAAGATTTCTCGTCACATTGAGGATTTTTTATTTGATTCTTCCAGAGGAAACTGGAGTTGGCCTGAGGACCTCTGGATATGGAAAATGCAGACATCGGTTCATAAATCTTATATTCGACCTCGTTCTCATCAAATTTCACCACCTGGCTCTTTTCCAAATTCACAACTTTCACCGCTTCGTCGATGCTGACAGTGTCATAACAAGGGTCTTCGTCAACCGTGTGTATTTTTTTAATTTCCACGTAGCCTCTTCCATCCGTCTCACTTAGTAGAAAACTTGGAAGACCTGAAAACAAAATTTAAAAATTCTGTAATATATTTTAACAAAATTTTTAAAAGTGATGTTATACCAAATATCTTGAAAATATCGGACACATTTTTGCTGAAAACCTGATTTATGGTGAAACTGCGTCAATATAACTTTTAGTGTCTGTTTGCAGTTTGTTTATATATTAACAAAGGTTACGAATTTCTGCACCATCAATTTAAAAATAAAAATGACCAAAAAAGTCAGTTTATTTCATAACAAAATTTATTTCTAAATATAGTGTGTAAAATTTAATATTGGGAAACAATTCTGTTTTTTACATTTTGCAATCCCACTATAATTTATAAACATTTCCCCCCTTTTTAAGAGACGAGAAAAATGAAATTATGGACAAAAACTTAGCATATCTTAATTTATGAAGTGTATAAACTGTAGGTGAGGGTAACACAAAAACTGTCAGTGGGGGTAACAAAAAAAATACCAGTATCCACAATAAGATTTCTAAAAAAAATTGTCAATAATTTTGAATAGCTTTAAAAGATACTTCGAAATGTTCGAAGTTTTGAAAAGATCCGAAAATAATTGACATCTTGAAAATATTTTTAAAAAATGAAGATAAAATGTAGATTTTTGAACATTTTGAAAAAAATTAGAGACTTTCTAGTAAGTGTAAGAGATATTTATTAATTTTGAAACGATTCGGATATAATTTATTACTTCTATGAAATTCAAATTTTCCTTAAATGCACGTTTTTGAAGATTTGGAAAAAAATGGTTAAAGAATTTTTTTAAGTTTCAACGGAATCCAAAATTGTTCTCATGATTCCTGGGTAAATTTGAAATAATTTTTCATTTAAAAAAAAATTCCTGGGAAATTTGTAATGACTTTTTATTTTGAAAAATTAATTTTAAGAAGAAATTGAACAAGTTTTCAAAATATTTCAAATAATTTTCTAAATATTCGGAAAAGGATGTAGAATATTTTTTTTTTAAATTTTCAATATTGCAAGGTTACAAAGTTTAAGAAAAAATTTGATAAGTTTAAGAGGTATTAGAAGTTTTGAAAACATACCAGAATAATTTTAAACTTAAAGGATTCAAACAAATTTAAAGCAAAATTCAGATTTTTTATGATTTCGAATGAAAAGTTTAAAAGCTTTTTAGGTATTTTGAACGGTTTCAAAGGAATAAAAGGTTTGACTTAACCCTCAAAGCCCACACTTCAGTTGCGGATACGTATATGCCACACTAGTGCGAATTGGGATTTCGCATTTCTAAAGGATCATAACTCTTGCATTAATAAAATAATTATGACTTACGAGATACATTTTTCGAGGGTAAAAATTACTGAGAAATGCAACGGTAATAAAAATAAATTTAATAAACAATTTTTAAATAGCAACAAAAGAAAAAAATGAGAACTTTTCTGAAATGCCATTTTCTTTTAAAATGGCCATTTTTTATTAATTGTAAAAACGTAGTTTTTCCCTTTAAATTGAAGGTCAAAGTACATATTTTTAAGAAAAAAACACTAAGTACACATAATTAATGCAGACACATTATTATGAAATTAGGATACATAGTTGAAAGTAGAAGTTTTTTAAAAAACTTTATTCGATGAAAATAGGGTACTCAATGCATACTGAATCAGGATGATCGTCATACATACGCTTCAGGCAGTTTGGATACCTCATTCGTGTACGTCTGCTTTATTCTGGCTAATAAAACGCACATTTTACTTTCGTTTCTTCGCGAATCGCTTCTAAAAATTTTGACGCTTGTGAGCCAATTTTCAAAATTTTCAAAATTAAGCCCTTGACACTTTGGAAAATGGTTCGTATTTGTAAGCGACGTTACAGTTATTGCTTCTCGATGAGCGCGATAATACCCAAACTTCTTCAAAATTTTAACACGTAGGTATAATTTTTGGTGAATTTATGTTAAAAATATGAATTATCACGTAAAATTACTTAGCTCTCGAGAAAATGTAATCGAAGAAACAATTACCTGGCGAAATTCATGACTCAGTAAGGTACAAATATTTTTGAATTTTTTCGAAATTTCTACAAGTCCTAAATATCTTTTAAATTGATTCGATTTTTTAAATTAATTTTTTGTTAAATTATTTTTCTGTCCCAAGCTTTGGTTATTTTTTCTTTCTTTCTTTAATGAAAAACTTCTCTTGGTTAAAAATTTAACATTTTTCATATGAAATCGGATTTTTGGTTTGAAAATTCATCTCTTCTGGTAGATATTTCGTCTTTTTTGGTTGAAAATGCAACTGTTTAGTTGAAGGTTTATCTTTTTTGATTGAGAATACGACTATTGTTTTGAAAACTCATATTTTTAAAAAGAATTTGATTATTTTTTATCACAATTTTTTTTTAATTATTTGACATATCAATTATTACATTTTTTTGTAAAGAATTCATTACTTTTTGGTTGAAAACTAAACTACTTGGTTACAATATGAACTGCTATCTTGATAATTAATTTTTCTTTTTGGTTGAAGATTGATCATTTTTATTGAAAATTAATCTCCTTTGGAAATATTTCATCTTTTTTAGTTCAAACTGCAACTGAATCAAATTCTTATATTTTGGTTAAGGATTCAACTATTTTGTTGAAAATTAGTCTGTTTTGGATGAATTAAAATTTTATTTATTTAAAATAATTTATTTTTAAATTGAAATATCAAAGCTCTGCGTTGAGTTTTGTTTTATTTTATTTGAGAGTTCAACTATCTCATTGAAAATTAACTTTTTTGTTGAAATTCTGTGTTACATCTGAAATATTCAGAAATATTTTGGAATTTTCTCAAAAATTTTAGTAAAATTACACGTATATAACCTTAAAAACAAACAAAGTGAAAAATAAGTAGGTTTTCGAAATTTGTATTTTGTATTACAAAATTTTTTCCACTCAAATAATAAAAAAATTAAATAAAAAAATAAAGATTTTTAAAAAACGACAAAAATAAGTTTGCGTAGATAAGGATACTACGACGGAACAACTCACTCGTAAAGTGGCAGTATTACGCTACGTTATCCTGGTACAGTTTGTGGTTGCTCTAATCATAATTGCCACCGTTCATTGAGCTATAAACATTTTTCTCGTGTACCCATAATTATGTCAGGTTGTTGAAGCATTATACTGTGTCAAAATGTACTAAGATAATGTGATGATTGGATAAGTTCAAAAATTATTCAAATTCCTTTTTTTACTGCTTTCTGCATAAAAAAAATCATTTTATGGCCCCTTATATACTAGATTAAACTAGTAAAGTTTAATCCTAAGTTTGCAGAAATAATGAAATTGTCACCGACATTAAATTGAGTATTGCAATAATTTCCCCTCAGTCTAAATAGATATTATCGACAACTCTGAAACTTTAGACACAAAAAACATATTTCAATTTTTATTTAGCAATCAGTGTAATAAAACAAAATCAACAGATACTTTATAATATTTTCCACTAATTTGCATTGAACAAAAAGACTCACTTTTAAATCAAGCGTAATGTCAAGATGCAATTTTATAACAAATAATTTTTCTGGTATCAATGAGAATTCGAATAAATAATTCAAAATTCTTTTGTGCCAGGTGATTAAAAAATAATTTAATAATATAAAAATCAATATAAAAAGTAAACACACCTTTTAAATTTCCCATAGTCCTCGAATCTCGCATCCGATCAACTTTGAAAATCCTCAAATCCGCAAATTTTTTCTCATGAGTAATGATCGTCTGCTCAGAGCCAGAAATGGCATCAGAACTCACCAACAATTTAGGATTTGTAGCAGAAGCCACATGCACAAAATTCGTAGGTGAAGATATCTTCACATATTTTAATTCTTCTCTGGAGAGGCTTCTGGTCCTGCAGGAATCATCAAAATCGAAATTGCTACCGAGGTGATGATTTTTCAGTGATCCCATTGATGAACTCAAACTACTTTTCCTCAGTTTTTTGTAACGTTTCACATGATTCGAAATGGGAACATAATGAAGAACATTCTTCGCAAAAGCAAATTCCCTTTTATATTTCTTTTTAGTTTTATTATCGTCAATTAATATATTTCTGATGGTATTATTATTATTAATATTGCAGGTATCATAGTCATCAAATTGAATACTGTTGCTACTATTTGTATTATTATTGCTGCTATAACCACTCGTGTCGGTTCGATTACTAAAATTATAGCTACTGATGCTAATCGAAGAAAAATTCAAATCCGGGTTTTCTTCTCCGGTCGCTTTTTTCTCAATCACGTCTTGGGAAGTCAAAACGTCATCGTACAATTCAGTATGAATGAGTATTGTTGAGTTAACATTATCTTTGAGTTTAGTTTCCTTGTTCTTCTTTTCAATCTCTATAAAATCGGAAAATCTCGTGTCTCGTGGCAAGGAACGGCTCTTGATTGGGCAAGTTTCCGATTTCTTGAGTGGCACTTTTGAATCTTTTGGTGGGCTTTGACTATTTCTTTTATTATGAGATGTTGAATTTTTAGAGGCGATTTCTTTTGGACTGTTGTCTCCTTTTGCATTTTGACTCGATTTGGAACGAAGTTTCCATTGAATATTTGAGGCCGACCTTACCTGAAAAAATAAAACATTCTAAAATGATTACAAGAAATTTAGATTTAGAAAGCATGGAAAGAAAAATATTATATATTATACATATATTTATTCACTCTTAAAAATTACAAATCTGGTATTCATAGATTAGTATAATCAATGCAATTCTAACGTTTCTGAATAAAATACTTTTCACAGTGCAATGAGTCGCAAAAAATAAAAGGTCCGTTTGGCGTATACCGTTCTCTGAAAAAATGAGGTGACGTGACTTTGTTTCTTATTTGCGGTGACCTTAGAACGGTTCTTCAATATTATGCAACCAATGATAAAACATTGTATAAATTTGGTAAATTTGTTCAAATTTAGGTCGAGGATTTAAAGTTAATCATTCATTTGAAAATTTTTAACCGATCTTTAATTATGATAAAATTCCTAGATCAGAAGCCTTTCGTATGTAAAATTCCCAGATTTGTTATGCTCGTATGAGTTTGATAAAAAAATTGACCTATCGGTGAATTAACAGCAGTGAATTAACGAATCCTTTCTTATAAATCTAAAGTTCAAATTACGAGGCAAAATACAATCATTATAATAAGTATACTAAATATTTTCGAAACCAATCATACTTTATTTCAGAAATTTCAAGTGCTAATAATATCGTTTTTTATATAAATAAAAACAGTATAAATAACTGTGAAGTCTTTAAATCTCTTGACATTTTTTTTAATCTGTTGTAATTTTTGAATTTTTAGCAACTGTCGATAAATGAGGAAGTTATATATTAGCTTTCGCAGAACCCTAAGTTTCTATTAAAAAATTTATTATAGTGGCTCCAATAGCAATGTATTATTGGAAAGTAAAACTGATTTATACTCGGATTTATTAAATTATAAATTCAATAGGAATTTTGTCCAGTCGATTATCGAATCCTTCTTTATAGGATATAAATTTCTTCTTTAAAATACCATAATTATAATAAATGAACTAAATATTTTAGAAAACAAATAATATTTTATTTAAAGAATTTCAAGTTCTAATGATATACTTTTTTTTATACAAACAAAAATGATCTAAATCGCTGTGAAATCTTGGAATGTGTTGGGATTATTATCATTTTTTAATATTTTTATATGGTAAATCTATATGTTAATTTTCGCAAAATCATAAGTTCTGTTTAAAAATCTATTTCAGTAGCATAAATTATAATTTATTATGGATAAGAATAAACTACTTGTTCTCGGATTTATTAAGTTTTGAAATAAATATGAATTTTGTCCAGAGGATTAATGAATATTTCCTTATAAATATAAGCTTCAAAATACCATAATTATAATAATTAAACTGAATATTTTATTTAAATTAATCGAAATTTATTTTAAAAATTGCAAGTCCTAATAATATGTTTTTTAATATAAACAAAAATAAAACAAAATTTCCAAGATTTTACAACTGTAACAAAAGATTTCAAAAATATCTTTAGTTACAGTTGTGAAATCTTGGGAATTTATTTGTATTTTATTATTTTTAAACGTTTTCAAATAGTGAAGCTATATTATTTTTATTATTATTACATCATTAAGCCATTTCCCTTTCCGGGTAGGCGTGGCTCACTTAGCGGGGAAGAGAGTTATGTGAGGAAGGGGTTATAGAAATTTTTAGATTGATCTATAATTCTCGTGTTATTTTTTTAAATAACACGTTCGCTCCGCAACACTGCTCTGACCCAGGTTGCTGATCCATCTCATACTTCTCTAGCTTCTTTCACGTCCATTCATTTTTTCATGCAAGCTCTTGTGTTTCTGTAACATCTTATGTCTCTTCTAACCAGAGTCTCATTCAGGCATTCTAACCATTCTTTCTGCGGTCTGTCTCTGGGCACGCTGCCATTTACTTTACCTTGATACACTTGTTTCGTTAAACGTTCATTTGCCATTCTCTCAAGATGCCTGAACCATCTTAACCGATTTCTTTTGTATGATATTTACTTTCTAAAAAACCTAAGGTTATATTTAATTATGCACTGTAGTAGCTTCGATCAGAATTTATAATTGACATAAAACAATAACTATTTATTAAATTTGGTTTATAAAATTATAAAGTGTTTATGAATTTTTTCCAGTGGGTTAACGAATCCTTCCTTACACATTTAAGCTTGGAAACACCTCATAATAATAAGCAAACTAAATACTTCATGAAACAAAATTATAACTGTAAGAATTTAAAGTTATAATATAGTGTTTAACTTTTATTAACACCAAAATCTTTAGAAATCTTTTTAAATCCCTTGAAATCTGGTGTACACTCAAAAATCGATTGGTCACCCCCACGTCTTTTAAATAATATTTCTCTTTCAGGTTTAAAATGTTTGTAAATCTGTTAATTTCTTAAGAAAGGAAACACTCCGAGAAAAAAGTAGTCGTGACTGTCGTCAAAGAAACCTGTAAGAAAGAATCTGGACCGTGCGGTACAATGAACTTTGCTCGACTCAGGTTTGCGAATATGATTTAGGACATTTTGGTTCAACGGGAAAGGTGGTGAAATGGAAGATTTTTTAAATTTGGTATAGAGATCCTGGAGGAATATTGCGATCATGATTTCGGTGCCGTTATGACTTAGAAGTCATACTTATTGTTAGACAAGGAATGAAGAACGTTTACTCTCGTAACGGGGCTCTGGTATATTTCTCGATATCTACATCACAGATGTTGTGCTGACGGTTGACATAGTCATAGATGAGACATACGTGTTTCGCATAAAGGGAAAACGCCGAGAAAATACATAGCTGAATGTCAGGGTAAACTAGGTAAACAAATTGTTCAGAAAAGAAAAAAGAGAGGAAGATTATTCTTAGCTGAATCACTCATAATTTCATCTGATGTTGGTTCTTTGATCTACATTAACAAGCGGCTTGAGAATCTTGAGGTTAATAAAACATATAAGATTCGAAAGAAATATTTTGTAAATATATTCTATATTATAAAATAAAGACGTTAATTTCATGGAAGCCTTAAGTTAGCAAATTTTTTATTGACAAATTGAGAATCTAAAAATTAACATCAAAGACTAACTGTTGACTTTATAACTTTATTTGACTACACTTGACGCCAATATGACCAAGAAAGTCTAATTAGAGAAATGAGGTAAGTAAGCTTGGTTCAAAATTTACAAAATATTCAGTTTTCAAGCTGTGTGGATCCTTTCTGCTATGGAAAAAAGGAACGGTATTTTGACCCAGCTTAAAACAAAAAATATGATAACAAATTAAGATTAAAAAAAAAAGATCTCCTTTTGCCTGTATCCTTTTTTTAAATGATTCAATCAAGAGATGAGGTTTATTCTAATTTTAAATCATGCGGTTGAGATACCTGGATAAAATATAAAAACCACATCCGTTTTTTCTTCGTTGGGTTTTATTTCCGATTGATAAAAAATCGGAGTCATCGACATTTACTTAAATAAACGAATAAAACATAATAAATCATTTTAAAAATTGCTTGGAATTTCAATAAACTGATTTCTTTATGTATTATTTTTGTGATCTCCCTATTTAAAAATTCGGAAAATAGGGTACATTATTTTCAAAAAAATATATTGTATCTAGGAAAGAAAAAAAAGATAAATCATTTATTTTAACTCTTCAAAATGAGATAAAAATGTAATTTAATTAACTTAAATGTAATTATAAATTCTAAGGATTTTAAATTGTGTCTTCCTTCTAATTCTCTCAATTATGATATTTTTATTTTAGTAAAATATTCTAAACTTTAATCAACAAACTTTGTCAAAACCATCAATGATCAACCAAAGTCAAAATATTTAATTAAATTGAATCTTAGAAATACTAAGATTAAAAAATTAATTATATTGTTTTAAAATTTACCCGGATATTTAAAATAAAAATAGGAACGTAACCTAAATGATATAAAATTGTTTAAAAAAATGTCATTATCCCTAATTATTGACATGCATAAATTATCAAATTAATTATATATACTAAAGAATGTTGTATTTTGGCGTACTGCATCCCACTGCTAATAACTTAAATTACATCACAATCAGAAAATAAATGCTTATGTAAGAGAGATTAAAAGATATAATTCAATTATTCTTAGGTATGAAAGATCGCATATCTTGAGTTTGCTTTTACCGTTTATCGCCACTTTTTTAGTAAGATTAGTAATGACGAAAAACAGAGTAAAACGTTAAGGAGATTCAAGATAACTTAAAGTATTTAAATTCTCTACTTTTCTTAAACATCCCCTTACTGATGAAATTGAAATAAATACTGGTTTAAAGAATAAAAAGTAAAATTATTTAACCAGTTCCCACAAATAGATTTCCAAATATGCATGTCCTTCTCAATTCAAAACTTTAAATCAACTGAGAAATATCAATTTTACCGTTATGGGATACCGATTAATTTTTCCGAATTAGTTGTACATTTTTTTAATTTGAAAAAAAACTATATTTCATTTTAAAAATAGGTTCTTTAAAACTTCGCTGTACAAATTAATTTTAAATAATCTCCATAAGTTTACAGGATTTTTATTAAAGGTTATTTAAAAACAAAAACGCTTTTTTATTGTTTTTAGAAATTTTACTAAAATGAGAAAATTATTTCTATGTCTTTTTATAAGCTCTAATTCCCTCACAGCATTAGATACGGCGGGATATCCCATTTATCACCCAGGATAACCTAGGCATATCCCAGGAGACCTTAAGGATATTGCAAATAATATCGTATAGGGCGGAAATTTCGATATCCCTTAAATTTCCCAAGGATATCTCAGAATATCCTCAGGATATCCCATTAATGTCCCAATTTGATATGCCAAGGATGTTCCCAACATATGCCAATTCTATAATTTAGTATATTAATGAAAATTGAGATATATCTACTGCCAATTATATTTACATTCAATCGTATCAATACAATAAGAAATAATTTAACAATAGTAGGTATCTTTCCGGAGATCTTATACAAAGTACATTATAAAATACAATACTGATAAAATCCCCTCTAAAGTCTCCTTTGGGTAAATTCCATCATGGCTGTCAGTGTACGAAAACTGTTGCACAGTAATACGTGACACTTCAACAAAAGTCATCAATTTCTCGAATATTCTTGCCAAATTATAATCAACTGTCATTTATACTAAACAAACCACCGTGGTACTTATTAGTTTGATTTTTTTAATCATATCTCACACGGGTTTTAAATGATGAATCTTTTTTTTTAATATTTGTAAATTTTGAAAATCATCCTGACACTAAAATATTTTTAATAATCTGTTTACAACTACAGACTTCACAGTCCACAAGGATTTTCCCAAGATGCGAAGTCGAAAAATATTGCATTTTTAACAAAATAGTTGAATTTTCAATAAAAAGGACGAATACATGTGACTTTTGAATCCGAAAAACGAATTTTCTAACAAAAAATTAATTTTCAACCAAACAGTTGCATTTAAAACCAAATAGTGAGACGAAATTTCAACAAAAAATATTCATTTTCAACCAAATATTTGCATTTTTAACCTACAAACATGAATTTTCTACCAAAAGATGAATTTTTAACCAAAAGAACAAATTTTCTATCGAGAAAGACGAATATTTAAAAAAAAGTAAAATTATAGACTAAAAAGTGAAATTTTTTATCAAAAGAGATGAATTCTGAAACGAAAATATAATAGTAGACTTTTCAAATAAAAAGAATAAACATTTATTTAACAAATTTTGCAGACTTTTAAACAAAATAATCGAACTTTCAACAAGATAAAGAATTTTTCATGCATATAGTAGAATTTCTAATCAAAAGAGATCAAGTCTGAACTAAAAATATAATACGAGGGTAGTTCAATAAGTCCTTAGAATGACCAACATATGGCGCGCGAATCGCTCCATATCATCTGTTTTCAGTCAGCACTCAGCACCACTCCCGACTAGATATATGGTGCCGTCACAATCCACATCTTCTGAGTTTACGTGTTTTTATAACCAATTGAAAAAAAAATTGTTCGTTAAGAAAAATGGAAAAAAAACGAGTTCAGAGCGGTAATC
>NC_046658.1:59548547-59555595 GCF_010883055.1 Belonocnema kinseyi | reverse complement strand
TATTCTCATTCAGTATACGAAACATCTCACAAATATGTATTTGAGACCAAATTTGCCTTCGCTGAAGATACCTGACTCTTCATACTGATACCTTTCGGTGTCGGTATTGATTTTAAAAGAATCGAACCGAAGAACCTATGATAAAGCCACCGAAAACGTCCTCTGGTTACAGATTGGGGGTCTATATACCAAGGATTTCTGCTGAATATGGTTACAATATTGTTACTCAGCAGTTGCGGACATTTGTCCAGGGATGGCCCCGAAGGAATAACCCGTAACAACAGTGTCAAAAGTTGAATGGTACCTGAGTGAAGTTTCTTAAACTGTTACACTTGGATGTCGGGTGACCTCTGAGAGTATGCAGCCTTATTCTTGCTTGTGGGGCTCAACAAGGATGAAAGAACTCTTTTCCTAGCATCTCGTGGGAAAAAAATTGACACCAAAAAAACACCAAAAAGTTGTAGATGCGGTTCAAAACGATTGAACGCGCAGAGCACCCGATAATGGATCGATAAACAATGCTGAACGGCGTAGAGTTCGCGGAGCGCTGAAAATAATTTGAAGGGAAACACGACGACGAACCGGCGAAACGTCCGCACATTCAATAGACGAATCACACTATGTGGTTCCAGAAACACCCAGAGCTTAAGTGCGTTTCTCATCGGTTATTGTGAAATCAACGTGCCTACCTCTTGAAAAATGTGTATGTACGCAAAACGCTTCCTGAACCACTGTTTGAATAAGCTGCAGACGGCGATTAGGAATCTACATTAAGAGCAAACGCGGAAAGCAAGTACCTTTGAGAGGTGATAGCGATATTAGGACATGGATGAACATTGACATGCAGGTTCCTCCTAAGCCCCAAGATCTGGCTGAAATAGATGCCTCCCTTCGTGAGGATATCCCGGAGGAGATACCTCTGGACCATCAATTGTTCAAGTTATTATGCTGTAAGAGCTTTGGTTGATTCAATTCGAAGGCTAAAATCGATGATAGATCAAACGACCAAAAGATGCTTGCAATAACTGAACAAGAAGATTGGGCGGGCAAGACAGAATGCGTCCCGTGTTCAGTGTGTGATTGACTACATAACATCTGGTAGAACGTTCACGGAAAGTGTTGGAAAGTTCGCCCAAGAACTGAGGATCTTCTCTTCAATGACACACTGAACAAATTATAGCTGCTGACAATCAAGCTTCATATTGTTGACAAAATACGGGCGTTATCTGACGCAAGGAGGAAAATGCAGATGAGGTTGAGATGGATCAGGAAGAATCAACAGTTTCTCGCTGACCCATCGCGCCTATTCAGCACTCACCCCGTTTGTGTCAAAAATCAATCCAAGTTCAACGACTTAGAGACTTTTTGGAGAGATTTATACAAGATCCCGAAAACACTGAAGTTGAAAGAAGATACTGATGATATCATCTGCTTCAAGGAACTTTGCGATAACATCACAACAGTTAAAAAGTATTATCCATTAAGGGCTTTGGGTAAATCCAACTTTGATTTTTTATAGGTATGGCACTGACTCAATATATATTTTTTCGAAGGATTTGCGAACGAAAGAAAGAAAACTTGTCAAATACCCGGGGTTTCGCGAGATCCTAGGATCAATAAAATGTTGAAAAATCAAAACATTTGTTGAGGAAACGAATATTTTCACGACAAATATGAATTTTGCGAAAGATAGAAATCAGCGGGTAGCAGACGATAGCATTTGAACGGTTAGGATAGTTTGCAATTTTATCTTTTTACTCACAATTCTGACATAATAGAAGAATTCTCGAGATATACCAGGTTTTCAAAAGGCCACGTGTTGATGATGGTTACCCTAAATTTTGCAAAATACATTACGAAATGGAGAAAAATGCAGACAAAATTGACATGCCCTGTGTGTGTCTTGTAACTGTATTTGTGATCAGCCACCAGGCTAGCTGTCAACTTCACGCCATTCCCCGATACCGTACATGGCGTGAAGTTGACACCTAGCCTCAAAAACCTCAAAGCCACATTCGGATCCGTAATAAAAAGCCCAAACGGCCCGCAGCTTCTCGACAAGAAAATGCAAGGTGTTGGCCGCAATCCTGCCTGTTTCGAAAGATACAGTCAATTGTCCAAAACGAGAAGTGGCAAACTTTTTGGAACTATAATTATCGGAGAGCAATCTCCGTTGCACACTCGAGGCCTCACATCGTTCTCCAAGACTTCGAGAAACAAACTATATTCGGGATCGAATTCTCGGCTTTGGCCGACTAGAATATCACTGCCAATTAGAAGGAGTGATTTCATCGTGCGCTGTGATAACCCATCTGACGGTCAACCGACGTGGCCATAGGCGTGATTTAGCGCTGTTCCACTGGGAACCGGTGTCATTTTTACAATGCAGTGTCCAAGAAAGACGAATTTTTATCTAATAAATTAAGTTTTAACCAAATAGTAAAATTGTTACATTTTCGAACCAGACAGTATTACGAAATTTTTCGTAAAGCTAACCAGTTAAGTATAATACTATAGAGCTAGTATTACGGAATTTTCCGTAACATTAACCCTGAATGAGCTAGAAATAGGGTTAAGCTTACGGAAAATTCCGTAACGGTAGGCAATTCGCACTAGATTCTTATTGTTATTAATACATTTGATCTTTTTAACTAATTTCTTTAAGGTTCCATGAAATCTGCGTAACTTTTTTTTGTGAGGAATTTGTGAAAATGTCTGGAATTTATTTAAAAACGTAATATATTTTGCTCATTGTTGGTTTCAGAATTTAATCCCAGTGGGCACACAAGTCCTAAACTTTTCCTTTATACGTCTTTCGGCGGACGTCTTAAGGACGTCCTGAGGATCTTTTAAAGACATGAAAAGATCCAAAGGATGTCTTAAAGACGTCAAATCATATGACATAGAGGTACATTCTAAGGACGTCCCGGTGCCTACTGGGATAGTTTGAAGATAATTATTTTATTTAACTTAAAAAAGCGGGGTGTCACTGGATCCCAAACCCGAAAAATGATCGTGAGTTTTTTGTGATTGGGAAACCGGAAATAATAGTGAATTTATTTTTAACCGTAAATTTTAGAAAGGGGCCTTCCATAGGCTACTTGGTGTCTTTGGGGGGAGGTGGGTAGACGAAAGGCTACGTCTGTCTACGTGTGGGGGTTTAAAAAAAACACATGACCAAAAAACAGAAAAATGTTGATTGAAAACAATAATAAGTCTAAGATATTACAACACAGCATAAATAAATTTTAATCCAAATAGTATATTTTTAAACCGGAAAGATTAATTCTTTACCAAATAAAAAAATATATTTTAATAAAATGCATGAATTGTTAATTAGGGGCCTTCCATAAACCACGTAACAACGGTATGAGGGGGATACCACGAGAATACCACAGTAAACCACATGGGGGGAGGGAGATGTCAAAGTTGGTCAAAATTTGACCTTGTGGTTTATGGAAGCCTCCAAATGTTCAGCAGAAAATTCTATCCAATCACTTAAAATATCACAAATTTCGTATCACATGATATAGTCCAATTTAAAATATGTTTTATTTTTTGATCTGTTTTGTTGTTGTTGTTAAATTAATTTGTTAACTGTGAAGAAGGCTTAAACAATTGAGGATTGAAAGCGTTTGAAGTTGATTTTTTTTTTATAAAAAAAAGTTTTGAGTGAATCAAATGTAAATATAATTTAATTTATCATTTTACAAATTGAATTATAGTTCTAGAATTAAAAATTGAGCAATATTTTATTTTACGAGATGTTTTTAAATCTCTTCAAAATTAAACAATTTACCAATTTAAATGTTAAAAACTCAGTAATAAAATATAGTTAAACTAGTAATTAAAATATTTTAACCAAAAAAGTTTAAATTTCTACTAAAAACATGAATTTTCAGGAACGACTAAAACATCGCGATAAATAAAATTCCCATCACTGGAAAATATCTGAAATGGAAAATATTTGAAATATAATTAAACCGAAATTAGAAGTGGCATACAATTTACGAATAACAAATTCTCGAATCTAAACAGTTAAGGAATTGTTAAATACTAAAGAGATACTCTTTTATGAATACATTTGGTTTTTTTGTTTTTATTAAATCAATTCTTAAATTGTTTAGATTCGGGAATTTTATAATTTAGAAATTTTAACTGTATCGAAAATTTTATGTCCCGGATATTTTATAATGTCGATCATTATCTTTTTCACGGATTTTCAGTCCTTCCGCTAAATTAAGACTTTGAACGATACAATTTTAATTGTTTTATTTAAAAAAAATTGTAACTGTAAATGAAAATGTTGAATTTTTATATACAATTAACAATTGACAATTGAACAATTATTCATTTGAAACGAATAAAAATAAAATAAATTATCTTCCAATTAAAAAAATGTTCAGTTAAAAAATTGTAATCATTTCAATTTTAAATAATTAGAAATTTATTGATTAAAAAGACCACCCTGAAAATAGTCAGAGATTTAGTCAACTTAAAAGATTTTATTTTTCCCTCTAAAAAAAATTCCTCCGTTTTCAAATCTCCCGCGACGGTACACGTTGGTACGAACCCTCCCGAAGTTGACGCGAAGCCGGCAATCTACCCTTCGAACTGCTCCAAACTACGTCCGAACTGCGAAGCGGGTAATTTCGCGCGTGCGTGATATTCTCGCTCGATCGGTTGCGCAGTCACGCAGCGCTATCGGTTGATTTCGCAAATCGTCACTAGTCAGTACTCACTACTCAGTCGCGTGGTTGTCGTCGCGTGAGTTGTTAAAGGAAAATTGTATCATTCTTGATTAACTTTGTTTTAAAACTTCTAATTTGAATTTCCTCAAGACATGTGTTACCAGGATCTTGAACTCATCAATCATCACGGGATAGAAATCCGGTCGCTCGGCCAGTTCGATCCAGTCAATGCTCGATAACAGTAATAGTAGAAATCGTTGAAAGTGCTCCTCTCGGAAACAAGTCTCGAGAGTAAAGGCGTTTAAAAAGAGCTTGTTGACAGTTAGAGCAGCATTACACAAACTTGCTTGAAAGTATTCTCGAATTCACCGGTTGTCAACTTTTTTATAATTATTACCAGGGAAGGAAAGACAAGTGAGACGTTTAGTGGTGGATTCTGTTTTCTAACGTACTGTCAGTTGTGAGAACGAGAGACGATTGACGAAGTCATCTGATAAGAACTGTTATTATTGACTCTGTCAGGTTCGAAAATGCTGTTTCGGAATTAAAAATTTTCGCGGCAGTTGTAAAAACTGCTTCGCTAATTTTCGGTTAATTTCGGACTGTGTTGTTATTGTTTACGTTTGGAAAGGAGTGATCTTATTTGAAAGTTTTTTTATAAGAAGAGATTGAAACCATATAAAAAGGAGCTACTGGACCAAATTTGTTTCGTAAGTTTACTGAATCTCGTAAAATATTTATATTTATTACGCTACGTCTAATTTGACCAGACAAGTATCTGGAGCTGAAAACGGAAATTTCTAAATGAAGCACTTTGAATACATGTCCCAACGGTAATAAATTTGAAATTTTTAATTCTTTTATTCCGTTTATAAACAATTCTATTTTTAATTTTTTACAAGATTAAGATTCTGGTCTTTGAATATTAATGGTCAACGAAAATAAAAAAAGGGAATCTTGAAAATTAACTATTCATTATTTAGTTGTTAAAAAATAATTTGTTGTGCTCCACATTTTTTTAAATTTTTGGTTGTAAATGTATGTTTTTTAATGATAAATTTAACTATTTGTTTCAAAATTTATGTAATTTGTTAAAAAGTGATTTTTTGGATATAAAATTAATCTTTTCAGTAGAAAATTTGTCTTAGATTTTAACATTTATTTATTTTTCTAGAAATTTAATATTTTTGGTTTAAGTATCAATTACTACATTTTTTTGAGAATTCATCTTTCTATAGGTTGAAACGGCAAAATCGCATGTTATGAAAATGAAGTTTTTTCGACCATTATGGTAAATTCTAATTTTTCACTATTAAAAAAACTTAAATTCTTTGGCCTATTCTTATTTTACAATTCTGGAATTTTAAATTAATTAAATAAATATAATTACTATACTATTTTTCACTTCATTTGAGAATATAAATAAAAAGTCAAGTGTCAAGATAGACTGAAATTATATATAAATTAAGTTCTGAAGGAGATTAGATTGAATTTTGTATATTGTTCGCATGATGATTTCGATAATAATTTATTTTAATGGAAAAAATGATAATAAACTGTATCAAATTCAATTTCAATTTATGTGCCATTTATTCAATATGAAAAAATAATGAAATCGTTTGAATTCAAACGCAATCTTAATTAATAAATTTATTTTCAATGGAAACCTTCAAAATTGGCAACATTTCCAATTGTAAACGTGAAAAAGTAAAAATTTGATTTAAAATGTTTTAAATGGAATAATTTCACATTCAAAAATTCATAATTGGTTAATATATTTCAAATTATCGCTTGTTAGGCCTCATATTCCCGTCAAAGTCTGAATTTCCCGTTATTAAAATTCGAAATGACTCTTCTGGAAACGAATCTGGAATCTGAAACCAAATCAGCAGCTGAGATCAGTTTACAATTTCTTTCAGACTGTGGTTCTCAAGTATGTTTGCGATGCTGTAAAGGTAATTTTTCTCCTTATAATGTAAAAAGAAAGTGCTCTCGAGTACTTTTCAAATGTATAGCATTGCTCTAAAGGGGCATAAAGGAGAGCGTGAGATTTCTTTCAATACATTTTCCAATCCCGTTTTCCTCTCTTAGACGCACCTAATATAATGATTGAGTCTATACCATTACTCTCCATAACGGTGCATACCGTTTTAATTACTAAGTTACATTGCGCAATTAACGCAGAAAGAATCTGCTACAATTATTCATTCAACTATGATATCATATTTTGAATTAATAACTTACGTACGCACTTACTCTCGCTTTTATCTGTTCACTTGAATTTTATAGCCATATTTGTGTATCTGGTTGTCCATTTAAATTATTAACATACTTAAATTAATTAAAAGTAAAGAAAG
>NC_046658.1:59540066-59548447 GCF_010883055.1 Belonocnema kinseyi | reverse complement strand
AATGCTAGTTGTAAATAAGTCGTTTTTTAAGTTTAATAATAATCTTCAACATGAACGTTATACTGTATTTAATAATAGAATTTAATATTTGTTGAGAATCGCTGAATCATAATAAGTCAGAGAATTTGAATATTCCTGGAAATGTCAAGGAATTTTTACGAACGTGTTTAATTAAAAAAGAGTGGTTATGTTATTATTAAAATTAATGTTTGTGCACTTCAGGAAAAATTTAAGAAATGATTAATTATGTTTTCATTCTTATTAATTGATTTAGTTATGCGATGGTGATAATACATTCAGTATGGATTTATTATTTTTCTAAAATAGCTCCGTTATAATTGTTTCCTTTTGGTGTCGAAATTTTCCCTGATTTTTGGCAGTATTTTAAGAAATACTTAGAGATCTCTCAAAAGCCTATTTTTATCAGAAATTTCTTATATTTTGTTATTGGCCGTTTTTACGGAATAGTTTACTTTGAAATACAGTCATTGTTTTATGTTTAGTTGATGGGTTCTACGTAGGATAGGCTATCTTTTCGTGAAAAACATGAAACATGAAAAAAAATTATGGAAATTCTATTAAAATGACTACATATAACCCTTTAAATACATCACTCAGATTTGAAACAGAATTTTTTTAAAGATTTAAAAGTCTCACAAAAAACGATGCTTTTTTCAGTTAATTTCATGCATTTTATTATTTTTTATGCAAAGCTAAAATAATCAATTAACGCAGCTACAATTAAAATAAAATGAGCAATTTTTAAAATAGGTTTGAGGAGCCCTAAATATTTTTTTACGTTCTGTCAGAAATATGGCGATATATTTCACTAAAAATAAGACAACAAAATAATACAATCCATTAAAAATGGCAATTCAGATAAAATATGCCTTTTTTTGGTGAAAATTTAAATGTTTTTGTTTTTTTAATTGTGTCAGAATTTAACAGACATTTCAACACTGAAAGAAACAACTTGTGGGGGATCCATTTTAGGAAAAAAGAAAGCCTTTTTAGAAATCTTTAAGAACATCCAGTAATAATTTGTCAAAGCTTCCTCTACATTAAACAAATTCATTAAATTCCTAAAAACTTGTGCCATCGAGAAAATATTTTTCCTTTTATGAAGTTACTTTCACTAATAAAAAAAACTATTTCATTTTAGATATGACTAGAAATACCTGGGATAAACCTGGAATTGTCAGAGAATTTTTTTCAAGATTTAAGTTCAATCCATTTTCTTTGTTTAAAATTCACTTTTCATTAAGATATAAGTAGAATAATATTTGTAATATAGGCAGAAACGCTTTATTTAAAGTTTCAAAAGCCTTCTCAGGTAAAGTACCTTAATTATTTTATAAATTCTTCTATTGTTTAAAGTCTAATATAATTGCGTATAATATGTGAAAGTCAGAAAGAATGCAGTTTCTAAACTATTTAGACGATATTTAAAATTCCTCAACATTAACTCTTTGTACTTGGAAAATAATTGTTAGTTAGAAATTAAAAAGCGCTTTTATCTCTGCAGAAAGGAAATTAGAATCATTTCTTGGCGAAAAAATATTTACAATAGATCCTTATATAAAAAACTTATAATAAAATATTGACTGAATTCATCATGAATTACAACTTTTATTTTATTGCTAACCTCTTCACAATAATAAAAAATTAGAGGATTCGTCTCGGGGATTGTTTATATATTTTCAATATGTTTAATCTAAATCAAAAGAAAATATTGCAGATAGCAATTCTTAGGATTTCCCCGTCATACGTAATATCTCTTCATTACCAGTCGATCAATTAATTAATACAGTTCCTATCGATATTTCATCACGAAATTGAGGCATTTTGTAATCATTCGCCAGCAAGCAAATTAAGTTTGCATTCCTTTCTACGTATTTGTGTTGGAAAAATGTGTACTTATCCGATCATTAAAAAAATTTTTGTCATGCTTCTTAAATTATTAGTTTTTTTTTTTAATGATGAATTTTTATTCATTGGTAATAGTATTGAAAATATTGATTGTAAATAAATACATTCGGGATATTTCTTTTAAATAATTTGTTAAAGTTTTATTTATTTAATTGTTGAAACCAAGACTAGTGTCATTTCTTGTTTTACAATAGTTCAAAGAAATATTTTTTATGATTAAAAAAAACATTCTCCCGTTGAAATATAGATAATCTTTTCAAATAGTTTAACGGTTCCAGCAAATATTGAATCACAATTTTGTTCAATTCAATATTCTGAATATTCAATCTATTTTAAATAAACTGCATATGAAAATTTGGTTTAAATTTGGAGATCTATAGAAATAGATATTGATACTTTTTTGAGTAATAGAGCCAGGCAATCAGTTTCAAAGAATTTAAAAAGTTGTTGCAATTTATGATAATAATTATGATCAAGTTTGTTTTTGTTTTGTTACTTTTGGAACAGCTTCTTCTTATTCTCAAGATATAAATGAACCTTCTGAAATTTGAAATAGTCAATAATTATGTAATAAATATCCTTTCGAGTTACCATAACGCTATAATAGAGAGGCAAATTTGAATTCACTGATATTAATAGTGCGAGTCCGAATAAATTAGCGATTCGGTCGAAGCAGCTGGTTAAGTTTAATGTCACGAACATACGGTCAGCGAGTTTATACCAATGAATACGGTTTATTTCCATGGTTTTTTTATTATCAAATGCGATAACGGTAATAGGATCTTCTAGTCAAGAATGCGTTTAATATCGACTTAAAATATCCGGTTTATGAGAAATCGTGACGAAATCACGCTTTCCCTGCGATTGAAAATTGAAATTTCATTGCTATATACTAATCCAGCTGATGACATTCCGATAGAATCAATAAACAATTTTTTTCTCGTTCTTTTCTTTATTCAGGTTGTTATTATAAATACGTGCTTTAATTTTGTATTAATATTTTATTTTATCTGATCTAAAACGTCGTGTGCTCAAAGAAAAATAAGAAAATTGCCTTTCCCTAATTTTTATGGGTATAAATCTGTCTGAAAATAGATTTAGATTTGTTAAAAATGAGTATACTAGAAGTGGAATGACTTATTGTAAATTGCAATTTTTCCTTGAATCGATATGAAAAAAAGTATGTGAGAAAAAAGTAGAATTTGTACATTAAAAATAATTGACAAATGAAGGTTTATTGTTGGTCTTGTCATGAAAGGATATTATCAGTGTGGAGGTCATATAAAGCTTTGTCAATTAACATTTGTTAAGAGAAAAAAAAGAGAAGAGGCAATAATGTCTGATGAAATTTTCTTTATATGAATTTATACGAATTGTTTTTATATTTCTCACGAAAGATATAAATAAATTATCAAATTCTGATTGCATATGAGTACTTTCTCGTGAAAAGTCAGTTTCTTGGAGGAATTATAATGTTTAATATTAAATCTTGTTCCTCACAATGCTCTCCTTCAAGCTAAATTTGAAGACATGAGAATGACAATTGGATAAAGACCATTGAGTCACTTAATATTACATGAAAGTATGCAATTTTAAATGAGTCCGGTCTGAATGTCTTTTTCTAATATTCTAATTTATGAATTCTACAATTTTAAGTAACTTCCAATTTTGAGATTGAGTTTATAATGTTTAATTTGTAATATTTTTCTAATTAATAATTGTTCACTTTGCTATGTCGCACCTTAAATTCGTTCAATTTAAAGGGCTGAGATTAATAGTTGCTTAATTTTGAAGGCTTTAATAAAAAAAATTGTTGTTTTTAATTGTCCTAATTTTTAATCGTTTATTAGACATTTTAAATTACAATTATGTTTAGGCAATTTTAATTGACATAAAACATATTTGAAATTGAACATTTCGGCTTAAAAAGGTCCCCAAATCGAATAATTACGAATTAAAACCTTCATAAGTAGACAAGTTCAAATTAAAATTTTTAAAATAATCAATTTATAAATGATCAGTCCGTATATAAGTTTTTCAGCCCTGAAAGTATTTTATTGAATATTTTTCTAAAGCGTGAGTAAACGAAGACCTTATTAATAGTTAAATAATTTAAAGTTGTTATTTTAAGATTTAAATTTTGTAACTTTAAATTAAACTTTATTAAATTAACTTTAAATTAAATTACCTTTAAATTATTTAATTTCAACATTTTTGAAATTATTTTCAATCTTAAAACTTTACAATAAAGTTTGTTTCTATTACGAATGGTAAAAGAGACAGTGAATTTATGTTTTTATGTTATATTTTTTTTATCACGCACCCCTAAACTTATTCCATATGGTGAAAAAATGAATGCCTATTTTTTTAGTTTAATTTTAAAATAAGTTAAAATCGTGGTCCTGGGATCTTAAACAGCCCCGAAATTATTCTATTATTAATTAATGTTAATTTCCGGAAAAATATAAAGTGTCTTGCAGGAAATATAATTTATTGTACCAGGCTCGGCAAAAAAAAACTGAACCAAATTAGAATAAAACCCTACCCCTAAGCGTGAAATGCTATTAAAATATCAAATTGTGCATTTTGAAAATCTTACACGAAATTCTTTGGATATTTTAGTACTTAAATGTTTTGGTACGATATAAGAAATTCGAAAATGGAAAATATTATATATTAAAATTTAACTCGCATAAAGGATAGTTATTCAGATTTAGGGTTAGTATTTTTGGTTTTATTACTGAAAGCCACTTTTTAAATCCTGTGAAATTGTAACCTTGAAATTCTTGGACACTTGACTCTGAATTGGCTTACTTTTTTAGTTCAAATCTTTTTCACTTACATTCAGAATCATAATATTATGGGAATAAGTTATAATTTATATTGAAACTGAAGATTTTATATCTTTTGTTGTAATCCGCAGCCGAGCCTGTTCCAATTTGTGATCAGTGATTTGAGATTGTCAATTGACACATCTACTTTCTCAAAAGTGAATAATTTTTTCTAATCAACATTGTTTGGTCTTGAATCAAGAACACGTCATCTCAGTAGTCCAGTTTTATACATTTCTCCCCCTCTACTCACCTATGTTTTACAATCTTTGGCCTAGGAGACCCTATTATGCTTGATATGTACCGGACCACCAGACACATTATAATTTTTATAATCTTTATAATTATAGACTTTTGAAGGCCTGATTTTAAAATGATTTAATTTTCGAGATTGTAAAGCCTAAATTTGAAAATATTTATTTTTTAATCTCTTATTTTTTTAAACTTTTAATCCGGAACGTTACAAATTAAAAAATATTTAGAATTAATAAATTTTTACCGCTTTCAATAAAAATTTGTATATTTTTACAGGTTAATTCAAATCTGCAATGTTGGCTTCTGATTTGATATTGTACCATTTGTACTTCTCATTTGAAGATTGTCTCATTTTTTGTACTAACAGTTTTTGAAATGATAAAATTTCAAATGTTTTATTTTGAAATAGTTTGGAATTACGTAGCTCTTAGTACTAAATTTTGAATGTTTAAAATAAAAAATTTCCAGCTTTAAAAGTTTAAGCTAAACAAAATTTTTTAATATGAAATCTCTAGGAATTTTGCTAAAGATTAAATAATCACCATCATATTATAAACCATTGGGGAATCATATCTCAATTATCAAGAAAATTCTGTATTATAAATTTAAAATGATTTCGATTGATTCTAATAGTGAATCATATAAAATACAAAATGAATATCAGGTTTAAAATCGATGATATTATTGCCTTCTACTCTACTTTCTATCCCATTGATACCTGCTTCTGAATACTCTTCGAGATCCCCTATCAAGTTTGAACAATTTTTACAAAGTTCACTGGTGAATCACAGAATAACCGGTTGTCTGCATTAAATGTACAGGAGGAACAGGAGAAGTGAGGATGGAGGAAAAAAACTAAGAATCCCTGTACCAGAAACGACAGCCGAATGCACGTTAAACCGGAAGGAGTCGGGATGAGTTCGTCCCCTTCGGCAAATCGGAGTTTCCTACATGGAGATCGACCACCGTGTTTGAATTCCAATTCTGATAAAGTCGTGTACGCAACTTTGGATAGCCTGGCACTCAAAAGAGCGAGACTTCCCTTAAGACTACTCCCAGTCGATGATAATAGTGTTCCCGAAGCTCCTGAACGAACTGATAAAGAGAAAAAAATCGTGTATAGAAAAACATCATCTAGACGACCCAGTTTCAAGGTAAGTAATCACTAGTGTGACTAGGTTCGCCGTAGGTCAGGGAAACCTGGAAATTATAGAAAAGTCAGGGACAATAAATTAAATTATATCGTACCAATATTCCCTTTTTAACAAAATCTATGTTAAAAATTTTACAATTTTAAGATTCTAGTCTTTGAATATTTATAGTCAAGGAAAAATGAAGTTTTGCGGACTACCCTGACATAATATTCTGATTAGTACTTTATTCGTTTTGTATTTCTATTTACATTTATTTTTAAATTGCAGTTGTTTCCTCCTGAAGATTATATTTTTAGTTAAAAATTGTATTATTTGTTTCAAATTTCAACAATTTGGTTAAAAAGTCATCCCTTTTTTTTTAATTTAAGTATGTTAGTAGAAAATTAATTTTTTGATGAAAATTCAACTGAAATATTTCATGGTGGAAAATTAATTTTTGTTGTTGAAAATTTGTCTTATTGGTTTACAAATTCATATGTTTTAGTAGAAAATTGATCTTTTTTGTATAAAAATACAACTGTTTGGTTAAAAATCAATAATTTTTACATAAATGAATCATTTTATATACAAATTCATCTCTTTGGTTGAAAGTTTAACTATTATATAGAGAATGTATTTTTTTCATTGAAAATTCAACTACTTCGATGAAAATTGTCGTATTTGGCAAAAAATTTATTTTCTTTCTTGAAGGTTCATCTTTTTGTTTGATAATTTAACTGCTTTGTGGAAACTTCGTTTTCATCTTTTTGTTGAATATTCAACTTTTAGGGTTGAAAATTCAACTGTCTTCTAAAAAACTTGTCGTTTTGAATTTAAAGTTCAACTATTTGCTTGTAAACTCTAAATGTTTTTTATTTAAGATTAGTCTATTTAGTTTGGAAATTCGACCATTAGGTTGAAAATTTATCTTTTTACTTTGGGAATTCAACAATTAGGTTAAAAATTCAACTTATTTAAATCAAAAATTCAACTGCTTTGTTAAAAATTCGTATGTTTCGATTGAAATTTCATCTTTAATAGTAGAAGAGTCATCTTTTTTGGTTGAAATGAATAAATAAATTTGACATTTTATTCTTAAATTGATTTACTTCGTTTATAGAAGATTCTAGTTTAGAAATTTTACAAAATGAATATTCTGGCCACTGAATATTAATGGAAAAAGAAAAAATTCGTCAAGGGAAAATCATGGAAGTCAGAGAATTTTAAAAATGAAGTTTTTCGGCCATTCTGAGGGTCTAAAAAATAAATTTGTTGTCTTTTTCTCAGCCTCCTATTTTCTGTTATTTCATGTACATACAAATAATTATGCAATTGTTTATTAATTGAAAAAATTTTTAACTCGTGGTCCAAGGTTGTTAAATGCTGAAAAGTATAAAGTTTTTTTGGTGTGAATTTTTTATGAGAAAAGTTCTAGGATTAGTTAACAAATATTAATGAAAATTTGAGTTCCGTTTTTGGCCCTTTAAACCACTCACTATGAGCCTCAATGATTTCCAAGCTAAAAGTTTTTGCGCTCGACTGTTCACAGAATACTTTTTTTTCTAGTGATTTTAAAGTATTTTATACTCAAAACGAAAATAAAGCATAAAACACTTTGCAATAGGTCAACTCAAATTTAAGAATTTATTCTGCTATAAAAACCGAGTAAAAAAAAAGTATTATAATAAAATTTGATAATATAGGGTTTTTGTATATAACAGAAAACCCTTTTTTTGTCATTAAGGTTATTAAAGAATTTTTGCACAGTCCTTTTCTTTATTGTTTATTACTTTTGTAATTTTTTCAACATTTTAAATATTTACCCAATAAGAAAATCCAACCTTTTTTGATTGAAAGTTAATTTTGTTGTAATTGAAAAGTCTAATATTATTTTTTGTTCAGAATTAATCTCTTTTGGTTCAAATTTCTAATGTTTTTGCCTCAAAATTTAATTATTCATTAACAAAATTTAACTATGTTGTTAATGAATCATATTTTTTGTTTGTAATTCAACTGTTTTGTTGATCATTCGTGTTTTTAACAAGAAAATTTGACCCTTCGAATTTAAAGTTCATATTTTGGTAGAAAAGTTGTCTTTTTGTGTTCAAAGTTAATTATCTTATTTGAAAAGTCTACTACGAGGGTAGTTCAATAAGTCCTTAGAATGAAGTATAAAAACAATTTTTTTTGGGTAAATTTTTTTTTATTTTTCAACATAATCTCCTTGGAGCTC
>NC_046658.1:59526466-59539966 GCF_010883055.1 Belonocnema kinseyi | reverse complement strand
TCAATAAATGATCATTTCAAGAGATATCAAAGCTAAAAGGAAAAAACAACTTAAACATTTCCACTAAAATTTAAATTGAAACATTTTTTATTACTATATTCGAAAACGAGGTTTCAAACAAAATTATGAATTGAAAATGTATTTGATTTTTTAAGAATTTTGTATGAAATAAACACATTTTTGGAAAAATGTAGGTTATCTAGTTCTCTACTGTTATCATTCAACTGAAGTATCTAATTTAAAACATTTGTTTTTAAACTAATTTTCTATCAATGTGTTTATAAAGAACTACATTTTAACTAATTTTTATATTTTACTTTTATCCGATTAGTGTTTGTAAATTACTTACATTATAAATTCTCAGCAAAAAAAACCTTGAACACTTAAGCATACATTAAAATAAAAATTTCGAGTTATGTAATATTTCAAAAATTTTAAGAATAAACAATTTTGAACTGAAATTTCTGGAAATGGAATTAAATCTGAATTAAAATTTTTATATCATATTATTTTAAATTCTGTGGTAAAAAATGGAAAATTCAAAATCAAGCACTAAACGTTAATTGGCAAATTAAAAATTGTACTTTTTTAAGTTTTTAATTTATTTAAGTAGGTGACTTTAAAAAATCTTAGAAAGTATTAAAAAATATTCCTGTAAAAAACAGTAAATAGTTTAACAGTGGGATATTTTGAATGTCAGCGAAAAAAAACTTTCATTTCAACAAATTAAAAAAAAAGTATGCAAACAGTCTATGTGTAATACCTTTTATGATTTTTTTATAAAGTTCATCTCGAAGGTAATTGTTTTGTATTTGTATTTTTATTTTTATATTCAGCTTTTAAGAGTGGACACTTTCTGCAAGACTTTCTTTTTTCTTACATCGTATGAGTACCGTTTCAACTTTTATTTTTTAATTTTAAAATAAAAGGACCTTAGCACGAGCTAGTGATCAGCAACTCAGGAGGCGGAGGGAAGTGCAGGTTTATAGAAAGGATGGTCGAAACCAAAGTGCGTCAGATTATCAGGAATTCCCGCATTCCTGCGCAGGCAATTCCAGGTGAGTCTCGAATGATGTGGCCCGATGGCCCCGTTTCACGTATTACCCTTTATTTCACCCTGAACCGGATCTACTACTGCAAATTAAATGCACTTTCCCGATTAAACTTCCAGTTTCAACATAATTATTATTAAAAGCCTGACTTTTCGAAGAAACAACCAACTACTTTCCAAAAAACATTATTGGCCTAGCCTATTTTAATAAAAATTGATTTTTTCCGCGCTTATATAAGTCATAAATTTACTTTATAACTACATTGAAATTAAAACGCATAAATAATTTCGTTTAAATAAATAAATTACAATAAATCAATTCTTTAAACAAAAATGAATTCAATATGAAACGGATTCTCAAGAAAGTAGCTGATTTTTCAAAACAAAGAAATTAATTTTAAACTGAAATTATGAATCTCCAACTACAAAAAATATTTTGAACAAAGTACATAGTTCAGCTTTCAACCAATTGTAGTTGGATTTGTAACCAGAAATATGAATTTTTAACAAAAGAGTTGAATTTTCAAATAAATAAGATAAATTTCCAAACGAAAATGCAATACCATAATTTTCCTTTAAAAATAGTTAATTTTTCATCCAAAAACACGTATTTTTAACTGTAATGATGAATATTCAAACAACATGAACAATGAAAAATGAATTTTTGTCAAAGGAGTAGAACTTGCAACCAAGGAGATTGATTTTCTATACAAAAATGTGAAGTTTCAACCAAACTGTTGAATTTTTAATTAGAAAATATCAATTTTTGAAACAAAAGTAGAATTGTTCAATTTTCAATTAAATATATTAATTCTCGACTAAAAAAGACGAATTTTCAACCAAATAGTTAATTTTTCAGCCAAAGAAATAAATTTTAAACTGAAATGATAAATCATCAACCAATAAAATTAATTTTTAACAAATTAGTTTTATTTTCAACTAAGTATAATTTAGTAGTTGATATTTCAACCAAAAAAAAAAACGAATTTTCAACAAAATAGTTAATTTTGTAACCAGAGATGCATTTTTACCAGAAATTATAAATATGTAACTGAAAATATTAATTCTTTATAAAGGATTTCAATTTTCAACCAAGACGATGAATTTTCTACCAAAAAATATGAATTTTCAACGAACGAAATCAAATTAAACATATTAAATGTTTTTCGATATATCTGCCTAGGGCATCGTGCCCCGTGGTGTCCAAAAATTCAACTTTATATTTTTGGTAATCAATCCACCACAATTTGTTCGTTTTTCGGAAAAAAATCCCAATTGTTTAAATCTTTCAAAATTAACCGATGTCCCCAGACTTTTGAATTTAACATGGGGTTTTAAACGGGAAAAGTTTTTTTTTTCGAAAAAATGGAAAAAAGAAATACTTGTTATTAACTTTTTGTAAATTAAAGCTTATTCACTGCATAAGCAGTTTCATGTATTTTTTCAACATTAATTCTTTTTATTCGGTAATTGAAAGGTTTCCAATTACTTTTGAACTAATTTGTGATTGTTTATACCATTATTATTTGCTTGAACAAATTTTTTTTGTTCTATTAAATCGAATGTAAAAAATAATATTTTTTGTTTAACATATTTTTGAATTGTTTATAGGTACAACTTTGATTTGAATAATTTTTTCTAAGAAATCGTGAAAAGTTATTATTTTATAGAATTAATGACATGAGTAACGAATGTTAAGAGTAATATTTTTTTATTAGGAAATTTAGAAATTCTATAATGATGCAGAAGTGATATTTTTGTGAAAGACAGTTTGAAATTATTTTAACAATTAAAATCACTTACTCCCTTTCATGGGAAAAATTGAAAAAATTCTAGTTTTCTCGAATCTTTTACACCGTTCCAGGCGCGAATTTACATTATGGCCAAACTGGCGATCACCCCCCCCCCTTCCTATCCAGGATGTTTTGGAGAAAAATGTTAATATTTAAATGATTGTAAAAGATTATGTATAATAATCTTCAAATTCATTCATTTACATTGTTCAGCTATCGATTTGACAGTTTATTATAGCATACGTCAGTTTCGACATTATATTTAACTTTTAGTATACATGGAAACTCGTTATAATTGATTTTCAAGTTATTACCTTTGTACTTTAGATTTTGAAAAGCGTGATGTACAATTTGAAAATTATTCATTTTTAACGATTTAGTTTCACGAACCTAATTTTAGAATACTTTAGTTTCAAACGTAGATTGGAATTTCTTAAATTGTAACGGTTCCTATAGCCATGGATTCATTAAATTTACAGCTTCCAATTAGAAATCATATAATTTTCAACGTTTTGTGAATAATTAAGGAAAATATATTATTAAAGTAAATATTAAATAAATATTAAATAAAATAAATAAATATTAAAAATATATAATAATTAAGAAAATAATAAAGAAAATTTCTGTTATTACAATTCAAAATTAAATTTTGAATGCGCAATTGTGAAAGATGTTATTGTTTAAAACCTGGAAACAAAAGTTGTTTTGTTTCAAAAGTTTAAATTCGCAAATATTTGTTTCAAAGCTTCTTAGTTTTAATTGCTCAATCAGGAACTTTATTAATTTTTTTAATGTTCAGTATGTTATACTAGGCTTCTTAACCCGATGAAACTAATTTCAAATGTACAGTTGTTAATGCGATTTGTGCGGATACTATCTTAATCAAGAATTTATTAATCTTTTATGTTAAATACAAAAAAGTAGCCCTTAAAATTAAAAACAAATTTAATATCTATTTTTCTCCATGATACCACAATACAAAAATAAAAAAAACATGAATTTTCAACCAAATAGTTAAGCTTAAAAAAAGACGAATTTTTAACAAAATACTTGAATTTTTAACCAAATAGTTGAATTTTCGACCTAAACAAAGATTAATTTTCAATCAAATGGTGGAATTTTCAAATAAAACTGATTAAACACCTACCAAACACCGAGGATTTTTAAACCAAGTAGTTTAATTTTCAAACAAAAAATTGACTTTTTCATAAGACAGTTGAATTATCAACAATAAAATTAACTTTAAATCTTGAAAGGTGAATTTCCAACAAAAACAAAAAAAGATATTTCTAGAAAAAGATGAATATTCAATCCAAAAGGGCGAATTTGCTATCACAAATACGAGTATACAACAAAAAAAGTAGAATTTTCATCAAAGAAGATTTGTTTGTTTTTACTCAGGAAAGATGAATTTTCAAGCAAAATCCTTTTCATTCAAATGATCGAATTTTCAAACAAAAAGGACGAATTTTCTATTCAAAAACACAAAAGTACAACAAAAAACTTGAATTTTTCACAAAAATAGATTACTTTTTAAAGAGATAGTGGGATTTTCAAGAAAATAATAAAATTTTTAAAGAAATAGTATTTTCAACGAAGCGAGATGAATAAAAAAACAATAATATAATTACGACTTTTTAATAAAAAATAATTAAAGAATTAGCTTTCAACGAAAAATAGTTAAATTATCTTATTGGGTTCTATCCATTCAATTTGCATTCAAGTGGAAAAACGAAAAAAAGTGTGTAATATTTAGAGTATGTGAATAAAATTGAAATCGTTTTATCAAGTGAGAGTGCTGAAAGATGAAATTATTTTGGAACGACATCACAGATCACTTGAGCTGCTTCGGAAATAATCGTTTTCTCACGTATGGAATCAAGAATTGACATGAAACCGCAAGAACAAAGAAAAAATAAATTTTTATCAGTGCCTTGATAATGCTCAAAAAGTCACGCACTTTACAAAGAAAAGGAAAGCCAATTAAAACAGATAATCTTAATAAAGTGATCGAAACGAGAGACGATTTATAAAATTACATATTATTATATCCTTATTTCATGATTTGTTAGATAATTTTCTGAATAAAATTCTTCGAGAATCTAGAATAATTCAGAAGAAAGTTGATAAAAAGTTATATTATAAAACTATATAAAAAATTATTATATTCTTCGCAAAATAAACAGAATTCGCCACTTTATACTATTGATTTATGTTAAAGAAGCTATTTCGGGGTTGTTGTGCTAAATTAATATAAGTATAAATTCACCGGTTTTCCTTAAAAAATGCCAATAGTCAATATTATAAAAATGAACATTTAATTTTGAAAAGGTTCCTTGAAAGTTTCCACTAAATTATAGTAGAAATACATTCAGAATATTACGTAAGATACTTCACAATTGCAATTTCAATTTTTCTAGAAGTTATTATATCCCCTTAAGAATACTCTTGATGAAAAATTCTCTTTCTTCATACAAGGATTCTCTCATCGTTTCGCCATTTCAAAAGACTCAATGTCATAGTGAGACCTTAATGATATAATGATACTATTAAGATTTGAAGAATGCCAATTACTACGAAGGAAAATTGCCATCTCGAAAGAGAAAAATATGTGAGCAGAATATACAATAATTTTCACCATGTATAAAGACGACTTCCTCGTACAATAAAAGAAACATTTATTTCATTCCTCTCAAATATTTGAAGGAATTTTTGTCAGAGAAAATTTATTTAACTTTTAACGATAAAAACTTTATTTAATTTTTTTAAAACTATTTGAAAAAAATGTTTTTTTTTTCTACAGGAATCTATTTTTGAATAAAAAATATATAAGGATTGTTACAAAAAATTAAAAATTTGTGAATATAATATTTATGCCTATAAAAAAGTAAAGATTTTAATACTCATTGGGTCAAAAATTTTCAACTTGTTGCCACAGCCATACATGGGGTAAATTTTAAAAAGATCTTTGTACTTTATATACATTTGTGCACTGATTTTTTTCTAATTAAAGGTCAAAGAATCGACAACGGTCGTATGGTCGATTTTGTCCTACAAGTGAGAACTTTTCTCCATTAAATTCAACTCTATTATATCAAATGTATATTATATATATTTTTAACCTTATGGAACCGCTGATTCAGACATTACAAAATAATTCACAAATTTTATTTTCATGATTATATATACTTAAATATATGTTTCTGATTATGCAAAAATTTTAATTCTCAGTTACCCCGAAAAATGTATCATTTCAATAAATTTATATTATTATTATAATTCATAATTTGCATTTCTATTGAAACAGATGTATTTTCCTTGTCTTGTTTTGAAATTACAGAAAACTACGCATCCTATAAAATAAAAAAATTTTGTTCATAAATTTTATTTCTGATTACGAAAAATTCCTTAACCATCACTGAATACGATTTAAACAAAAAATACGCGTTCTATCGAAAAATGTTTAACAACAAATTTGTAGATATTTTTTGGGTGAAAAATTTTTGTCTATTCGTCTTTTTTCGAAGCTTGTGTCGTTTGCCCAAAAATTTTATTTTGTATTTTAAATGTTGTTTTTTGCGAATAAAACAAAAAGCATACGTTTTATAAAAAAAGTGATTAATAAGAAATTTGCATATCATTTTGGGGTACACAACTTTTGCCTATTCATATTTTTTCATATCTTGCATAGTTTGACCAAAAAATGGGATTTTCATTTTTTTGTGGTTAAAACCAGAACTGTTGGTGAAAATGTGAATTTTCTTTTTTTTAAAGAAAATCCAAAAAGTTGTTTTAATAATATTTTAGGGCAAAGATCTTTTTTCAGAAAAAATTTAATTACAAAATTTTTTAATTCAAAGCTCCATTTAGAATGAAAATACGTTAGGAATTTCGGTTATTCCCTGATAATAATACAAATTCCTTGAAAAATTTGCATGCGCAACACTGGGAACAATAATGCGTGTATTTCTGAAACAGGATTCTTCTTTTGATGTCTCTAGTAGCTTGGGGAGCTTTCATAAAGAATGTCACCGTTTTTTAGCGAATATTCGACCCCCCCCCCATTGTCACGTTTTGTCTCTGTCACAGTTTATTATAATTCGGCTGCCCCCTCCCCCTCATCCCCAAAACTGTTACATACTTTATAGAAGCTCCCTTAAGGGAAAAGCACCCAACCGGCAATGCTAAAAAGTTGTTCTTTTCTTGATTTTTTTCATATCGTGTGTTGTTTGACTTAAAATTTTCGTTTGTCTTTTTGAATTTTGCAAATGCTATAACTCTGATCATTTCCTTTTTATCGGAAAAAGTATTAAGGAAAATTTTTTTGACTTTCCGAGTTGTACGAACTAACGTACTTGACCCTCAGTTTCTGACACTAAAAGATTGTACCAAAGGTCAACCTAATAGATTGATTTTTTCAAAAGTTATCGTGCGCACAATTTTCCGGGGTTTCACGAATGTTTACATAACACATTCGTGAAAGCCTGAAAAATTAAGGAAGTTGGAAAAGGGGATGGACTAGTCATTCGGAAAATTCGGGATGACTATCCAAGCTATGCAAAATATTGGACTGGTTATCCAAAATTTCGGGACGACGCCCTTCCGAGAATTGACGCCGCGCCGTAAGTAGGTGTAACAGAAGTTAAGCGGGGTGCGCGGGATCTGCGACTGTCACTCAGGGGAGCAGTCAGACGAGAACAAACAAAACGGAGCAGGCTATAATGAGTTAGTTGCCACCTACCGTCAGCCCCGAAATCGGCGCTATAGAAGAGGTTCACTGTAATTTCCAATGATAACAAAACATCCATTACATTTTAATTTAAAAGGCTAAAGTCAAAAATGTTTTATATAATTTTCCAACTGCGATATTAATAAAAAATAATACTTTCAGTTGTAAGCTGCGCCCCTGCAAGAAATAATGTAATTTTTATAGATTTAATTAAATTTACACTGATGAGGGCAACCATTGTGTGCCGAAGCGTTTGAAACAATTTAATTGTTTTCAATTCACCTATCCCTAAAACCATCGCAACAACGAACATCAATTTTTAAAAGAAATTTAGTATTCATGGTCAATACAATAATTTAACGGTAATAAACTTTTTGTAAAATCCATCAGAGATTAAAAAGGACGCATAATCATCTTTATTCAATATTATACTCGCCAATATTACGTTTTCTATGCATATAATTAACCGGTTTTACAAGTTTTTTGTTGTTTTTCTTTATATGCATAATTTGCATGCAACTTAAAATCCCCTCTATTTGACGTCTCTTGTTACTAAAGTATATACAAGGGGGGGGGGGAGGATCTGAATCTACATTTTAAACACAGTTAACATTTAGCTATCGTCAAACGTGCACAGGGTACACTCTCACCCATGTCTCTCGATCAGGTATTTTTGATTAAAATTTAATTTTATCCTTTCAAAAATTTTAAGAACCCGAATTCTTAGTTTCCTATAACAGTTAAGAATCGCAAATCTAATGATTTTACACTAATTAATGGGTATATTTACTATTTCATATTATTTTTTAAATGTATTTATTTTAAGTATCAAATTGATTACTTGTTATATGATATTTTTTTATTAAATTGAAATTTTAACTTTATCTTTTTAAAATTTTCAAGTACCTGCATTCCAGTTTCCTCTTAAAGTTAAGAATGAAAGCTCTAGTTATTTTACTCTGATTATTGGGTAATTACTTGAGACGATAAAATTTAAATTGTATACAAATAATTATTTGTCATTAACGAAATTGTTACTATCAGGAAGTGCCTACACGGACCAAAAAAATGTAGCTATTTGTGCAGAAGTTTCGGTACAAATAGCACCTTTCCTAGTTCTATTCGTGCAGAAAAAATCCGATTATTTGTACCGGTTAATTTAACCAAAGTTCGAAAACTACTTTTTATATCAAATATTAGTGAATATTACTTAACTGATAAAATCAGTGGCGGATTTCCCATATAGGATACATATAGGCTGCAGCCTAGAACGCGACAAAATTTAGGGAGCTGCAGAATTTTCTTGCGATAAATTTTTTAAAATTTCTGATTTTTCCTACACAGATTCAGCTTTGGGATGGTGGAAAAAATTGCCATAAAGATTGAATGAAAAAAATTAATTTGTTATTAAACCTACTTACGCAATTTATTGAACAATTTAAAGCATTACATAATTCATCTGATGAATTTTAATTTTACCGCGCAAAATTTTCGTCTTTCTCACTATTATCTCTTTCTAGGAAAAAAGACAAATAAAAGCGCTACACGCCCGGTAATATTTGAGACTACTGTTGATTCAAAATCGAGTTGTTGATTTTTGCCAGCCTAAGGTCGGCTAATTTCTGGTAACCTAAGGGCGGACATTTTCTGTTAGCCTAGGGGCGCAAATACCTAAATGCGCCACCGGATAAAATTAAAAAAATAATAGGCTTTGGAATCAAGGACATTTTTTATCAAATGTTATATTATCGGTTGCTCTCAGATACTTCAATGGAATAATTATAAAAAGTAATATCAAAAGAACTTATCTATGAAAAATAACTCTTCTTCGCGAAAATAACAAATCATAATTTTAACTGTTTACTAAAGTTCTTTGAAACCCACGGGTCACTTCGCAGTTCATCCATATATGCTTATTCACTTTTCAATTATGCAAAGGCAAATTTTTCAGGAAGTTGCGTAAAGCTACAGCATTCGCACTATAATGTATTCTCTGTCTTTTAACTTAAAACGAGAATTTTTTTATTTTTGTAAAAGAAATGTCCTCGCTTGTGGCTATCTTAATTTCAGCCTTCAAAGGCTGTGAAATTTTCTCTAAAATTATTTACTCATAAATAAATTGAGACATCGGGTTTATAGTTAAAATTCAAAATGCTCCGTAAATAAATTTAGATATAATTAATTTATGTATTCACTCTGAATCTTCCCTCTTATAAAATACTCTTTTTTATGTCGGGATTTTTTAAAGTTTAGAAATTTTGGTTTTTATGTTAATTTATCTCTTAAAATTCTTCTTTTCTTGTATTTAAATTTTTTATTAGGACTTTGAAGCCGCAGCCGAGGCTATCAAACATATTTCGCAACGACCAACGGACGAAGAACTTTTAGAACTTTACGGACTTTTCAAACAGGCCACGGTCGGAGACGTCAATACAGGTATTAAAAAATGGTTAATTTGTCTAACTAATTGCTGTTATTTATTGTCATAAATCTTTTAGAAAATGTATGTATCATTGATTGATTAATCTGTGTGATACACAGATTTTGTGTACACTTTTACTTTTTCGAAGTCTACAAAATACAGCTTAAAAAAGGTTTAATTTAATAGAAATACCATTTTACTTTGTAATCAAAATTTCAATATATAAGTAATTGAGAATTTTCCTCAATTAATAGCTAGACCAGGAATGTTGGATTTGAAAGGAAAGGCAAAATGGGACTTTTGGAATAAAAGGAAGGGCATGGCCAAAGAAGATGCGATGAACCAATACATCGCTCTTGTCGATAAACTTATCGAAAAGTACAAGTGATAATAGTGATAACAATTTTTTTTTGGATAGTAGAAAATAGTATATACCATAAATTATTGAACTTTTGCTCAATGATAGTATATTTTGAAGTTGGAACTGTTAAAACTTTACCCTCTATTTCTGTAATTTGTGTACCAATAAAACATAAATTGAAGTTGTTAAATTGTTTCTTGTTATATATCTGAATTTTGTAAAGAATTAATATTATAAAAGTGCTTTTAATTCAGAAGTTTTATTGAAATAAACCATAAATGGGTTTTTTAAAATAAAAAGCAATTTACTACTTTTAACCAACACCGATTTGATGCAGAAAAATTCAAGTTGATAACGATTTATGGACGGTCACGCCAGTTCGTGGTATAATCCATTTCCACTCTCATCATACGAGATTTAAAAATATAACGAGATAAAAAGATTGTTGAATACACTGTATCAGGCGCGATAAGTTTCTTTTATAGAAGTCAAACTAACAATATAAATGTTTCAGAGTGGCCGCTAAAAACAAAAAAAGTCATAAAATTTAAATTTTCATACCAGAAGAAAATGTTTAATTTAAATATATATTGTATTATATATTTAATTTAATACTAAATTAAAGTATTGTTATTTATTTATGAAAAATTAGCGTTTAGAAATGGTCTGGGATTCACAAACCGACCCGTTAAAAGTCTTGTAGCGCGACCCTACAATTAGGTCAATTTTTTGGAAAGTGATCAAAAGATTTCGAGGAATTCAAAAGGATTTCAACAGCTTTCAAAGGAAATTCGTAGGATTTTCAAGGATTTTATATATTTTAAGAAATGTTCAAAGCTTTTAAAAGGTTAAAAGAATTTTTAAGGTTAAAAAGATTTTAAGGCAGTCCAAGGGATTGCATAAAAATTAATTCAGGGATTTATTAGGATTTTAAATATTTCAAGGGGTTTTTAGTTATTAAAGCAAAAATTATGGGAATCTGAAGAATTTTGTCAACTTCATAAAGATTTGAAAAAACTCCATACTATTTCAAAGGTTTTAGGGTTTTTTTTGATGATGTCAAGTGATTACAGAGAATGTTTAAAGATTTTTGATGAGACATGCATGATTTCAGCCCTTTTCGAAGCCTAGGAAGCGGGGCTTCATAGAGAGTTAAAAGTACTTTCTTACTCCCTAGGGAGTGAAAAGTGACACCTCAGAGGTGATTAATGAAAGTTATACATCTATGAGCTTGCAATTTACGATATTCAACCCACTCACCGAAAAAACTCTAAGGAAATTTTGGTTGCACATAATAGAATGTTGCCGTAATTCATGGAAAGTTACCATATATAACTGGTGACAATACTATAAAAGACCGAAAGTTTCCATAAATTTCTGGAAATTTGTAAACATTTCCAAATTGAATTTTGGGTAATTTACCCATAAATTACTTGTAATCTTACCAAAAATTTCATAAATTTTCGGAAATTTATAAAAGCTTCGAGATATAATTTTAGGTATTTTTTCTTAAGTTACCATACATTTTCGGTAATATTGTCATAAATTACCAAAAATTTCATAAATATACGGAAATTTATAAAAATGTTTAAAATTGAATTTTGGGCAATTTATGGTAAGTTACCATAAGTTACCTTTAAAACTACTGTAAATCATGCTTCCTTTATTTGAAATCTAATATGGGCTGATAATTTTTTCGTTAAGATTTTATTATCGAAATGAAAAACTTCTGAAAAATAAAAAATAATGTTTAAATACAATTATGGCGAACAATAATTTTTTTCAAGGAAACTCTAAAAGAGGCTGGTCATATATACTCGGTTGGGGAAAAAGTCAAATAGAAAATTTTAAATTTTGTATAAATGCACTTTCTTAAAATTATGCTTCGATATGCAGTTACTAGGAAATCCGGAAACGTACTTAAAGATAAGTAATTCATAGCAATTCATTACAATTTTACGATAAAAAAAATGTTATACCTACAAACTAAAAATAACGCTGAGATTTTGAACCGGGGGGGGGGGGGTAACTCTCTTTTTATTGTGAATTCAAAGATGTAGGCCTAAAATAAACACACATAAAAAAAAGATATATATATATATATGCATGTGTGTATGTATGTATTATGTATGTATGTATGCATGTATAATGTGTGCATGTATGTATGTTTATGTATATATATGTATGTATATGTGTTTGTGTATATGTATGTATATATGTGTATATTCATTCTTTTTAGTCAAAACGCCTACAATGAAATTTGTTGTTAATGGTTCCTTTTTTGTCAAAAATTGTATTACTTGGCTCAAAATTGAATTTTCTTCAAAATTTGACAATTTTGTCAACATTCATCTTTTCCGTTTAAAAATTCTTTTTTTTCGGTAGAAAATCAATTCTTTTGATTAAAAATGCAAATGTTTGGTTGAAAATTCATCTGTTTCAGTTGGTTGACATTTTCTTTTCAACTGAAAATTTATCTATATTGTTGAAAAGTTAACTGTTTTATCGAAAATACCTGTTTTTAGCTTTGATACAGATTTAAATATTTCTCGAAAATTGGTCTTTTTTTGGTTTTTTATTTTTTTTCTGGATTTACATTTTATATTTCTTCAATTTTGCACATTTGGAATTGAAATTTCTTCACTTTCAATATATATATATATATATATGTGTGTGTGTGTGTATGTGTGTGTGTGTGTGTATGTTTGTGTTTTGGGAGGACTTTAAACAAGATGATTTTAACGACTGTCGGATATGACGTAGTTGTAAATCGACCCTTACATTCTCTTGTGTTTTCTGTAACAGTTTCGTGGTAACTCTAAAAGAGGCCGGTCATCTATACTCTGTTGGGGAAAAAGCCAAATAGAACATTTTAAATTTTGTATAAATGCACTTTCTTAAAATTGTGCTTCGATATGCAGTTGCTAGGAAATCCGGAAACGTACTTAAAGATAAGTAATTCATAGCAATTCATTACAATTTTACGATAAAAAAATGTTATACCTACAAACTAAAAATAACGCTGACATTTTTAACCGGGGGGCGGGGGGGCTCTCTTTTTATTGTAAATTCAAAGATGTAGGCAGTCTGAGAAGACGGCCGGATACTACGAGGGTAGTTCAATAAGTCCTTAGAATGAAGTAT
>NC_046658.1:59524247-59526366 GCF_010883055.1 Belonocnema kinseyi | reverse complement strand
TTCAATTGGTTATAAAAACACGTAAACTCAGAAGATGTGGACTGTGACTGCACCATATATCTAGTCGGGAGTGGTGCAGACTGAAAACAGATGATTTGGAGCAATTCGCGCGCCATATGTTGGTCATTCTAAGGACTTATTGAATTACCCTCGTAACTTCCATATATCTCCCAACCCTCCCTTTTTAAAAGTTTTTGGTGGGACTGACGTTAGAACTACAATCTCCACCATATGACGATTTGATACTTAACTTTGACATGAATTCGACTCAGAAAATAAACTTATTGCATAAAGGTGTTAGTTGGGCGTATAATCTAAACAATGAATAATACAAACTACAAAATAGCCTCGGAAAGGACTGGAACTTTTAATGACAAAAGACATGCACACGGAAAATCTAAAGGTCATGTTTCAGGCGACGAATGGAGACTTGGTGTTTGGAATGCTAGGGGAGTAAATGATCTCAAGGTAAAAGAATTGCGTGAAACTATATGGACGTGAAGAAACTAGACATTTTATGTGTGATCTGAAACAAAGAAAAAGGGGTGCGAAACCAAAGACATAAAAAACGGCTTGTTGAAAGGCGGATTTGAAATGTGGTCAGGAGTAGACTGTGAATAACATGGTAAACAAGGAGTAGGTCTAATTTTGAATGAAAGAGCAAAGCAGCATCTCGGAGACCATGGTTTCGTGTCTCCCAGACTGCTGTGGGCTAGAATGAAAGTAGGAATCAGAAGACTATTTATCATATCATGCTATGCGCCGGTTGATAGTGATCCTAGAGAAGTAAAAGACGCCTTCTGGGACACTTTAAATGACACAATAAGCATGTGCGAACATGGGGAAAGAATAATTGTACTAGGAGACATGAACGGTTGGGTGGGCATCCAAAATCAGGATACAGAAAGAGTATTAGGTAATTTTGGGGATCCAAGAACCAACTATAACGGAGATAAATTAGTTGGTCTATGCTTAGAAAGGGGTCTGTTTATTACAAATACTTAGTTTAGGCATAAAATGATCCACATGTACATCTGGTCTAAAGGAAATAGCCGCAGTATAATTGACTATTTTGTTGCGGATGAAAGACTAAGAGAGTTAGTCAAAGATACAAGAGTCATGAGGGGTCCTGAATGCAATACTGATCATTACCTTCTGATCTCAAAAATTAACTTAGGTCGGGGATGGAGAAAGAAGAGAACCAAGAAAGCAAAACAAACGCGAATCAAAACTGAGAACCTACAGAAACCGGATGTGCGAATAGATTTCCAAAACAAGATAATCGAAAGCATAGATAGGGCAACATGGGAGGACTGTATAAAAAACGAAGATATAGAGGGCACCTGGACAATGTTACGGGATATCCTTGTTAGATGTACGATCGAAGTGTGTGGTACCGCAGTTGTAGGAAGAATGTCTGGTGATGCGTGGTGGAATGATGAAATTCAGGCTGCCCAAAAAGCAAAGAGAGAAGCGTACAAGAGAACTCTGAACATCGCAGGTCTTAGCAATGAGGAATGAAATAGACGTAATAATGATTATAGACGCGAAAACAGGATACTTAAACGATTAGTTAAAGAAAGTAAAGATACAATTAGAGGAGAAGAAGAGATAAAAATACAAAACGACTTTGAAGGAAGCAGGAAACTACTTTATAAAAAAATGAAAGGAAACAAAAGTACAGAATTTGTCAACATGAGAAATAGTAGGCGGTAAATGGTATATGATGCAGACGGAATACTAGAGGCTTTTAGAGACTATTTTAGAAGACAATTAGGAGATGAAGCTAAAGGACACCACAACTGCGATGTTGAACACGATACGATGGAAAACTCAATTGAAAAAGTCTTTGTCACTGAGGTTAGGGATATAATTAAGAACTTGAAAAACAGTAAGGCTGCCGGGGTAGACGGCATTAACGCTGAAAGGCTTAAACACGGTGGCGCGTGCATACCACGTAGACTGTGCGAATTGATAAATTTATGTTTCGAGATGGGAGACGTCCCAGAAGATTGGAAAAAAGCGATTATCGTACCAATATACAAGAGAAATGGAGATAAAAGCGAGTGCAATAATTACAGAGGGATTAGCTTATTAAGCACCGTAAGTAAAATATATT
>NC_046658.1:59516269-59524147 GCF_010883055.1 Belonocnema kinseyi | reverse complement strand
TTGACCTAGAAAAAGCTTTTGACAAGGTAGATAGAAGTAAACTTTGGGAAGTCCTGAAAGAGTATGGAGTCAATGGATGGATCCTACAAGCTATAAAAACAAAATATACAGGTAGCAAAGCGAGTGTAAGAGTGAATGTGAAACTGAGTGACGGTTTCGATATTATTCAAGGAGTTAGACAAGGATGCGTTATGTCTTCATGGTTATTTATATTATTTATGGACAAGTGTTTAAAAATGGCTTTCTTCGACGAAGAGGGTGTGGATCTCGAAACAGTAAGGGTACGTGGGTTAGCGTTCGCAGATGATAAGGTTGTTATGGCAGAGTCTATCGAAGACTTACAAAGAATGTTGAATAAACTAGATGCAAGCGTGAAGAAGCATGGGTTTCAAGTAATTCGGGTTTCAATTGTATAAGAGCATCTGTCACTGAATTAATGGATTAATTTGATTCTTTTACACTGCAGAATTGGAGCATATTAATATATGAAATTCCACACGCCCAGCACAAAGACAACATTAACTATTTTCACGTAGTCGTTGAGAGACAAAAAAAAGTATTTAAAAACAAATATTAAATGATTGCGAGTATTTTGACTTTAAATATTAATAGTCCTGTTTAGAGTAAATACATATATTGCATTTTTAAACATTATATTACAAATAAAATTTCTAAGGCTACGGGGGTATCGAACCTACATATCTATTATACCTAAATCTAACGCCTAGCACTCGGGAGTGCTAACCACTGCACTAAACCGACAAGTTGAAACTCGTTGAAAAAGCCATCCTCATAAGGTACAGATCAGAAAAGTTAAATTACCAAATTTTAAGTTCTCTTTTTCTAGTTATTTATTATTATGCGACGTTATGTAAATATAAAATACACGAACTTTTAACAGGAACATTAATAAAATACTTTTTAAATAAATAATTTAAATCATTTAAAATTTTTCTTCGGGAGATATTTTGTTTTTTCCGGTTGTAGACTACTTGAAAACTTTTTAGAATGACAGGAAATGTAATTTTTTATGAACATTTAAAATTTTTAACGACGGAACTCAGAAATTTGATCGTAAGTGTTCACAATTTCTTAATAATAATTTTGTTTAACTTTCGTGTAAGGTTTGGTTTTTAGGTGTTTTATACTATTTTAAAACGTTGAAGATTGATAGAAAAGTCAGCCCCCGACTGGGATTTTGACATAAATTTTGCCTAGCGAGTCCCCGACCAGCGCAAGGTTAGGCTCTTAAAAAACAAACATAGCCCGGCTAGTCCCCGTCCAGAAACCTTGTTGTACTAGGACAAACCCGGGCTATTTCCACGCGGGCTTTCAAAATACTAAACTTTCAAACTAAAAGTTATAATTTTTGATAATTTCATTAGGAAAAGTTAAAATTGTCTTATTTTTAATTTAAAGCATTCAGAATTGAACAATTTTATTTTAAATTCAAGAATCTCGAAATTGAATGATTTCAGAATAAAATGTTAAAAATGGATCAATTTCAAAACGTTAAAAATGGAATATTACTTTCTTAGAATTTTGAGAAATATAGCATTTTAAATTTTAAACTATTGAACTTTAATAAATTTGAATTTGAACCGACTTGAGTTAGACAATTTGAAATTAAAAACTAAATTGAATGTTCCAAAGAAAAATCTTGTGAAATCCTAGAAATCTAAATTTTCATTAAATTAAAAAATAAATCCATCATTATTTTTAACATTCAAAATGGAAAAATTAAAAATATAACCTTTAAAATTAAATTATTTTGAAAAAAAACGTTGAAAATTAAGTAATTTTAAATGGAAAAGATTAAAAATAATAAAATTATACTCCAGAAACTTGAAACTCAAACGAATTTCAATTTTATTTAAAACTTTGTTGTGCTGAAATCCTTAAAAATTTCTATTAGATTAAGTAAATTTAATTATTTTAAAATTAGTATTTTTTAAATCGTTAATTATACTTTTCGGAATTCAACTATTTCAATGTTAAGCGAAAAATATAAACCTATGATAAGGAAAAATGGAAGATTTAGCGTTTACCATGAAAATTCAGAATTCTAACATTGTAACCACTAAAAATCAAAGAATCGATTCAATTATTCAATAGATACATTGCTTTTTCTTTAACTGAATTTGAAATTTTGAACTTTTTGGAACATTTTTAAAATAAAAAAAACTTTAATATTCAATGCCTCGTTCTAAAATCGGCTCATTTTTCAGGCTTGAATTTGAGGAATTCTCTTGATTTTTCATTGTTTTGAATTTGTTCTGGACGCTATTAAGTCTTTCAATTTGATAATTTACGATTTCGCAGAATTTAAGAAAACATAAATTTTTTTACTTTTAAAATTGAAACCAAACTATTTAGAATATTTAAATCTAAAATTATTAAATTAAACTTTCAAAGTGATCGGATAGATTTTTTACTAAAAAATGTGATTCTTGTAAAAGTTCTTTCAAAATTCAAGAATTTTACATATTGTGAACCTTTAAAGTTTAATTGTTCACAGTGGCGCTAATCCGCTCCCTAGTTATTAAAAATTTGAATGGTAAAATATACTTTTATACATTTTTATAGATATAAATACTTAAGCATCCATTAATTACTTAAGGCTTTTTGGGGAGAGAAGAATAAAGAATTTCTTGCGTAAGTTTCTTTTTGTCATTATTTTTCATTTTTCGCATTATTATTTATTGAATATTATAGAATGCACTTATCACCGAAAGAATAATTCAATTTTTTAACGAATTAAAATAATTTATTTATGCAAAATGAATTTTATCATTAGAACCGCTAGCTTTAAGAATAATAGTTTTGGTTATTTTTTATTGCTGATCAAATTAAAATATTTGCATTTTTTGTCAAATATACTTCTGTAAAATGTACGGCCCTGGGCGACGATTCGGTCGTTGGACTTGGAGGCTGATTGGACTGGAACTTGGATGTCGGCTTCGGCCAGTCGGGAGCATGTCGGGAGTATTCGTTTTCGTTCAGTCATTCCGATAACGGATAAAGAACGATATCGGGCTAGAGTTATTATCGGAAATCTACCTTCCTTATAGAATCTATTACTCTAGCCAACAAACTACACAGTCTGGAAACGTTCTTCGAGTCGTGCAGGTCAGTCATAAGAAATCGAATCACTTGTCTTACGATTTTCACAAATTGATTCTAATTAAAACAGAAAATAGCAGAGTACATACATCTCTGCGCAAACTGGTAAACGACTTGGTTGATTGAAAACAAGAAGATGTCGCTGGACGATGTGAGTAAACAATGCTAAATAATCTAAATTGTTGGCCATTCTATCAATATTGACATTATTGGATTCTTCCGGTTCCGGCTAATGAAGTTCAATCACTTCCGAATTACCGCGGGAAAAGTTCAGTGTATTTCTATGATGCTCTTGTGATAAAGTAGTATAGTAGACTGATCAAATTCAAAGAACCATGTTAAAAATTATAATTATTGAATTGCGTTAACTTGAATTTAACAGCACATTAATGTATTTTTCTTCGAATAGAGGGAAGAGAAGATTTGCTTTCTAATCATTGTTACATTACCATTCGGAAATCCAATGATTTCAAATGGCTGATTTCGTATTGAAATTAAAATTATTCGAAGCTAATTATTTGTTTTTAGAGAGTACACATATTTTTTGCTAAAAATAGTCAAAGAATGTATGATGGAATCAATTACTGAGGTCGAAGGTTGAATCTTTTATATTTTCTCGTAAATGCTCGATTCCGTAGTTTATCCTTCATTTAAGTCTTGAAATAAAAAGTAATTATACTAGTTTTAAACATTTAAAAATAATTACTCTATTTTAATGAATGAGTTCTATTTCAATATTTGCTAAGTGCAAAATTAGTGAATTTATATTTAATAAATAATACTTTTCGTTTCCACGTTGATGCAAGAATAGAAAAGATACGTTGATTCGAGACGAATCGATTGACTTAATATGAATACATTTGATCGAAGTATAAGGAAGTTATGGTCATATTTAAACTTTTTTAATCAATATAATTCAACATTGATGCAAGAACGGAAGTTATAGTAATTTATATAAATTTAAAAAATCTGTTTTAAATAAGAAACCTTTTTTCATCAACATGATTAAAAATTCATATAAGAATAGAAAAGGCTTTTTAATTTTACTTCCTTTAAGGAAGCAAATATATTTTCTAATTAATCATAATGGGGAAGCAAAGTGCTTGTCAAATGAGTACCATAAAATTGTAAATCCAAAGTGGAAACAACCGGAAACAAATTCACCTGTTTTTACCACGCACACCCTAAACTTCTTCCAGTTGCTAAAAGAAAAATTTAAATCGCGGTCTTGCGGCCTAAACCGCCTAAAAAGGGTTATAACTATTTATTAACGTTAACTAGGTGTAGTATTCTTGCTCTAATTGGGTCAATTTTTATCTGTTGGCGTCTTATTGTACCATTAGTTTTATTTTCTCGATGCATTTATTATTTTTACGGAAATTACCCTTTACTGAAAGCTGATCGTACAGAATTAGATAACCAACAAAATGGGAATTTTTCAAGAGTGAAAAAACCTTCTCTAAATTTGAAATCACTGTTTAATAATAAAAGAAATGCCTGCTCGCGAGCCGCAGTGTTGCTGCATGCAATCATGAAAAAAAGTTGGATAAAAAAAAGTTATCCAGGCGTAAATTTGAGATTAAAATTATGTGCGTTTTTAAAATCTGTTTTATATAGCGATTACAAAGCGGATTTTCAATTGTTTGCAAAAAATAAAAATTTACTCCCGTGATAAGATGCTGATAAGATCGCGATAACAAAGTATGACATTTTTTTGGCTAAAATTAAAAAAAAAACATTAATATCTTTTCCGTCATTAAATGATGACTGACAAAAATATCAACGTTAAAAGGTTGAAAAACAATAATTAAAATGATTACGTTAAAATTGTAACTAATATTTTAAATCGATTTTTTGAATTGTATAAGAAAATCATATAATTATATAAACAAATATATATTTTGTGAAACTCCCTTTACCACAATATTATCTTCGTTACCAGATAATAAACACATCAATTAATATTCTACTTTTTCTAAAACTTTTTTCTTAAGCTGTCGGTAATAGGGATCGTCCATATATTACGTAAGAATTTTTTCTTTTGTTTATATCGCTGTGTCCTTTTCAACTTGATAAAAATATTATTTTCGTCTTTATTCAAACAACAGAAAAACGTCTTACGTAATATATGGACAATCCCATACCGCTGTTTACCCTAAATAAATTCTTTGATTTATTAATTTTTTAGCAATTCAACAAAGCTGTAGAGGATGTGAAGGAATTGGCTTCTACGCCTTCTGATGCTGATCTCTTGGAGATTTATGCTTTATACAAACAGGCTACTGTCGGTGATTGTAATACAGGTAAATATGATTAAATACCAAATATTGTGTCTGGATAATTGTTTGATGAATTTGGTTCTTTTATTGAAAAATCTCCTTTTTTACTTTATCTTCTTTTAATTGTTAAAGCTAAAAAAATTCCATTTGAAGTAATAAAACCTAAACTGTAAACCATTTTAAGCAATTTTAAGCGAGAAATATTACAAATTAATTATATTTTTGTTCTAAACTGAGCCTTTTTTCAATTAAAAGTTACAATATTTTAATTTTAAATAGTTTAAAAATCCTTAAACAGCTTTGAATTGTATTTCAAAATCTGGAAGTCTACATGTTGTTTTAAATTTATTTCAATTTTCAATTATTCTTATATTTTTTTAGAGCTTCTAAAACTCTTTTAAAAGGATTCGAATTCTTCAGAAAAACTTTATGCAAAATAAAGCAAATTTCCTTCAAATCTTCTAGATTCATTTTTGAGAATTGAGCTGCCGGATCGAATAAACTTATTTCGCCGGGAGTGGGAAGGCCCCTGGAAGTTTTTAAAAGCATTTTCGAATTTTAATTTTGAACGACTATATTTAGATGTAGAATTTCATTACACATCTTTTTTATCTCAGGCTAAAAGTTGTAGCTTTCTTAGTTTTCTAGTTAAAGCTAAAGAACTGCATTTTTTTGGAAAATCTATTTTAATTAGTTTTCTACTTCAAGTCGTGCTCATTCAGTCAGGTTTTAGACTTTTTCAATAAAATTTTTAGGGAATGTAGTTCGAAATGCCCTTTGACTGATGAATCAAAAGAAATTCAAAAATTTATTTTTAAAAAACTTGTTAATTCTTGTCTGATGCGTGGCGCAAATCGGACTTCTCTAACGTCCAGCGGGAAAGTTGTTAACAACAGTAGAAAGATGTTTTATGGACAATTTTAGCCCAATCGAATTGATATTCGAGAAATTTTAACGTCTCGAGTCGCTAGCGGCTAGGCGATACGCGCGCGAACTATAGTGAGAGTTTAAGAATCGATTAATAACACAGTTCACCGGTGTCAAAAATAAAAAACTAATGAAGCAATAAAATAATGTCAAAGTATTATGAACAAATAAATAATATTGCATAATGTAAAATAATTTATTCATTTAATATTATGTACAATAGAATGGTTCTAAATATGTTAAATATTATGTTTTTTAAACTAATGAGATCCTTGTTCGCTTTGACATGTACATTCTATTTACGGAAAGTACACAGCAATTATTTTTTATTCAGAACATCTGTCATCGTCCAAAGCCATATTTTGATTCTTACTCTCACCAGGTTTAGTTTCAATTAATTAAAAAAAAGTAACGCCCATTACAACATGAATGAAAAACAAACGCACTTTCTTGATCTTTCACTTTTTTTAATCCCAGGAATTTGAAGCATTGAAAAATTCGTGGAATTAGAAATCCGATTAATCTCAACTATTAGATGTTCATGTTTTCCTTCTGTACAGTTTGTCTCACAAATAGAACCATTCTCTTGTACATAATATTAAATGAATAAATTATTTTACATTATGCAATATTATTTATTTATTAATAATATTTTGATATTACCTGATTACTTGATTAGTTTTTATTTTTTGGCGCCGGTGAACTTTATCATGACTCACTTCTGAGACTCGCAACAGCCCGCACGCGAATCCTATATGCGCCGCGCATCAGAAAAAAATTAACAACAATTTGATTAAAAAGGACTAAAAACTGACTGGGCACTAGTTGAAGTGAAAAAAGGAATTAAAATAGATTTGTCTAAAAAAAGTCAGTTTTTTAGCTCTAACTAGAAAACTAAAAAAAACTACAACTTTTGACTGGAAGAAAAAAGATGCGCAATTAAATTCTACATCTACATCTATTCTTCAAAAATTAAAATTCTAAATTTTGCTTGAAAGCCTCCAGGGATTTTCCCACTCCCGGCGAAATAATTTGTGTCCTTACTCGATCCAGCAACTCAAGTTTAGACATCTTTTTAAATACCCTTAAATATGCTCTCAAAATTTATTTTCCATTTTCCTATGAATTTTAAGAAAATGTTTTTTATTCCTTTGAAGCCTTTCATAATTCTTAACGCAATAACGACATATGGATGGAATCCCACGTTGTTAGTAGTGCTCTGAAAATTCAGGTTGTTGTACTTGGATTAAAAAGCTTCTAATTTTTTTTTCTACATCTGCAAAAATCTATATTTTGTTTTAAATTATGTCGGGGGCTATTTGCACCAAAATTTCAGTACGAATAGCCGGATTTTGTGGGTATACGTAGACACTTTGTCAAATATTTCTAAATATGAAGCAATTATTCTTCTTTTTCCTAATTAGAAAATTTTAATGTTAAAATTTTAGGCTAAAACAGTATTTTAAATTTAATAAAAGCCTTAGTTATGAACATCTTTGTTTGAATATGTATTAATATTATAATTATATTATTATATTAAAATTATATA
>NC_046658.1:59497747-59516169 GCF_010883055.1 Belonocnema kinseyi | reverse complement strand
ATCATAGTTTTCTCCGCATTTTTGTCATGAGAAGTCCTTGCTTGCTCAAAATTCGCTCGATAAACGAAACGCTGGAAGTTACAAAAGTCCGATTCGCGCCGATAATGATAAAAATCATTATAATTTCTATTAGTTTGATTAGCGTTGTACCATAATTGAAAAAGATAAAAATTCAATTGATTGTTTAAGAAACTGTTTGCTACTCTTTGTACGATTCCCGGTCAAAAAATAAATTCACTGTCATTTCCCGGTTTGTCACCCTGAAAATTCTTGTAACGTTAATTATATTACGAGTTAACCTTGTTTCTCTCAAGTAGATGGAAATCAGGATAAAGGCATTTTATCGATTTTTACCAAAGATATTGCAAAAATAATGTATATTTCAAAGTTTTATTGAAATTTAAATAAAAATATAATAAAACATTGTGACGTTGAACAAAGAAGTTCAAAAATTCGACATTTCATCTTTAGGGAAATAGTAAGAAAAATCAAATGAATATATTTCATACATTTTATAAAAATCTTGTGATTATACATTTCATATAAAAATTTTAATTTATAATGAAAAGAAAATATTATTAAAATAAAAATAATGAATAAACATTTTTTTAAATAATTAACTTCAACTATTCATAAAGATATTGGAATATTATATTTTATATTTGGAATTTGATCAGGAATAATTGGTATTTCTTTCAGAAGAAAAAAATATAAAATTGTTTTCAACATTTTTCCTCTATTTTTTAACTTTAAGCTTTGAAGATCTTAAGAAAATTAAAAAACATTTAAATTTGTAGTATTTTTGCAATATTGTCTTTAAAGAATGACAAAATGACTCATATTTAATTAATATTAAAAAAACTTGAGTCATCATTGATAAAGGGGCGGTTTGTGATCAAGGATAAGTTTGGCGTATGCAAATAAATAAACTTTACATTGCAATAAGACATCTTTAAATTGGTCAAGTAAAAAAATTTGGTCAGAAAAAAGAGTTTTAAATTGGCTGATCAATAGACATTCTGATTTTAAATGTGAAAAATAATTAGGTATATAAAGTGAAGGGGTAACTATAATATTCGCGAAACAATTTAGATTTTTATTTAAAGCTTCTGTGGCCTTACTCATTCACACATTACTTATTAGCCACCTATCTAAAAATTAAACAATTTCGATTCCCTCTTCCCAGCAAGACCAGGAATGTTGGATTTCAAAGGAAAAGCGAAGTGGGACGCTTGGAACGGTAAGAAGGGTCTAAGCCAAGACGACGCTAAACAGCAATACGTAGACAAGGTCGAAGCACTGACCCAGTCCATTGGAAAGAAGTAATCGAATCGCACTTGTTTATTTTGGTGCAATATTGTCTTTCTAAATCCGCCTTTGCAAGCCTTGCACAAACAACGCACTTCTACACGAGATAAAGAATGGCGATATACCGAGTCATGGCCTTCAATCATGATCTATACAATTTTGTTACTTCTTAGCTTTTATATTATAATTTATATCTATAAACGTACATCACAAAATATTACATCACACAAGATTGCAGACTAGGGAATTGATTAAAAATAAAAACGTTAGTGAATCATAATAATGTATTTGTTTTTAAGCTTAAACACTTGTTCCTTATCATTATATACACATACGCGATTATTTATTACTTAAGTGAAAGGGTAAAATGAGATAAACTTAAGTGATAAGCTATAAGATGGAACCTTTCGCGAAAATACTTATTCCTTCTAACAATGCGCTTCTGATTCACAAATAAAAAGTCATTTCAATTCGGATGATTGTTCCTTGATACTAGGAATAATTTAATTATAATTGCCTGTTTAACAATCGTTACACTTATTTACGATCTGCAAACCCATAGTGCAAGATCATCAAGTAAACCTTATGTTTAGATACACGATTAATTTCATCGATGAAAGTAATATTTCTACCAGTAAATAATATAATATGTCCAAGGATAGTTTAGAACCGTTTCTTCAAGAAAACAGATCCAAGAAATATTACTTCCAAATCGACAATATCCTCAATGGAACGTGATATCAATATTATGGATATGAACTTATTATCGCTTCGTAATTTATATAAAAAAAATTGCTACTCAAGAGTATATACGTATTTCCAAACTTCTTGAATCCATTATCTAGAAACTATTAAAATAAAAATTATTCTTCAAGACAATTCAGATATCGCGTCACTCTTTTAAACTCGTGCCACTACCAAGTGACGTCAAATTGTGGCGCGAAAATTAAATTGTAATTAACTTGAGCTTGTGATTAAAGTATACGGTTTAAATTTTGTTTTTTCCTCATGAAAATTGCTAATTGAGATTGGAAATTGTACAAGCGCGCAAGTAATCGTCGAATCGTTAGTCATTCTTACAAAGCGATGCACTTCCGGAATCGCGCTTTCACACCGAGTTGCTCAATACTTTGTACAACGCCTAAGTTTGTTGTCTTTCTACTAACATAAGAGCGCAACATTCGTCACTCGTCGATCATCACACTCTTTTTCCATCAAGTCTCATGCACTCGACACATTCAAGAAAATTCCAGTTACACGTATTGTAAGTACTACGAAAGATGATTCCGACCGAGACCTCGGAGCAGTCCGATTTGTCTCGCAACTCGGTGTTGTATCACTCTGTCATTGAAAGTGAGAAGGAAAGTTGTTGCCGTTACAGGATTAAATTTATTTACCTTAGCCGTACAGTTCTCGCATTACTTTTGGATTAAGCTATCATCGTATCAATGCCGTGCCAATTAACAAACCGGACATTTTCCTGGCTCCAGCACTGTCCCTGAAATGCGTTTCCACGTATCAGCAGACAGACGAGACGGAAATCTAGAGCTGCTGCTGTTGTTGTTTGTTACTAGTATTCATCGTCACTAAAGTTCGTAGTTACAACTTACAAATGATTTTGTTTAAAAAGAGCAGTTAGGAAAAAGAATCGCAGCTAAGCTTCTTAAGTTTACTTCCTCTTGTTCTTGTCGTGTTTCGCACTCGAGTGCGAGTGGTGGTGCGACTTTAGCCTGGAACCCTTGGGATGGTCGTGGTGTATTTTGGAGCCGTGGGTCCCGAGCGACGCCCCGTCGTGGATTCGGTCGTTGACCTGACGACTCGTCGATGCTTCGTCCAACCTGATAAAACAGAAAAGTTGACGAGAACTGAAACTTGGGAGACTTTCCGTTAGTAAATTTCAGCTTTAGAATCCGCTCGCTCGAGCTGCTCGCCCTATCACAGTCATTAGTTTTAGCGAGGGTCGCTTAGTCTGAAGGATTAGATGAAATTGCGGACAGTCCGGAGCATTACGTCGACCAGCGAAGCAACGCTGCCTTCATGCTTGTTTGATTTTGTTATTTTTATTATTATTATTATTATTATTATTATTATTATCAGCGTTGATCGAGCGATGGCTGGGCAGAACAAATGGTGCCGAGCCAGTCTCGGGACGCTTGTTGTTCTCCGGAAATTTAATGCTGATAAAGCGACGATGTCGGTTTAGCAGGATTTTTAGCAGCAGATTGTGTGTGAATTGTAGGAGAGGAATTTCTCAAACTGATTGATTGATTGATTGATTATCGTAGCTCGAGCGAATAAAATAGAAATTTAACTGTACGTTATGGATTGAGGCACTCCGTTCACTGTTTTCGACTTCAACACGTCATTTTCGAAGGACATTATGGTCTCCTTCCCGTTCTCGGTGACTCTGAAACAAAAATTCTTTAATTAGTTTCGGTATTTCGAAGAAAAATCAAAATACATAGCAATAAATAGTTTTAACACGAAAGAGAAAAAGTTGATGATCTTAATGATCTTTTTTTTATCTTTAATCTTTAATTTTTTTCATTGGATATCCATCGGTCATTTGAAATTTATTCGCGGCGATAAATAAAAGTCAGAGAGAAAACAAAGTTAGTTCAATAATAACAATTTGTATATGTTTTAAATCGCTATCATAATCAAGAATATTTCCTCTTCTTTCATTGATAATTAAATCACGATATGTATACGTATAAGTAAATATTTCTTTTCAACATCTCTTATTTCATTCTTACCATAATTTATATTTTGAATGCAAATTTGAAACCACACTCTTCAATGCTCTACTCAAGCTTTAAAAAGTTCAAGTTTGAGCGCCTAAAATATTGTACAGCGTGTGCGCATTTAAATCCCTGAATCTTAATTTCCTTTGATTGAGCGTAACCTCAATTTTTTTTAAACATTTTATTCAGAACCAGCTTACATTCACACGAAAGGCGATATCGAGTTGAAAATTTGGAAAATTAAATAAGAAGCACCAAGAAACTTTTGTAATTTTTGTTTGAAACCATTTGTTGTGCTTTTTTCATAATTATAGAAATTTAGGACCTGACAAACGTTTCTTCTTGCTTCTCATTTAATTTTCCAAACAATTTTAATGTTGGATATGAAAAAATGTGAAATCTTTTTTGACATCGTCTTAAATTCTTTGAAATTTACCTTACTTACCAACCTGCCTAGATTTATTTAAAAAATCGATTTAAATCACAAAACCCGTGACAACAAATTGTTGAATTTTAAGACTTCTAAAAAGATTTTCAATGATTTAATAAATGATTGATTCTAGTTATTAAGACGTGTTTGAAAAAATGCTTACTTTCGTAATTCTAATATTTTTAGGGATCCACACTTTTTATAATAATAATTATTGTTAAATTTTAAATATTAAGTTTTTTCTCCATAACAAATTGTACACATTTCAAAATCATACATGTATAATTGATCATTCAGAAACTGTTGAATTTAAAACGTGAAAATATGATCTAATATTACGAAATCAAACTTATTTAATTTCAAATGCTATTAATTAGAATTTGCCAAAGCACTAAAAAAAGTATGTACTTTTGAATATTTGAAAATTTCAAAATTAAACCCTGAGGGATAAAGTAATTTTAAATTGAAAATTGTTTTAATGTTGAAATTAATGTTTTAATGTTTAAATTTAAAAAAACGCCGTTTTTGGCTTTATTTTGGTCTCAAAGAATAGCTTAAGTTCCTTCATTTAAGAAAAAACGAAAAAAGGAACTTCTTTCAAATTCTGATAAATAATTAAATTAATGAAATAAATATTACATGGAATGTATATTTGAAGAAAAAATATTTAGCATTCACTAAAAACTGCGCTTAAATTTGTTAAAAGCTGGTTTTTGAAAAATTTTCAAAATTCTACACCTTATTAAATTTGTTATCAACCGAATAAGGTTTGGCTACTTTTTGAAAATTTGAAAAACATGCCTGAAAAAATGACAAAATTTATTTAAATTTAAATTAAACAATTAAGCAATAAAAAAATTTTTTGAAACTGTTAAAATTAAAAAAAAAACTTAAATTAATTATAATAGATAATTTTGTAAGTTAAAAAACGTTAACTACTCGCGGCAGCATATTCTAGTTTTGAATATAATAATTCTGTAGATGTAAAACGAATGATTGTATTTTCAAATACCGTATATTTAAAGAGAAAAAAGAAAACGCAGGGGAATTAGGGATAATACTGTGATGTCTGAAAATAGTTTATGTCTCAGTCTGCCAATTCTTTGAAAGGATTATCATCGCTTTCATCTTCGAATTTTTATTTCTAAAGCCTGATCCACTTTATCGTGAATTTTAAACAGGTAATAAAATATGGAATCTTCCCAAGAAGGAAGAAGCAACGATTGGGTTAAAATGTTATTTCCTTGAGTTCTTGGAAAATATATACATATTATTTTACGAGAGAATAAATTCAGACTTGAAACGGGAATATCTTACTTTTTCGTAGTGATCTTCTTTCCATTGATGAACCTCGTAGACGTGCTAGTTCGCTTCATGGCAGTCCCGCCGCTGGGTCCACCAAAGTTGTTGAATGTGCTGAAGGAGGTAAAGTTTGGACCTCCTCCACCTCCTGCGCCTATCAAATCACCAAAGCCGAATGGCGCAAATGGCGAGAAGAAGGATGTGCTCAAGCTATTGTTACTAGGATGACTGTGCCTGCCACCAGTCCATATATTTCCACCGAAGCCTTAAACATTTAAAAAATTAAAACCATGATTTATTACTACTTTTCAACTTTTCATCTTGATATTTTGCAAAAATAAATAGTTTAAAGTTTGATCTAATCTTGGATTAAAGTAAACCTGAATTTAATTTAAATTTGGAAAGAACAAGTTAAATAAAATAAGACTTGAAACCGTATGAATTTTGACTTTTCAAAATCAAGCTTTCAAAACGGAGAAAACTTGATTCAAAACTCAACATTAAATTAAACAATGTGTCTAGTGAAGACCTACGACAAAATTTCCGTACAATTCCCGCAGGCTTATTGAAAATTCCCGTACACATTAGATTAAAAAGTTTCTACGTTCTATTAATGAATTACGTGTCAATTTATTTTTCTAAAAAATAGATTTTTATATTTAATACTACTCCTCAAAAGATAATTCTTGCATATCAGGCTTCTGTTATCAATATCATTTTCTAAGTAACACCTTACACATAATAAGAGACTATTTTATCAGTAAGTTCTAAAGTATTAGAAAGTCTTTCGCGCTGCACGCTCGGTATTTGTACTTCCTCAACGTTTGCGAAAAGAACTTTTAAATTTGATGGTTAAACATCGAAAACTGTCATTTGATGATTGTGAAGTCTCTTTTGTTAAAGTTCTTTCGGCTTTAATGAACACATCCTCACTACGTATCATTGCTTCGCACTCGGTTTTGTTCAAAGTGCTAACTTTTCTACATTGTGTTCAACTCTATCTAAATGAATAATATATTTATTACCGTACCTAGGCCTGAGGCTTCATATTTAGATATTGCAAAATTAAGTACAATTTTTACTTTTCATGATTACTTTAATATTTGAACTAATGTTTATTCTCAGCTAAACTAAAAAAATGTCGTACCTGGTGTCGTTTTTTCACAGTTTGTAGAAAACTGTAATGTTCTTTTTCACGATAAAAACAAAAACTAAGCATTTCTATCACAAAGTGAATAATAACAAATTTGTAGATCTTTTTTGGGTGCATACATTGTGTCAATTCATATTCTTTTTGTTACTACTACCCTTCTAGAAAATGATTAATAAAGAAGGTTTTATTTCTTCTTGGGGTGAAAAACTTTTGTTTATTAATGTTTTTCCGTACCTTTGGTCGTTTTTCACAATTAAAAAAAATTATTGTTATTTTTTACGATTTGAACCAAAACTACGCGTCCTGTCAAAAAGGGATTAATCAAAAATTGGCAGATCTTCTTCAGATGCACAATTTGTTTAAATCCATCTTTTTTTCGTAGCTTGTGTCGTTCATCCACATATTTAATTATTTATTAATATTTTTTACGATTAAAACAAAAACTATGCGCTCCGTAAAAAATTATAAGTAACAAATTTGTAGATCTTCTTTGGGTGTACAACTTTTGTTCATTAACTTTTTTTGTACCTTGCGCGTTGTTTTTCCGAAAATTATTGTTTTATTTTTCATGTTATTTTTCACGATTAAAACAAGAATTATGTATCCAATCAAAAAATGTCGATTAACAAATTTGTAGCTCTTTTTTTTTGGCTAATAACTGTCTAATTACATACTTGTTTCGTAGCTTCTGTCGTTTGTCAAACAATTTTATTTTATTTTCGATCTTGTTTTTTATGAATAAAACAAGAACTACGCGTCTTATTAACCCTTAAACGGCCAAAACGCCACTACCGGTACACTGCTTTTCAACGGCCAATAACTAAGACTATTCGACACTAAAAAAAATTGAGACACATATATTTTTATTGCTTAAGATCTCCTCTTTCCGACGGTGCCAATGAAATTCCTCAAAAAATTTTCTTATTATCCCAAAATGCAGTTTAAACAAAAAAAAAGTGATTTTTCGTGCCTATTTTTTTTGTGAACCATTTTCCAAAGCTTTTCGAGTATGTAATTAACCTGGAATCTCACTAACGGGTGGAATAAATGTCTAAACTTTGAGAATCCATGGTACAAAGATCGATTTTTCGTTTTAGTATTTTCAAAATGGCGTCTTAATGGCAAAATTTTTGTGAAAACATTTATGAATTTTTTTACAATAAACGATGCGCTTTTCGGAAAAATCATCAAGAATAAAAAGATCTTGTAATCAGCCAAGGAATACGACTGATTTTTTCTAAGCGTTTTGAGCAAAATTTTGGATTTTGCATATGAACAATTTTTGCAAAATTCAAAATTTTGCTCAAAACGCTCCGGAAAAATTCAGGCGTATTTCTCGGCTGATTACAAGAACTTTTTATTCTTGACGAATTTTCCGAAAAGCGCATAGTTTTTCAATAAAAAATTTTCATAGTTCTAAGCATCGTGTAAGAGTAAAATGATTCACGAATATCTATCGTCCGTCTGCCGCAAACAAAGTTTACGTTGCCCAACTATCACCAACGTGGAGGTCGCCGAATCTCGATAGCCTCTTTTTTTTTAAAGGGATTTTATATATTTTTTTACACTTTTTTATTTTTTTTATGGAGAATTTTTTTCATTTCAGATTTCAATCCGTTGATATCATTTTGATCCTGCTGTTTCAGAATGTAATTTTGAGAAACAATGTAAGCAGCAATACATGTTGCAATCAATGCAAAATCTAGTAGTCCTCTGGCGACATTGTTCATTATTACATAATGCTCTTGTTCGTGATTCGTATCTGTGAGTTTCGAAATCACCTAGTTTTGATTGCGACAAATATTTCCTGCTGATTTCTTTACAGAAATTTCCAGGGCAAACTTTTTCTTCGTTACTCCATAAAAAAACGTGATTTGGTTCCAATTGTTTTTGAGATGCTATGTAGTTATGGAAAACAGATCTATAATGATACATTCGGTCTGGGAAATTCCGATCCCGAATTCTCGTTTTGAATTTTGCAAAAATTGTTCATATGCAAAATCCAAAATTTTGCTCAAAACGCTTCGAAAAAATTCAAGCGTATTCCTTGGCTGATTACAAGAACTTTTTATTCCTGATGATTTTTCCGAAAAGCGCATCGTTTATTGTAAAAAAAATCATGAATGTTTTCACAAAAATTTTGCCATTAAGACGCCATTTTGAAAATACTAAAACGAAAAATCGATCTTTGAACCATGGATTCTCAAAGTTTAGACATTTATTCCAACGGTTAGTGAGATTCCAGGTTAATTACAGACTCGAAAAGCTTTGGAAAATGGTTCACAAAAAAAAAACTAGGCACGAAAAATCACGTTTTTTTTTTGTTTAAACTGCATTTTGGGAAAATAAGAAAATTTTTTGAGGAATTTCATCGGCACCGTCGGAAAGAGGAGATCTTAAACAATAAAAATATATGTGTCTCAATTTTGTCTAGTGTCGAATAGTCTTAGTTATTGGCCGTTGAAAAGCAGTGTCCCGGTAGTGGCGTTTTGGCCGTTTAAGGGTTAAAACGAGATTGATAAAAAATGTGTAGATCTATTTTGGGTGCATAATTTTTGTTTATTCATATTTTGTACTATCTTGCATAGATAGACCGCAAAATAGAATTTTTGATTATTTTTTTTGCGATCAAAATTTGAATTTTCGATTTTCCAAAAAAAAAAAATCAAAAAGTTGTTAAGAAAATAGCATAGTGTTAAAAAAGCAACGTTTTTCTTCTCTTAACTTTTTTTTCATATCACGCTTTGTTTGGCTTAAAATTTTCGTTTTTACATTCTCATCAGAGAAGGTATTAGATTTGTGTAAAATTTGCCCCCCCCCCCCCAGTTTTTGTCAAATGTCCACGTTTTGAAACACCCTGAATCCCAAAAACAGGTTTTTACGAATGTGTATGTCTGTCTGTATGTCTATCTGTCTGTGAACACGATAACTTTTGAAAAAATTAACCTATTAGATTGGCCTTTGGTACACTCGTTTAGTGTCCTAAATCCATTTTGGATTTATTTTATTTTATTATTTATATTTTTTTATATTTTTTATATATTTTATTATGTATATTTGATCGATTTTGGATAGAAAATCAAAAAGTGGGCACATTTTGAATATTTTTAAGACCACTTTTTCAAAAATCCCAAAATTCTCTGTACGGTTATTCATAGTATTCAAAAATTCAAAAAATTCATCCTAATGACTGTTTTCATAATATCAAAAATTACCAAAGTTATAGCATTTACAAAATTCCAAAAACCACACGAAAATGAACGTTTTAGGCCAAATAACGCAAAATATGAAAAAAAAAAAAAATGAAATTTGAATGCCCTACAAGATTATCATAACAATTTAAAAAATTTTTTTAAATCAAAATTTCATATTTTGACAGCATACAAAATTATGAAAAATCAAAAAATTACATTTTTCGGCTTTTTTCCACTTTTTGATAGGATGTATCATGAAAAACTTATGTCATTTAATTTCTTTTTCGTCTCGTGTGTGGGGTTTAAAAAAATTTAATTAATAATTTGTTATTTTATCATGTTAATAAATTCTCATCAGAGAAGGTATTAGATTTGTGTAAAATTGACCCCCCTCCTAGTTTTTGTCAAAAATTTACGTTTTGAGATCCCTTGAATCCGAAAAACAGATTTTTACGAATCTGTCTTTATGTCTGTCTGTCTATGAGCACGATAACTTTTGAATAAAATAATCTATTAGATTGGCCTTTGATACACTCTTTTAGTGTCCTAAGCTAAATGCCAAGTTCGTTGGTCAACTATTTTAGATAAACATTCTAAAAGTGAGCGTATTTTGAAATTTTTTGAGACTACATGTTTCATGATTCAAAAATCAAAAGTAAATAATAAAAAATTGTATTTTGTTGTCAAACTACGCAAGGTAGGGCAAAATTAGGAGACAAAAATTATGCATACAAAAAATATCTACAAATTTGTTATTGATCACTTTTTTATAGGACACGTAGTTTTTATTTTATTCATAAAAAAACAGTGAAAATACAAAACTTAAATTTTTCGATACATGATACAAGCTAAGACAAAATAAATAGATAACATTTTTTACCGAAAGTAGAGATCAACAGTTTTGATTAATGGTTTTTTTTTATGATTGGTAGTTTTTATTTTAATCGTGAATAACAACTTTAAAAATAAAAAAATGGCATTTTTGGTAAAATGACACAAGATATAAGAGAAAGGTTGTTTAACCCAAAAAAATCTAAAAATTTTTTGAAATAATTTCTTGGTAAAATGCGTGGTTTTTGTTTAAAACGTAAAAAATAACTTTATAAATAATGAAATTGACTGTTTGGAGAAACGGCACAAGACAAATTAAAATATTCATAAGGTCGTATATTCCAAAATGTAGCTACAAAATTCCCTTCACCTATTTTTTTCATACGACAGGCCGTTTTTTTACTTTTAGCATACCAAAATTTACCAGTTTTTTTAGTCTCCAAGGCTTTTTTCTCATTTATATTTTCAAATTCAAAACATAAAAAATAAAGAAAACTTATGATTCAAAGTATTAAAATCGCACTTTCTGAATCAAGGAATATGATACGCAACCATTCTTTAAACAATTAAAAACGTAGAAACTGCATAGTTTTAAGATAATATATTATGAAATAAATATAATATTTAAAAAAATACTACAATGTACAATTTTCAATTAGTTAAAAAAAAATTTAATATAAAATTTTCAAAAGAAACTTATTTAAACTAACCACTTTCAAAATAAATCAGTTCTACATTTTGTACAATCATAATTCAATAAATTCAAAAATGAGTTTGAAATTAATTAGGGAAAAATTAAATAAACTTCAAAATAATTGGATCAAATGCCTCCAAATTTAGGGTGAGTTTTAAAGACTTCAAGATGAATGAAATAAAAACTTTAAAAAACTTTATCGAATGAATAAAATTGAGTAAATTTAGAAGAATGTAAAAAAATTTAGGATAAACTAATAATAATTTAGGGTGAATTCAAAATGAATGGCAAAAAATATTTTCAAATTTTTTTAAACTGGACAATGAAATTTTGTCTGTTTTAATACCAATGCAAGTTACGAATTATAATAATCTACATTTATGGGAATGATATAAAATTTCAGGGATAAATTCGAGTGCGAAGCACAAGATACGTGATGAGAATGTGTTCGTTAAAGCCGAAGGAGCTTTAACAAAAGAGAATTCACAATCATTAAATTACTGTTTTCGATACTTTTACCTTTAGTTTTAAATAGTCTGTGCAGAAAAGTCAAGCGCATAGCGCGAGAAAAATATATTATCGAGTGCCTATATCGAGAATGTGCCCGCGAATCGGGTACATTTTTTTCAATTTTGTGAATGCTACGATGCTATTCTGGTAATTTTTTTGTTTAAAAAAAGTCGTCAGGGTGAATTGTTAATCTTTTTGTGTTCTACAAACAACCGTACATATAATATTTAAACCTTTAAAGAAATGGTCTCAAGAATGTTGAAAATGCTCTAAACTTTTGATTTTTATCCAAAATGCCCGACTAAAGAACTTGAACTTCAGTTTATTTTGTCAGTGAAAACACTTGCGTTTTCGAAAAAAATTTAAATAGGTCTAGAACAAAAATGGATATTTAAAATATCTTCTCGTAGCGAATTTTTATCATCAAAAAGTCCTTAACAGGAAAAACCTAAACAAATAGGGATGTTCAAAATATTGCTAAATGTTAACTAAAAAATATATAATTTATACAAGAAATATAAAATTGAATGTTTTGTTTTAATTTGTTATACTTCTTACTTTTTTCTAGTGTTTTTTATCAGTAAGAAGTTCTGAATTATTTAAAATTATAAGTTTTTTAAATATTGCTATAGAAGAAAGTACTTAAAGACTCATTAAAATGACTAGGTGTAAAACACGTTTCTTTCCGTTTTTTAATGTTTATTTCATGGACTTGACGATATTTTTAACGGTATTTTGATGAGCATATAACCCTTAGATGTCTAAAATATATTTTTAATATCAGCTATAAATTTTAAATCATATCTATTATGATACCCATGTAGGGAAATTATGATCAGCTAAGTCCTCAAATGCATCAAATAAACCACTTGTCATTTTTAAGATGAGAAGAAACTTCTTCTATGGTGCAGCTTATGAAAAGGAATATTTAGCAGTAACTATAAAAATTAGGAAAATAATCTTTTTCACATAAACATTTTCATAACGCGCAAAACATATTTATTTAGCTGCCAGTTGGGAATAAACTTTTATTTTTTTAACAAAAAAAAAACTTAATAAATTTTATAGTTTCTCATTACATTTTTTTCTTTTTAGTTTCAATTTCTTTTGTCAAAAATTCCCTTTCAAATTATGAAGTTTATGTTTTGTGTCGTCTTTGAATGATTTGAACATTTCTAAACCACCTTGCACTTTTTGGTAGAAAATTTAGTAAAATGCGACGGTCAAAAATAAAGAAATTTTTTCATGTTGCTCCGTTAATGAAACACACAGAATTCCCACTAAAAAAATAAAATTCCATACATTTCTCGCCACATTAAAATTTCCGATTTTCCTATTGGGAATGGTGGTAATTAATGTATGTAGCAACCAATTTTATCCATATCGTGCCATGAATACGAATAATAGACGACTGGAATTTAAATACGAATTCTAACCTAACTTTTAGATCAGATTTTTAAATAGTAAATATTTTATCTATAAATTAATCAAAATTTATTTTGAGTTCATTTTTGCTTCAAAATAAGTTCATTTAAGTTTATAATCTTTTGAAAATCACACTTAAGAGAACAATAATTGTTTTTTTTTTTTAGAAAAATATTTCTGTCAAAAAGTTTGGGTTTTCACTGTATAATATGTAAATTCCATCTAAAACACTTTGTTTTCGATAAACTTATTTTTATTATCCAATAAATACTTTCAAATCCACAAAAAATGCTTAAAACACTTTTATGAACAAATTAAAATGCATCTTTAAAATCGTACCTATTCTTTCTAGATCGAATTTTTGTCACCAAGTAGCGTATCGCAATTTAATCATTCCCAATATGTTAGACATCCTTTTGAGGCATTCAAAGCGGGACAAAATTAATTTTTATGTGTTCAGCATTCAAAATTAAAGTTTAAAAATGAAAATGTTCGGATTCAAACAATCTATTTTTTACAATTTCAATTAAAAGACTACTTTGTTATATAAGATTACTTTCAAGCCTTTCAAAATTGGACAATATTTCCAAATGAAATATTAAAAATAGAATCTTTCAAAATTCGCAAGCTTAAAATTGAAGAAATATCTACATTATTTTGAGGCCTTTTAACTTGAATACATTAAGTCTTAAAAAATAAGCAATATTTCCAAAAAACATAAAAAATTGAAACCTGCATATTTGAACAAATTTGAATATAGGCCATTAAAGCTCTTAGCTCTTAAATAATACAATTTTAAACGATTTCAATTGGAATTTTTTCCATTTTTAATACATACATTAATTTGCAGTTATTTGTAAATATTTATTAAATATGAGTATTCAAACGCAAGTTAGTCCTGGATAATTGAATTATTTACAAAGAACACAATATCGCATTTTTTAAACGAATATAATGCAAGATTTCAAGATAAATTTCAGCTGAGATAAAAATGTTTAATTTATTTATTCATAAATTTAGCTACATAAATACCAAACGCAAGTAACCTAAAAAGTTCTAATCAGAAATTAATAAATTTTATTCAATTTAAATGTAAAATTGTTAAATATTGAGTATTCTATACATTAATTTTTTAATCAACTTATTTAATGATATTTTTCTTGGCCAGGGGTAAATAAATTTTGGATTTTTTTTTTGAGCTATGTAGTGGAATTTAATTTTAAAAAGTTGCAATTGCAAAACTTTAATTGTCAAAACTTTCAATTTGGAAAAATTAAAATTGCGCAGTCTTGAATGCTTGATTTCAAGTTTTCCATTGGGACTTTTTCAACTTTAAGATAGTGATTTCAAATTTTTAAATGTTTCAAATAAAAAATTTCGAACTATAACCTTATATCTGTCCAATTTTCAATTCGAATAGCCTTTTCTAACAATTAACAAAATTCGTAGACAAACGAATTAATTCACTATCATTTTACAGTCTGACAAAATTCCTGGTCCAATGGACAATGGACTACATGTAAGTAAACAAATCTGAATTAAAAATAGCCTAAATGTCAAAAGGAGTGAAATTTTAGAACACAATAAATTATCAAGTTGTTTTCAAATGTATTCTTAACCCTCAACATTTGAAAGGAACTGAATAACCAGGTTTCTGAATTTGAATTTAAGAACCTTTAAAATTAAGAAACCAACATTTCATTATCGTAAATTACAAAATTTGTTATAATTGAATAAATTACCTCCAAACAAGTCTTCGAACGGCGTCCCACCGAAAAATTCTCTAAAGACATCTTCGGGATCCCTGAAGACGAATGTGCCTGCGAAGACGTTGCTAAAGTCGTCCTCGTGACGCCTCTTGCCTCCAGGCATTTGAAGACCCTCCTTTCCATACTCATCATAGACTCGCCTCTTCCGCTCTGAAAAAAGGCGATACAAAAAATCAACTTTGCTTTCACAATAACTTAAAATAAATAAATAACCACATTTTTTCAAAGCTTTAAAAAGCAACTATGCAGGCTAGTTAGTTCATGGCAAGAGGTCAAAGTATCCCTGGAAGTCCACTGCAACACTCTAAATTCAGGAGAGAAAATCAACAGATCGACCAACAGAAAATACAAAAATAAATCATTAAAAAAATCACACAAATAATTCTTCCCAAAATAATTGAAAAATAATTAGATCTGCGATACGACGTCTAGATTTTCTCTCCTTCACAAAGAGCAAACAAGATTTGTTAACAGGTAAGAAGAGCAGGTCAGGAGAGATTACTGTTTTTTAAATCATTCAGGGTATGTAATTCGGAAAAAATGAATAAATAAACATTTAAAAAACTATTCGATTCTTTGCTGAATTTTTCCAACAAACTTGTTATAGAAGACAATCTTCTGGGGTTTTTAGTCCCTACATTAAAAGTCATTGACACCGATCGTGAGAGAAGCTTTAAGAGTGAAGCAGTTTAAAAAGATTTTATTGTAAGGATTCGCTATGAGGGGTTAATCACTCGTGAGGTTGAGTGTCAAGCCTCTTTGAATACGAAACCCTCCTTTTTTATCAAATTATTCACAGGGAGTTGAGAATGCAAGGTTTATGGGATCGGAATCAAGGATCGCGAATACAAATTCTCTAAACAAAAAGATATTTTTAATTAAATTGCAATTGAGTTCCATTTACTTCAAAGTGGAAGAGAATGGCAATACTTTACATTTATAGAAGCTCGATTTCAATTACTTTATTTTTATCCATTTAACTCTATTCGATGTCAAACCCATTAGGCTTTAAATTACTCTTGCGTAACATTACGTAAGTAAATTGTTCTTTGATCAAACCTTACCATCATTATGTGGAAAGCTCGACTTGATCAATATGTGAATTAAAAAAAAAAAATTAATTCAAGCAAAAAGACTTTATAAAATAATTTCTCCAAGTTTTTCCAATTAATTTTACGCGTTGAATATTTTTAAAAAGATGAAAAACTAAAAAACGAAGGGGATGATGCAGAGGCAGAGGGATTTCTTTAAACAATGCTTTTGTAGTAAATGGATTTATGAAAAAAATGCAAGAACGTAAAAAGTCGACCAATTTTTTGACTTTTCGCATTTATTGAAAGTGTCGTGAGCACCGGTGACACTCTTAAAGTTCTTTTATGACGGTGTACCGAAATATCGCTGGAAGGGAGAATCAAAGAAACTCCTATAGGTGAATCCACGGCCTGGTCTTGAAGACGCCTTCTGATACAATCGTTGGTCGTAGATTTTCCTTTTGGCATCTGGATACCGATACATCACGACAATCCGGGAACAAACAGATATTTTTCGGTTGATTCATGAGATCCTGGCAGTACGAATTAAAAATGTAATCAAGTTTCTTTGATACGAAAAGAAATTATCAATGAGCTTGTAAAGAATGGAATTAAAAAAAAAAAGAAAAGTATCTGAAAAATAGTACAAAAAATCTTGAAATTGAAAACTTTAAGCTAAATTATTTTTAAATCAGTTTGCTGCCTCAAAGAGGGTCGCAATCAATATTTATGTTTGCATGGGCGCATGTCCTAGTTCAGGGTGGTACGTCAATCAACTTCTAAAATGTTTTTATCGACGCCAGGTAAATTAATGATATTAAAACTTTGCCTCAGATGTGCAAACTGTCTTCAAACACGCTTCGCCCTCAAAAAAACAAATCCATTTCCACAACGCCATTAAAACTGACACAATCCTGAAGTAAGGAAATACACGAATTTCTTGAGAATTTAAATTTCTTATTTCTGGATGAATTTGAAATGAATTCTCTCAATATTTTTCAGATCTACGATGCTACTTTGTATGGGTATAGAAAAAGATTTAGACGTTCCTGCCAATAATTGCGAATTATAATTAGACATAGAGTTGTTTTATAGTTATGGATTTATTTATAAGTTGCGAAGAAATAAATCGTAAGAGAACGATTGCCAAAACGCGTGCATATTGTCCGAAACTATTTTCTTTCATTGTAAATGAATTTCAGTCTTGATTCCAATAAAATTGAAGCCGATTGAAGCTTTAATTAAATTAATACTACCAATTCAAGATTTATTAATCATTATTATTATTATTATTATTATTATTATTAAAAAAACATTTGAGTGTTGAAATGCTGTCACAGGCCTCTACTGCCCAACATGTCGAAGGCATTTTTGGTTAGAGATGGATTTTTATTTGATCATTTTTGCACGGGGCTGTCCTGGTATATATCATTAGTCACGGACGCATTTTTATAATGCAATCAAGTGATCTCATGAAAGCAGTCTGCTCAGACATATTGGACAAAGCCTGGTTTTACCCGATCATTGACGGACTGGGTTGCAGTCAAGTACACGATGGGGGGACCTACAGCTTAAGGTGGGTTCCGAACCACCAGAATCTCGGTAAAGGTACATTGAAAAATTTCCAGAGGTACCGGGTCAGGGATCGAACCCCGGACCTCTGAGGTGAAGTCCAAGTGTCTAACCAACTGAGCCATTATTATTATTATTATTATTATTATTATTATTATTATTATTATTACATTATTATAACTAAAAAAACATTTGTGTGGCGAAATGTTGTCACAGGCTTATACTGCGCAATATGTCGAAGGCATTTTTGGTTAGAGTTGGAATTTTATTTGATCATTTTGCACGGGGCTCTCCCGGAATATATCATCAGTCACGGACGCATTTTTATAATGCAATCAAGTGATCTGATGAGAGCAATCTGCCCAGACATATTGGACAAAGCCTGGTTTTACCCGATCATTGACGGACTGGGTTGCAGTCAAGTACACGATGGGGGGACCTACAGCTTAAGGTGGGTTC
>NC_046658.1:59490618-59497647 GCF_010883055.1 Belonocnema kinseyi | reverse complement strand
AATTCCAAGTGTCTAACCAACTGAGCGACCGAGGCTGTCTTATTACATTATTATAAAAAACATTTCAGTGTTGAAATGTTGTCACAGGCTTATACTGCCCAACACGTCAAAGGCATTTTTGGTTAGAGTTGGATTTTTTATTTGATCATTTTTGCACGGGGCTGTCCCGGTATATATCATCAGTTACGGACGCATGTTTATAATGCAATCAAGTGATCTGATGAGAGCAGTCTGCCCAGACATATTGGACAAAGCCTGGGTTTTACCCCATCATTGACGGACTGGGTTGCAGTCAAGTACACGATGGGGGGACCTACAGCTTAAGGTGGGTTCCGAACCACCAGAACCCCGGTAAAGGTATATTGAAAAATTTCTAGAGGTAACGGCTCAGGGATCGAACCCCGGACCTCTGAGGTGAAGTCCGAGCGTCTAACCAACTGAGCCACCGAGGCTCTTTTATTATTATTATTTTATTATTATTATTATTATTATCGATACATCTACGAAGCAAACAACTTTAATTATCAACTAATTTAGTTCTAAATTTTCACCAAATTCTTTTGATCTTAAAGAAATTTGTTTTACAAAGAAGGAACTGCAAGGGCCTTGAGAAAGCTGGTGCAAAGCTCTGGCTTATATATCAAAATGGATAAAAACTGCTTTCGACTTTCGTATCTAAATAAAAAATTCCAAAATTCTTACCATCAATTAGAACTTCGTAGGCTTCTGATATTTCCTTGAATTTTTTGTTGGATTCTTCTAGATTCTCGGGATTTTTGTCGGGATGCCATTTCAGAGCTAATTTTCTGTAGCTGTGAAAAGAAAACAGTTTATTACTTTGATGAACATGAAAAAGTGTCATATTTCTTACAACTGGCTTGCTAACAAAAAATCCCAATTTCAGAATTCCCTGACTTTCTCCTGACCAACTTTTCATTTTCCCCGACCATTATAAATTTGTATTTTAGGTACAAAAACAACCCTACTCTTAGGACCTAGGAGATCAATAATCAAGGTGAACGCAAAACTTAATTTTCAAAATTTCCTGATTTTTCAGTGGCTAATGTTATATTTTCCCTGAATTTCCATATATAATTGCCAAACTTTTATCCTGCAAAAATTAAACAAAACTTTTTAATCCATTAAACTGAGTAGAATTTAGTGAATTCAGAAGAATATTAAAAAATTGCAAAATTAAGGGTGAATTCCAAATAAATTAAAATGAACGGCAAAAAGCATGTTCAAATCTCTTCAAATCTTTAAAACGCTACGAAATCTCTAACTGGTTGTGAATACATTTTTTGAAATCCATTCAAATGTGTCTTTTGACATTCCTTAAAATTCTTTGAAAATTGATTATATATCCTGAATTTCTGAAAAACTGTTTAAAACACCTTGAAAGCTTTTAAATCGTTTAAAATCATTGAAATACTCGGAAATTTTATTAAATGCCTTGGAATCTTCTAAAATATCTTAAAACCTTACAGGTTCTTTAAAATCAATCCATATCTTCCGAAATTCTTCAAACCCCCATTAAATTACTTTAGATCCCCCCAAATCATTAAAATCCTTGAAAATTCCTTGAAAAATTAAAACCTCTTGAATCTTAGAAAGCCTTGAAATTTTTTAAAACACCCTACAATATTTCAAATTGTTTGAAATCTCATGAAACTTTTATCAATTTAAAATTTCTTGAAAATTTTGAAAATACCCTAAAAATTCTTTAAATTATTGAAATATATTAAAAATGTCTTGTAATTATTTACAATGTCCTACAACATTTCAGGAGAATTTAGAAAATTTAGAAATAGTTAAGACTTGATTTCAATAAGGTTAAACCATGGGATAATTTATTAAATTAAATTAAGTGACAATAGTGACTTTAATCTATACAAAGTGACTGTGTGGCAGCCAAGGACATAGGAAACACGAGACTAGGCATGCCATCCTAACTTGGGCGAGCGGGGTTGAATCCACGGGAGGGGAGAGAATTCCATGAGTGGGGAAAGCCGCCATCTTACGATGTGCCATTTGATTATGCGCACGAACATTTTTGCCGACAAACTGTGCATGAAAATATAAACATGTGGGCGCTGCCATGTTTGTCGCGGGACATCAAAAGGTGGCGGACCCCCCCCCCCATTGCATCACCCCTGCAATGACATGCCTAGTCTCTTGTTTCCTATGTCCATGGTGGCAGCCCTGATTATTCTTGACAGTTACTTTTAAAGTGCTTCCCAAAGCAATTCCCTGACTGCCATTTCCCAGAGCTTAAAAATTCCCTGACTTTTCCCTGATTTTCAGGGTTCCTTGTCCTGTGCCATAATGGTTAATATAAATGCAAAGAAACCTTTATTTCTAAATGTACCTCAAACACTTTTAATGACAACAGTCATTCAGAATTTTATCAACTTTAACTTTTGTTTAGCAAAAATTCTCCGACTCTTTCAGATTTTCCCTCACATTCCCTGACCATTTTCAAATTCCCTGACTTTTGCTGACCTGGAGCAACCTCATTGCCACAAATTCGATCCCAAATAGAATTTTTATCTAGAAAACAAAAATACTGTTTTAAAAAATGTTTTCCTTCAACGTTGAAGAGTTTCAAACTTGATTGTTATTGTTTGAGAGACTTGGAAGAGGATTACCAAAGTGAAGAGGACTGCCAGGACAAAGATTCAACTCTTGAATTCTAAATTGGATTGCAGCAGACAAACTTCTTTGTCCCTTTTTCAGGGAATAATTCTGAAAATTGTTCTGAATGTGCGTTACCAGTTATGACAGCGTTTATTTTGGTAGGAAGTTTCTCTCTGTCAGTGGCTGTCCGGTGCCACGACCGTGAAACGGGTCACAGACCTCTGCGGATAACCTCGAATGCACCACGGATGTAGTACCACTAATGCAACGAGAAAGCAAATGGGAAAAAGGGAAAAGCAGAGAACGGACTAAACGTAATAAAAGGCCCGATAATTTTTCTATTTCCAACTCGAGCACGTGCATCTTGGTTAAAAAAAAAATATAAGAAAATTCAAGAGTTCACTGAACTAAACGTGGCATCCTGAGCAATAAATGCCCGAATTACGCAAGATTTTAATGGCTTTCGGCGAAAAAATAAAATAGAGAAGTAGGAAGTAGTAATCTGAAAATCATCATCAGCTTTGTACTCGACTTGTGATCTTTTCTTTATTGTGACCTCATCTCCACATTTTTATGGTGAAGAATATACAAATTTGTCTTAGTTAATATTTTTTCAATTTTTACAATCACTATATTTACTGATGATCACGATGACCAGAGAAATTAAAAAAAATGCCAAACTATTTCCCCGGGTAATAATAAAATACTACGATTCAATACGATATCACACACGATTAAATACTAATTGCGTTATTATATGAATTTTAACCCTAATTAATGACAAGGGGTGAAATTGACCACAACAAATTTTCGACCTCGTGAAGTCCTAGTTACCTTAACTTCAACGATTTAAAAAAATATTAAAACAATTAATTTTGGTAACAAAAACTAAAAGATCCTCTTTTGCAATTCCTAAATAATACTTAGCATTTTTTTTTAGATTTTGAGGACCCATTGGTGGGATGAAATTCACCCAGTGAAACTAATTAGGGTTAAAAAGAATTAAACATTTTTTAACTTCAAGGTAAAATGTAAAATGAAAATTATTCTAAAAGTGATTTCAGATTTCACAGCTCAAGATTCTCTCAAAAGAGGAAAAATAGAGGAGTAATAGGGTATTACTTTGTTTTAAATAATATTCTTGTACGTATCATATTCCTATACTTTCAAGTAGAAATAAATTGCATTTTCAACAATAGTGGAATTCTTAACCAAAAAATATTAATTTTTATCAACAAAAAGTTAAGTTTTCCAGTTAAAAAGTCAATTTTTTAAAGAAAAGATTTGACTTTTCTACCAAGAAAGATGAATTTTCAACCAAAAATTAAGTTTTAACTAACCCGTTGTTATCATAACAAAATAATTCTAATTTCGAGCCAATGAAGGCAAATTGGCCAAAGAAAAGTGGATTTTTGAACCAAATCTATAATAAATCTTTAATCTACGAAGATGAATTTATAAGCAAATGATCAAATCTTCAAACAGATAGCTCAATTTTCTATCGAAAAAGAGTTCTTTTAAAAAAAGAATTAAATTTTTAATCAAATAAATTTTTTTAAACAAAACAGATGAATTATGAATCAGAAATAGGATAGTAGACTTTTCATTTAAAAAGAGTTAGCTTTTAACAATAAAAGATGAATTTTCAATTCTAAAGGGCGGATTTTATATACAAAATGACGAATTTTCAACAAAACAGTAGAATTTTCGCCAAAATAGATTATTTCTGGGCCCAAAATATAACAGAAAACCGTTCAAATAAAAAGAAATAGCATTCGACGAAATAGTAGAATTTTTAATCCTAAAAAGAATTCTGAACCAAAAATACAATAGTGGACTTTTAAAATAAAAATAATTAACTTTCAACCGGAAAACATACGTTCAATAAAAAAAGACGACTTTTTAACCTAATAGTGGAATTTTTATATAAAATAGTTGGATTGTCATCAAAAAAATTAAATTTTTAACCAAATACTAGAAGATTTAACCAAAAAAAGAGGAATTTTAAAAGAAAAAAGATGACTTATTAACAAAATAGTTCATTTTCAACAAATTAATAGCATTTTAAAGCAAAACACATGAATTATGAATACAAAATATAACGGTAGAGTTTTCTATTAAAAAGTATTAATTTTCAACCAAAATAAGTTGGATTTTTTCAAAAAGGCTTTACTAATTCAGGTCTCATTTAATCGAAAAAAAAAAACGATAAAAAGGTGGAAAAGGAGACTTCTAGAAATAGGAAAAACAGGAATTCTAGTAATATATTTTTATTTAAGATGATAATGTGTAATTTGTCAATCAGTTTTTTACATGATTTTAATGCGAAAGAGCTTTGTCGGAATGAAGAATTGACGAAAAAATCTTGAATGATCTGTCTGATGATTTTATGAGACTAGTGAGACGTTGAAGCAAAGCAAGAGAATCTTTAATCTTTGATTAAAGCTCGCGCGATCCATGAATCAACATATGCTTTCAGAACTCTATCAATCTTTAAGATACAGCTAAGAGGCAGAAACTGTTAGAACCGTTTTCGCCAATTGATTGTGCGAGAGTTCAATTTAAACATCGTAAATAGAAGAGCTAGTTTGCAACGTAAATTCTACCCAAGTATAAATGCTTACTGAAAATCCGAAAATTGACTTGCATTCTTAAAAAATGCATGTTCTTCAAAACTTGACTGACACTAAAGTATAAAAGGTTTCAATTCTAAAGTTGACCTTTTTCACTTTTCACAAATAAAAAACATTTACGGATTTTAACAATTTAAAGTTTTCGTAGTATATTGTTATCAAAATTTATACCATTTAATTGATGACTTCGAAATAAATCAAACTATACAAGCTGCAAACTTGAAAACTCGAATGAGATGAAAGCCCAAATTTGCAACACACCAACCTGCAAAACTTTAATAGTAAATTTCCAATAAAAGGTTCAAATTTCAAGGTCTCAAAAATCGAAGTATTTAGATATTGATTTCCAAAATTCAATTTAGAGATACTTGAATGTCTTCAAAATATAAAAACTGAGAATCCTTTCTAAAATTGAAAACTTGTTGTTCACAAAAATCTAAAGCGTTACAAATTATTTTAAAATGTTAGGCTTTTAACTTTGGCGCTTAAGCGCTTAACAAGGATTCATCATCAAAAATTATTTAGAAAGCACCTATAATTTTTCAAACACATTAAAATTTCGAGGGCTTCTAATCCAAAACCTTTCACATTAAAACGTTTACAATTTCTTTTTATTGCAACATTTTTTATATCAAATAAATTGTACACTGAAACTTTGATTTTAAATCTTTCGCAGCTTGAAAATGATTGGTTGTCAAAGGCTTTTCATATGTATTAAGGAGCTTTGAATTTCAGCATTTTCAAAATTGAAAATATTTAATGATTTCAAAGTTAGAGACTTCTTTAGGTCAATTATTTTATATTTTGATATTTTTAATTGAAATTGAACTGTTTACAAATTTTTTATCTGCTTTCTAATTACATTTTCAGGGCTAATAAAATTAACAGACTTGTCGACTTTGTAGCAACCCTGTGAGCTTGTAACACCGTCCAAATTGAATACGAAACAAAAATCAAGAATGAGTTTGTTTACCCGGTTTAAAAATGGAGAATTTATTTCGGACAAAGCGAAAACTTTATATTTTTAAGCTATATATTTTAGGACTAGGTGGTGTCAAGAATGAACGTTCTACTTTTGGATACACAACGACTAGTCGAAAGAATGAATGAATTAGCAAAACAAGGAGTGATGAAAAATATTTTGAATTAAAAAATTTACGATATAAATATATGCATTTGCCTCAACCAAAAAATTGCATACATTTTTAATAGAATTAAACGTTTTAGAATTCCAAGGTGAAATATATAATTTTAATTAGATTAAAAGTGATTTTAGATAATATCTAAAGTGTGATGAATTAAAGTTACTATATTAGCATATTCTTTAAAAAAGTAACTATAATGATTGTTTCTTCAAAAAGTGACTTAATTTTTCAATAAAAAAAAAGATGACTTTTCAAAAAAAATAGTTCAATTTTCAACAAAATAATTATACAGCAAACCAAAAAGTAAAATTTTAACCGAAAGTTATATGAGTTCTGAACTAAAAATATAATAGTAGATTTTTAAATGAAAACAAAATTTACTTTAAACCAAAACAAATGACGTTTCAACCGAAAAATGAATTTTCAATTCAAAAGGGCCAATTTTTCTATCCAAAAAAAACGAACGCTCAACAAAACAGTTGATGTTTCGACCAACGGAGATTAATTCTGAACCGCTTCCAGCGAAATCGCGGTAAAATTTCAGCCATAACTACGTCTCACAACCGTGAGATAGGTGGTTACAGTCTGTAAAGGAATCAATACGACGATCCAGC
>NC_046658.1:59465031-59490518 GCF_010883055.1 Belonocnema kinseyi | reverse complement strand
TTGAACCGCACTTACTACAACTACGTTTGGTGTTGTCATTGTTGTTCCCACGAGAAGCTAGGGAAAGGGGTTCGTCCATCCTTGTAGAGCCCCGCATGCAAGAATAAGGCTGCTTACTCTAAAAGGTCGCCTGGTATCCCAGAATCACCGTTCTAGACACCTCACCCAGGTGCCATTCAGCTTTCGGCACGGTTTTCACACCTCCGCTTGGGGGTTAATTCCTTTGGGACCACCCCTGGACAATTGTCCGAAACTGCCTATTTATTTTTGTAACCATACTCAGCAGAAACCCTTGATACAGGGACGCTCTATCCGCAACCCGAGGACGCGTTCGGTGGCTTTGTCATATATATATATATATATCTAAAAGGGAAGTTTCCGTTATCAAATATAATAGGAACTTTATTATTTGGACGATCCACCTACACAAGCTACAAACTCTTTAAATATAGTATAAAAGGAAAATTAATTTTTTAACGCAACATTAACTGTAAAATCTAAGAATAGAATGATCCTCGATATTTTAACGAAGATGCTTCACCTTTTTCTAAGTGTAAGGCGATACTGATTGTAAAAGTAAAAACAAACCGGAAAAAGATACCCAGTTTGAAAAAAAACCATTAAGGCTAATTCCCCGTTTTCCCGGTCAGTGACCACTACGATGGTCCAAATTTATACCGGTCACAATTCGGCTTTCTATTTTTGGTGATCGATCCCCTCCAACTTCTTTATTTTCCAGAAAAAGAAATTCCCTCCTTTTTTGTTCAAATCGGGTTTAAATGGGAAAAGTTTTCTTTTAGAAAAAATGGAAAAAAGAAATGCTTGTTATTAAGTTTATTAATTTTAAACTCAAATTTTAATTTTCTAATTTCAAATCGTTTAATTTTTAACACTTTCTTTATATTTATTATTCGTTCTTGAAATTTTCCAATAAAATATTTTTAAATTTGAAATAATTTATTTGCTTAAATCTTGAATTCAAAATAGGACAATTTTAAGATATTAGATTGAAGATTAAAAAAACAAAAGAATATAAAACAAGATTGTTGTAATATGATTCCAATTTGCGATTTATCATAATATTTTAGGGCGGAATTATCCTGACATTTTAAATATTGAAATTTGAAATTATTATATTGTGATATTAAACATTTTAAACCTCCAAGAATTAATCAAAGCATTAATTTCAGAAAAAACTTTAGTTTCAAGGCCTCATAAATTAAACTATTTTACAATAGCGCACTCAAAACTATAATTTAAAAAATGATAAATATGTAGATTATTAATAAGTATCATATGATGCAGTATCACGCGACACTCAAAATAACTGGATAGATTTTATTTACTAAAAAATGTGAGTACTGCAAAAAAAAGCACTATCATTTTCACAGTTCAAAATTCCACCTATTTTTTCCAAAAAATTGAAGTTGTGCCAACTTGTGCTAATTTTTGCCATAAATGGTTTTTTGAAAAAAAAAATTACTGACACAATTTTTGAAAAACGTTTTTTTTTTGCTAGATCCGCAACTTCTTATTTGAGCAAAAAGAAAGTTTGCGCTAGACGGCTCGAAGTATACACAATTTCGTGCAAGAAATAAAAATTCCAAAAACCGTGAGATCAACAGTTCTCATATGAAAACTCAAAATGTACCTAAAACTCAAAAAACATAAAGATCCAAAAATAACACACACACACATTAAATAATAGAATTTTCTTTTTTTAATATGTACTGTTTATATTTTAATAATAATTATAAATAAAAGACTGAATGATTTTTATAATATATTGTTCAAAATTGCAGTGTAATTAACAAATCATAATTTCGGTCTGAATTTCGCTGTTTTGAATAACGTAACGAATGCACAAATCAGCACAAGTTTTAGTTTTCCGAAATTTGGATATTTTAGGATCTTTTATGTTTTTTGAGTTTGAGGTACATTTTGAGTTTTCATATGAGAACTGTTGATCTCACGGAATTTTGTTAGAGAGAATAAAGACTGCATTTGTCAAGCACAGCTTAGCAAAATTGTTAATTTTTCGAAATTTTTAAAAATAATAAATATTTTGGTTTTTTTTAAGGGTTAGGTTTTTGGAAAAAACGTTTTTCAAAAATTGTTACCGTAATTTTTTTTCAAAAAACTATTCACGGCACAAATGAGCACAAGTCTAGCGCAATTTAGGACAACTTTAATTTTTTGGAAAAAATAAGTTTGCGAATCTAATTTCCGGCACGTGTATTATGAACCTTTAAAGTTTAATTATTCTGAACATTGGAAATTATATGATTTCCAATTGGAAAGTTTCAAATCCTAGAAAACGCACGAAATAAGATATACGGGAAATATCAGTGTAATATTTCTCTTTCTTTTATCCTTATTTTCTACCGGTGCAAGTTTCTCCCGGTTATCCCGGGTGAGTGGCCATCCTGCATAGGGAATTTCTTTGTCTGGGAAATGAAGAAATTGGAGGGGATCGATCACCAAAAATGGAAAGTCGAATTTTCAGACCAGCCTAGTGGACCATTTGAATTTACTTAAGTACAATTAATAAATTGTAGAATAATTTTCTGAATGTATTCTGATGTTATTCTGACGGATGATAATCCTTAAAAGAATGCATGTAGAGAATAACAGCTGGGATTCCACGAATGGCATCGAATGGATAAAGTCTCTTTGTATTAAGAATTCAATTGGTGTTTATGTGATATATCTTTTTGCATTCACTGATTGGAAGATAGTGATTGCAAATGATGTACTTACGCTTTCTTTATGTCTCCGCTTGTAGCAGTCCGGGAGACATCGAGGATTCTGTAGTAGTCAACCATTGTCTCGTCTTCTCAATCGAGTGTCAGGGCTTAGGCAACCACCTGTCGGAACAATGCAACGTAACGTTTATTTATCGCTATTAGTCGACACCGTTACCGCTCCATTCGCCGCCAATTGGCAACGATCCGATATATGCGAAAAACGATCAATTAAAAATGCCCCCCAAACAATGAATCAGACACCCGAGGAGACACCTTGCTAAATAGAAATATCTCAAGTCCTTTAATTCATTAACTCGACTTTTAATTTAACTTAAATTATCCTTAAAAATTTCATTTCTTTTTTTTTAATACGAAAGATATTTCTTAGAAGCTGCATTTTTAATCGTATTATTTTTCACATACATCCTTCTTAATCTTAGGGACAGTGCTTAATTGACGTAGTCATTTGGGCGGGTCGCTGGGCATAATAGTATCTTACTGAGATTAAAAAAAAACTTAGGAAACGAACATACAGATAAAGTAAAAACTCTGTTCATTATAAATAAGCCTGGAACCTGAATGAAATTAGTTTTTTGAAAATAAACTGTGTTAATAATAAAAAGGATTTCGTATTACAGACGTCCAATTTTATTACTAATTCAGGGAATAAATTGTTTGTATAGTCCGACGCAATTTGTGTAGTCCAAATTAAAAAATCTGTCCGAAATTAAAAAGGGTGTTAAGTTATCCTTTTTGGTTGAGAATTCACATTTCGGGGTTTAAAATCCATCTGCTTATTAAATCATTCTTATTGGCGGCTCAACACTTCAAATATTTGCTAGAAAGTTTAAATACTTTGATCAAAATTCATTTTTTTAGTTGAAGGTTCATAATTTAAGTTAGCATTGAGCCATTAATTTCCGTTTGGCAATTCAACTATTTTGTTAAAAACTCAATTTTTTTGGTGTAATTCAACTGTTTGTTATTTAAAATGAAATTTTTTCTGGGTTAAAATATTAACTATTACATTTTTTTGAGAATCATCTTTTTTATTGTAAAATCATCTACCTGCTATTTGAACTTTTTTTCTAATTTAGAAAAAAAAACAGTTAAATTCCCCCCCCCCCCCCAACACATTCAAATCGTTTTACTTTTTTTTGGGTGACCCCTCAATAAATTAACGCAACAAGTTTAGTTAGCAAAAATTACGTAAGATGGGGGCGAGGGGTATAAAAATGTATGGATCCTAATGAATATTTTAATAATAATGATGAAATAGTTGAACTTTGCTTATAGGCCGAGGAAAATTCTAGTTGAATCAGAATTTCTGGTAAACATCTGGCTGATTCATTCTGATAATCGCTCTTTATATTCCGTGTGATAATTACTCATTTCTTTTAGAAACATGAAAAATATATCCCTAATTATTATGGTTTTATTTTAAATAAATTGATAAAATCAAGAACAATTCCCAAGGTTCTGAAAAACTAAAACGAGGATAAATTAATCACTCAGAAATAAGGTTTGATTGGATATTTATGGAAATGATTTAGTTGATATAACAGTAAATAATAATAAACAATTTCTTGGTTACAATTGTAGAATTTGAAATAATTTTTCATGTTTATAAAACATAATAGTAAAATTGTAGACACTTTCAGGGATCACCGCGAAAAATGAGCTCAAAAAAGGCGAAATAAGGAAATTTTTCACGAAAAAGGGGGAAATAGGGAAAAGACTGAACATTACGTTTACACGTAGAAAAGAAGAAAAAGTCTTTTGATAAGAAATGTTATATTTTTAATAATGATAAATGAATTTTTAATGATTTCTGCTGGTAAAGAATTTATTTTTAAAGGTTGGATATACTTGGGCCATTGAAAATCCATTCAAGACGATATAAAAAAGTCCGAAAAAAATAACATTTGTTAAACAAAAAATTGTTTAAAATCGTTCTCATATATAAAAATATATATTTTTTTTAATTCCATCATTAATAATGAAATTCCGAAATATATAAGTATTAATTTGAATGTTTTTAATACTGGATAACAACCTCTGCCTCTGGTTTTCACATTTTCAACACATTTTAAATTTTGTCAGCTTTAAGTTTTTTTTTAGGAAATGCTAATGCAAATTCCAGCTTTAAATAAAATAATTTTTTAGATGTATAACAAATAATGGGAAATGAAAAATATTTCTCTACTCATACCAAATTTCGTGACGACAAAATACATCGTTTCCAATTTGAATCTAAAGATGTTCGCACTATAATAAATTATGTTATACTCAAAGGCTTAGCAAACTTTTAAATAAACCTTTTTTTAAAGATACTTTTAAATAAGACAGGTTTTTATTTCAGATGCGCTGTTCACTCGATTTATCTAATTAATTTTTAGTTCAAACTAAAAATATTTTTTAAAAGTGCCCTGATTATTCCAAGTCTTCCGGCTTCCCATCCGAAATTTGTCATTAAAAATTTGAATTGATGGCATGATTCCTATTAATCATGGATATAAGAGTTCAATGCTCTTTGAAGAGGATATTTAAATTTTTTGAGAGTTTTATTCTGAAAAGTGTTTTATAATCGTGAGAGATTGGGAGTGACAATGTTTACGGAATTTCACAATACGATAAATTTCATCAAGAGTTCGAGTGTGGCCCTCAGCAACAACAAGCGCCTTGTCTGTTAACAGTTTGTAAAAAATCGTTCCTTCCATCGAGCGAATGCCACTATCCCTACACGGTCACTTTTGTTTTTTTTTCATTATCGTAATTTGTAACGTAATAAGCACAAGCGTCCTGCAAGCACACTGAATTATACGCCAAGAGTCGAGGTCACTTAAGTTCGAATGGTGCATTTAACGACGTAATAACACTGTATTAATAGCGGACGTGAGCAAATAAGTTGCACTGTAATAACACTGATAAGAGACACCCAACGTAATTTCATTCCACTTTTCTAATAACTGGAAATAATATTTCAGGTACAAATTATTGGAATTATAAACCAAGATCAAAAAGAGATAAGTTTCTTATCTAACTCTTATACCTAGTCAGATTGAACAAGAAAGTGCTTAACTGAATTTCAAATAATTTCCCCGAGTAATTAGTATTGTAGGCAAAAAACAGACTTCACAGCTCAAATGTCAAAACAAGGGAAATAGGGGGATTTTTCCATGAAAAAAGGGGAATACATTCTTTAAAATGAAATTATTGTAGGTGCCGTACGAGGTCATACTAAATTCAGTAAAACAGGCTTTAAATTGTTCAGATTGCAAGTTGAAGAACAAAGCATTTTCTACGACATACTTGAATTTTCAGTTTAAAAAATTAATTGTCAACCATAGAAATGAATTTTCAATAAAAAAGATGAATTTTCAACGAAAAATAAAACATTTAATATGTCAACAAACAAATATTTTAATTTTAATAAAATACTTGAATCATCAACCAAGAGATATTTATTTTTAAACGGTTGCATCTTTCAGGAAAAGGATGAAAATTATACCCCCAAAAAGATGAGTTTTCAATTTTAAAAATTATGTTTCAACAATGTAATTAAATTTTAAACTAAAGAGATGAATCTTTAAACAGAACAGAAACTGAATATTTTCTACAACGAAAGATGAAGTTTTAAAGAATGATTGAAGTTTTCAAGATAAAAAGTCGATTGCTTTAGAAAAACGTTGACTTGGAAACCCGAAAAGAAGAATTTTCAACATAAAAGTTAATTTTCAACCAAGAAAGATGAAGAGACAAGGTTTCAACAAAATAGTAGAATCTTTAAGCTAAAATGACGAATCTGTCAGAACAAAGTTTAATTGATAACAAAAAAGTTCATTTTCAAAACCAAGAAACATGAATTTTTTAATACAAAAAAAGAAAATTCGAAGAAACAGTTGAATTTCTAACCAAAAGAGATGAATTTTTAACGATAAGGCCGAATTTTTAAAAAGAAAGATAAACTTTAACCACAAATCAAATAGTCGAATTTCATGGCCAAAAAGACGTATTTTTAAAAATAAAGTTTCATACTCAACAAGAGACGTGGAATTTGCAAACCAAAATTTCTTTTTTAACCATGGAAGATGATTTTTCTACCAAGAAAGATGTTTTTTTTTACCAGGAAAGATGAATTTTCAATCCAGAACATTTGAATTTTCGATTAAAAAAAATGAAATTTCAACAAAATAGGAGAATTTTTAACCAAGAGATGAATTCTGAATAAAAAATATAATAATAGACTTTTCATCCAAAAATAATGAACTTTCAAAGAAAAATAGTTCGATTTTATTACTGGGTTCTATTAATTCTGTTCGCATTTAGAAAACAAAAAAACGAAAGAGGGGGGGAAACAGAAGTTTCTAGAAAACAGGGAAATGCAGAGTAAGATTTTCTAAGAGACTTGAATAGGAGAACAAATTTTAAATTGTTGGAAAAATTTAAACAGATTTATTCGCTTAACCCAAAGGGCAAGGGACAACACAATTGAAAGAGGTTAATCGCTATCGATCGAGGAATCGCTGTTTCAGTTCCCTATGTGACAAAATCGTACATTTGTCAAACGGCATTTCCGGCCGAAGAAAATTTATCATTCTTTTTAATCATGTCGACAATGGATATGGAGCACATAAAGAGATAGACAAATAATAATAGCGTGAAAAATAGAAAAAGAATGGTATATACATACTTGAAATCACTTCTTTGTTTTAGATTTTTAAATGCAAAATATTTTATTGTTCAGGGTTATGTAAAATGAGCAAAATTGATAACATTTTTAATTCGAAAACCTTGAAAATTAAATTGCACTCGCATTTACCAATATTCAAGTTCATATCATTGCCCTTTTAATTTAAATAAGTCTTCAAAATTCTCTTAAAAACTGAATTTATTTTTGTAGCTAAAATTAAAAAAAGATCAAAATAAAATCGCTCAATTCAGAAAAACAGACCTTTGAATCGTTCAAAATTAATTGAAGCTTTTATGTAAGAATTTTTTCAACCAAACTAAAACCATTTTTCAGTATAAAAATAAACTTTAGATGGGCTTGCGTCTAAAAACATACAAGTTCACTTTAAATTTAAATCTGATAAAAGTAAATATAGGATCAATATTGAAAGATTTCAGGATAAAACTAAATCTGGACGATAACTTTCAATTTCCGAAGCTATCAGCACTTGAATCTGTCAAAATGTAAAATATAAAAACCAAAACAGATTTGAATTTCCTACATTTAAAATTCTCAATATTAAAAGTGCAATTTAAAAACCAAATTGAATTATTTTTAATAGAAATTGTAATTTTCTAAGCAATGATGAAAACAAAAAGGAAGATTCATGAAATCGAAACGATATTTATGGAAACTTGCAGAGAACATGGAACTAAAAATGATGTGATTCAAGCACGTGTTCAATGTCCACTGCCCACTTTGCAGGTTAGTAAAAAGACATTTAAATTGTTCATCGCGGTAGGTTTAATTTTACGTCGACACAGGAAGTTAAGTACTTACTCAGTCACACTCAATGAGAACTATAATGTTCTTCATGAATTTACATTACACATTTTTTTCACGAAAACTGATCGATTATACCTGGCATTAATAGTATGTCTTTTAAAGTGTAACAGTTATAACACCGGTTGGACCAACCTCGATTGTTGATGTTTCACCACTGTGGAATAAACGCACGATTGCACGCATAAATTACGAAACTTCGATTCTTATAAACGTCACATGGTTATTTAATTTTTTGTCCCAGAATTAATGCGAAAGGAATGTAATGATGACGAATTATATATTTTCCTTTCAAGATAAATTTGCTGTGTTTCTTGTGCGATTTTGCATTTTCGTCACGATTTTCGAGGAAAAGATACGCAATAGAAAATATTCTGAAGAATATTAGAGACGGTAAATGTATAAGAAAATGTTGACATTTTAGAAAAGTTGTAACATTATTTGAATGAATTTGAAAATAGAACTTCAACAAACTGAATCTGAACAATTAAAAAACAAAGACACGGAAATTTTCCACAATAATATAAAAAATTACTAAGCACTTCTCGGTAATTTTAGTCTCCACAAAAATAAAAAATTTTTAAATCCATACCTATCTTTTTTAAGTCCTTTCTAAATATAATAAAATTGTTACTGAATCGAATTAATTCAAATTAGAAACTTTAAATGTTGCACACGCAGACAACGATATCGCACGAATTGCAATAATATACCATAATTCATGCAATATATATCGTAATTATCGCATTATAATAGCGTAAAATCGTGATATCGTGCATTGTAAGTTTTTACATTATATACTGCATAATTGGGCAATCTATAACGTAAGAATTTAAGTTTATACGTTATCAGATTATGTTTCTGCTTTTGTGATCTTCGAGAGGTTTCTAGTAGTGGCCAAGCGATATTAGTGCATTATGATATACAAAGCTCCGCAACCTGCTTGTACGTTGTCATATTACGCTTTATTGCAATATAGAGGTTTTGCGATATCTTTTTCTCCGTGCAGTAATCCAATTTGAAAGCCTAAAAATGAATGTTATATCAATTGGAAATATTTAAATTTATACTATCCCAAATTGGAAGCATTTCGATTTCAAATGCAAGAATCTGGACTCGTTCTATATTTTGAAACTATGATAATTCGAATAAAGCCAAATTAATCCAAATTGAAATAGGCTAAATTTTAATTCATCGAAAGTGGAAATCGCAAATTCACATTGATACCAATTTTTTTACCTATGATGCATCAAAATTAGAATTTACTCTAATTAAAACTGTAAAAATATTTTTGAATCCAATTTGGCCTGAATCTGCATTTTCCAAACAAAAGAGTCTCAAAGAATTCCAAAGCAACCAAAATATTTCTCAAGAAAAGTTGCAAGCATCCAGAAAAATTAAAACTAAAATTTACTCAAATTAAAACTCTCCGCCTCCTGACTAAATCTATAATATAAAAAGTTAAAAAATTATCAAAGGATTCTTTAAGTCCCAACCTCAAAAAGTATTATCATCCCCCACTTTAAAAAAAAAACAACTTACAAAAATGGAGAACCTCTCGTTTCCAAGAAAATAGTTTTGGAGTCGATCCAAATCCAAAAAACGGAAAACCTCACCTCACTCGCGCCAGCTTTTTCCCCAACTTTGAGCATAATGTTCGCGACTTTATTTCACGATTGTCACAACAAAACTGCATTTTTTTTCATTTTTTTCAAATGACGAAATCTACGGAATTTCCAAGACGAACGCGGAATTCAATAATCCAACATTAGGAGAAGCAGTGCTTCCTGTGTTGACGTCAGGAGTGGCGCGCGGACTTTTAGTCTTTGGAAAACTCGGACTTCGAGTCAAAGACTAGGCCAACGAAAATTCTAAACTTAGCCACCCGTGGTATTCAAAATTAGATCGAAACGCGGAGGTGGAGGTCACTTCGTTATCCTCTACTCTCTGAGCAACTAATACTTGCCATTCGCTTTGACATCCCACTGAGGGAGAAGGACCGCAAAGACGAAAATTTATCACTCTTCCTCAGTGGGGGGCAAGGCAGTTATTTGCACCTCTGAATTCAAACATGTTTAGCTTTTAAAATTCTAAATTATTGAAATTTATTTCAATTCACGAGAAATCCGCATATGAAAAGGTTCGCCTAGAAGTTGCAATGACTCGTTGAATTTTCAGATTCAATGCTTATCCAGATTTGTCCATTTTCATTACTTGTAATTTTGTTAAAATTCAAAGCAATTTGTTATTAGAGTATAATTATGGATATAAAAGAAGCATTTTAATTTTATTTCAATTGATTCAAAATTGAAGCGTATAAATTTGTATTTGTAAAAAATTGGAATCCTTTTAAATTTGAAACATTTACAGATGAAGCTATTTTCAGTATTTTAAAACAAATCTTATTTGATTAACCCACATTAATCACAATGGAAACGATAGAACGTCAAAATTAATCGAAAGAGGTCAGTGGTCATTTGTATTTGAACTCGGAAAGATTTCGTTGATCAGATTTCAAATTTGAATTTTTCTAAACTAGAAAAGTTGAATTTTTAATTTATTTTAAGTTTTTGGTATCTAAATTAAATGTTGTCTAAATAGAAATTAAAAGAATTTACAAGGTATAAATATAAATCTGCCAACATTGGAAAAAAGGCAACTTTATCATTTGCAGCAGTATTAAATTTAGAAAAAAAATCTACACTTACCTATTGATCTTATATACAGTCAATCGAGGTAATTATAGTTCAAGCATAAATGTCACCAAGAAATCAGAAAAAATTCAGAAAGTGGCGACTGACGAATTACAAATGCAAGAAATCTCAAAAACTTCTACTTTGATTTTATCGCATAATTTAAAATTAATATGAACAATATTCGAGGTTGTCGCCAGAGGAAGTACCCCACGGATCTGTTTCTTTTTTTAATAATAATATATTTATATTTTTGTGCCTAGCATAAAAAAATTGACATTCATTGGAAATTGAACGATTTTGACATTGACTTTCATTACTATAGACGTGTCTAACAATATGATTGATGTAAGATATTTGATTCAAAACGACTATATATTATAAGCCTATATAGCCCTTGAAAAGAGAGCGTCCGAAAGCCCTTTACAGAAATTGTGCGAGAACGTGGAATGGAGTGAATGTTTTTTGATAATAATGATAATCACTGACTGAAAATTCTTCTGTTTTCGCCATCTCTCTCACTTCTTTATTTATAGCAAAGGGTGGGATTTTGGTCCTTTTCTCCATGATTTTAAGGGTACGAAGATTTGAAATTATAACGCTTTGCGACGTAATTACTGATAATTGAAGGTTATTCACGGAATATATTATTACTGGTATGGTTGTAGATGAAAACATGCGATTGATGTGGGTCTTATCTGTCTGAGGTTTGATTGTTAATTTCGTACGGCGCAAGATTTGAAAGAAATTCGTTCCAGGGTAAAGTTTAATATATACGCATATGTCTATACATTGCCGTCATTTGAGAAAACACCGTTAACTGCAAAATCAACGAAGTCGGGAAATTTGACGAAAACTGAATTTTTATTCGCATGAATCGCGGATTCTAATTCATTTTCTGCAGTTTTTTGTTGTTCTTCTCTAATTTGCATATAAACTCTTTTCGAATCACGGACCTCAAAAATAGGCCTGCCGTGATTTGAGAAAACACCATTCAATAATAATTTTGCATTTTGCAGCTCAAAATAAATGCAGTTACGGCGTTTCTCGAATTACAGACCTTTTTTCTCGAGGTTCGTTGATTCCGGAAAACGTCGTAAGTAAGTACGGACCTCTTCGAAATCACGAAGGCTCGAGATCACGGCCCAATAATTCAGTAAAGTTCATAACTGCCCGTTGCGGCTTTTTCTCGAATTTTTCTGTAACGTATTCAGCTGCCCATGATTTGAGCCTGCAGTTATCGGTCAGTTTCGGCTCTCTCGCAAATCACGATTCGCCAATTCTTGCAGTTAGGGGCATTTTTCCAAAATTTAACAATAATTTAACAATAATTAACAATAATTTTTCGATTTTTAGCAGTTAACGGTGTTTTCTCAAAACACGGCAGTACAATAAATTGCTGAAATGCATTGTGCGTTATTCAGTGGCCATTTGTGGAATTAACTGCCACTAGCTGGACGTTATGGTAAAGACCTATCTTAATGCTCACTATTCTAGGGGCGTAATAGGCTCATAACATGGTGGATTGAAAAAGTTAATAATTAAACTTGATATTTAAGAAAAAGTTGAAATAGAACTTATTTAAAGTTGCATTCCATAATATGGTATGAAATTTGTGAAATTTCAAATGATTGGATAGATTTTTCTTCTAAAACTTTCTAAAATTCACGATTAAAGAATAAATTTACTGTCATTGCACCGTGTTTTCCAGGTCTCCAAAAATTCCCGGCCCAGCGGCTATTCGACAATTTCATGAATCCAAGCCCGAACATTGAATATCTAATTGTACAATCTTGAGTATTAAAATTACTTTTCCTTCTCTTTTTTGAATTTTATTGATACATTTAAATTATTTAATAATTATAATATGGAGAACATAATAAAGTAGGGTGTCAATTTTCTTTCAGCTCATTTAAAAACAAACTCATTTTAAACTTTAGCTATGCTTCTACCGCTTAAAGTGATCCAATTGTGTGGTTCAATTTTATTTCGTCAAGTTTGTGACTGTTTTCTGTGTAAAAATGAAACTTTTTTTATTCTGTTCAGCAGATTAATCAAAGTCCTTCCTTTTCATTAACTGTCCTATCTCTTTATTTAGAAAGGAATTTAAGGTTTGAACTCTTCTAGCTACGTGACCTGGTAACCAATTATCGAGTGTCGCCTTAAACCAGCTGATTCAGTGGCACAATAAGCTCAGATCTCGTGCAGATCCGTCTTGCTCGTATACCGTTACTACACTGCTCGAGTTCTCATGCACATAAACCACGACTGCACGTTTCTACTACTGACTGAAGAGTTCGTTACTCTTGCGGATACAATGAAATGAAACTTATCGTTTCTGGAAAACGATACAACCTCTCATTATTAATAAGCTTAGAGTTTATCAGAATGAATAACGCAAAATGAAAGTATAAATTACAGCAAAAAAGGGATGGGAAGGAAACGATTCAATTCGAGTTCTTCCATTTAATTACTAAAATACACGTAGTTTAAGCAATAGGATTGCTTTGCGATTTTAGATGAAATAATTTTTGATTAGTTAATTTTAAGCTTGACTAAAAAGTAGTTTGTAAAATTATTCTCCGCCACTTTGTTTGGGAGAAAGATATTTTTTTAATTAGAGCCGCGAAATCAATCATTAAAATTGGAAGCACGTGACAAGACAGTTGATAGGGATTCTCAAATATTCAATCCAATACGCAATTGGCTTCTAACCAAAATAGTTTTTGTAGAACAGACCTACGATAAAATTGCCGTACAATTATAAATAAGGTTTATAATGTATACAAAATAGATATAGAATAATCAAATCCAAGAGTTCTGCTCTATTTTGTTGTCTTTTGTTCGCAAATTAAATGAATTCCTCAAATCTTGAACAATTTTTATATAATATTGCTCGACGAAAGATAATTTTTCTTTAACAGACCCCTACTTTACAATGTAAAAAAAATCGATTGAATTTTACATCTCTGGTGGATGTAAATAAAAGGACCCTCATGTATCGGAGCAACTTTACAAAAATTGTAATAATCCACCTAGCGATTAATTTTACAATTGAATCTGTTGTGATATTCCAATTCGGTCGATAATTTTACACACGAAAATGTAAAATTCATTATGTGAAAGCATAAAATAAAATTTATTAGGGCGACAGGTTTCGAACACTCGAAGCTCAAACTTCATAGAAAAAACTGAAGTTAAATTTTGTTGCATGTAAAATTTTCCGCTGTTAAACTTTACATACTATTTGGCGAAAGTTTATCCTACGATGGAATAAAAGCTGCCTTCTACTACGGCATCCTTAGCAGTAATGGGAAAATGGCAAAGTATGAGTGAACTCGAGTTCTAAATCAGGACCCCAGATTTAAAAGAACACAGAAAAAACAAAAGTTAAAATTGGTTGCAGTTAAGACTTGCAGCAGTTAAAAATTAAATATATTTCGGCGAAATTTTCAACCAGGTTAGGAGAGTAAATTTGATCTCGTCTACTGCGTCACGCTGAAGTGAGCAAATTTCGGTAAAACATGTAGTAGAAGCAACAGAACAAAGAAAAAGCATTGTTCTTACTGACATAGTATCTTCTCCGAAACAAATTGCACTATTGTAGACGAATTAGAACTTATTTATAATATCATCTCGAATAAAAATGGAGCGTTTATAAGGCGAAAGATTATCCTGGCAAGGTTAAAAATCGGAAATTATCTTCGATTAATGTAAAGTTTATCCAGCAAAGTTAATTTTTGTTGCGGTGAATTTTTCACCCGGAATCGACTCAAACTTTATCTTTCGTTTTTTCTGTATTCGTATAAAATATAATAGAGATTACGTAATGGATTACTGTAATGGAACGTGCAGGGCACGTTACCACCTACCTAAAACACATACACTGAAAAAGTATATCGCATGAATTACAATATATATCGTAATTTCTTCACTATATATCGTAATTATCGCAATATAATAGCGCAAAATTGCGATCTCGTACATTGCACGTTTTTACATTATATACCGCATAATTGCACAATCTATAACGTAAGAATTTAAGTTTATTACGCTATCATATTATATTTCTTGTTTTGTGATCTCGCGAGGGTTCGAGTAGTCAGCAAGCGATCACAGAGAAAATTAAAGATAAAGTTTACATCGATTCCAGTTGAAAGATTCACCGGAACAAAAATTAACCTTGTCAGATAAACTTTACATGAATCGAAGATAATTTCCGATTTTTCACCTTGCCTGGATAATCTTTCATCTTATAATGGCTCCATTTTTATTCGAGGTGTAACGACAATTAGGACGCCAGCGCTATCCAGCGTCGTTTAACTTCATTAAATTTGAGAGAAATGGCGGAGATTCCCATCTGTTACTTACATTTTGCGCTTTTGCTAAATTATATCCTAACCTCAGTGAAACTTTCGCCGAAAAGTGTTTAATCATTAATCGTTGCAGGTCTTACCTGCAGCAATTTTTGACTTTTTTTCTGTGATTGTTTTAAATCTAGTGTCCCGATTTATAGCTCGAACTCATTCATACTCTGCTTTTTCCTCATTGCTGCTAAGGTCGCTGTAGCAGACGACAGCAACAAAATTTAACTTCATTTTATTCTGTGATATTAGTGCATTATAATATCGTACAAAGCTCCGGGACCTGATTGTACGTTATCATATTGCGCTTTCTTGCAATATAGAGGTTTTGCGATATCATTGTGCAATATCTTTTTCTCCGTGTAAGATAACATGGGCATTTTTTTGATTTTTAAATATTCCGTAACAAAAACATGAAATATATGTTTTGAATAACCACAGTTTTTCCGTTCCAATAGCAGAAAATGTAAAAGGAAAAATAGGAATAGCACGAATTTTATTAATTTTTGTGTGAAAGCTGTCAAAAAAGTTGAACATAGCTGTTAATTTCTCCAAAATTAGAGGATAAATGCATCGATAAGCACCGAAAACGAGAGACACTTTCCTAATCGCATATTATTTGATTAATTATTCTAAATTTTCAATTAATTATAAATCAGAAACCTTAAAGTTTCCGCCAGGGTAGAATTAAAGATTTTTGATCAAATTAAAAATCTTGACGTAATTTTTAATCACAGGAAAGTGATTTTACCGCCGCATGGTATTTTTACACGCTGCGACTGAATTTTCCCTTCTGAATGTAAAGTTCGTACGACGGAATGTGTAATTTTATTTTTATCGGGTGTTTAATTATTACACTGCTGTTTGAGGATCCTTTTATTTACATCGCTAGAGAATGTAATTTCACACACTTTTGTAAAATCACACAGTGAAGTGTGTGATATTTACAATGATACAATATGTAATTTTCCGAAACTTTGTATTTTTACACAAATCTTTTTTTACAGTGCAGAAGAAAAATATACACATAACACCTTAGAAATGATGTACTGTAGAACATGAAAAATGTAAATGCAGTAAATTTTTTAAATCTGAGTTGTGTTTTCCAAAAGTTATATTTATCTACCAGAGCTTAAAACACAGTTTTGATATTTGAGGATTCTCTACTTATATATTAGAAAAAACTTATACGTCACAATCATCAAATAGTATCGCCCCTCCCCCTATCAGCGAAAATATGATTTTTCGTGAGAAATGTTTCAGACAAAAGTTTCAGGATTTGGACGAGGATATGAATGGTGACCTTGAAGCTGACCTTGACGTTGATTTTAAAGGTTATTTTAAGGTCAACTTTTATTTTTCAAATGGAAACCCCTATTTTTGACACCGCCAATCGAAAGAACGCAAAATTTTACGTTTAGATATGCATCAAGGTCATGTGACCCGATGACCCTATGTCGATCCAGCCCGCTGAGGCGAACTCCATTAAGTGTCTCGTCAGTCCACAAAAAGGCCGTACACCGAGAAAAGTGGATTACACGAAGTGGATATTACAAGCTGAGAATAATACCCTGAACGAAAAATATTATATCGCATATAATCTATCATATTTTCCCAATATATGAAGTTATTACCAAACATAATCTCGAGATGTTAAATTCTTATAATCTTCAGATATTCATTCTTGACATCTGGAGATTATTAAACACGCAGGCGTGCGCGCGCATCCATTTTTTCTCTGCGTCCTGCTCAGCGTGTTCTGTGTTTCGCAAATTACATGTATATTATTCAGGAAATAATACAAAGTCTCACCCAAAATTAAACGACTAAAACAAGTGTATATTTAAAAAAATCAATCAACTTCAGGAGTAGACGTTAACTTTCGGTTTGCCTAGAGGCCCTAGAGCATAGACGCTTCGGTAAATAAAATAACCTCAAAATCGTTGACCAGATTTTCTTGCGTTTGAAAATCAAAAAGAACACTGAATAAAGCATGGTGCACACGGTACTTACGTAATTGTTTAAAAATGTTGAATTACTTATTCCCGTTTTAATCTTAATTTGTTTTCCCCGCCACACACACACAACACTAATAAGTTTTTTAGATTTATTGAATTCTGGGAATTTTAATATTTTAGGACGGTAGATTTAATACCTTGGATCATAGTTCATCATATCCTGGATATTACATTTTAGGATATTGGATTATTGATTTTAATATCTTGGATTATAGATTCTAATATCTTAGATTTTAGGCTTTAATATATTTAGATTACAAATTTCAAAATCTCCTGTTTCAATTTATAAACCAAGATTTTATCCGTTATTATATATTCTTTGATATCTGTATATTTTAGTTCGTACAATCTGGATCGCTGTCCCATAGTTAATAGTCTAAGATTACACCTGATAACATATTTTTAATTACCGGGTATAATCCATTTTTCTCAGTGTACGTGGATCATGACCCTGGAATTACCCCGAAAGTCATCGGGTCACATGACCTTGATGCATATCTAAACGTAAAATTTTGCGTTCTTTCGATTGGCGGTGTCAAAAATAGGGGTTTCCATTTGAAAAATAAAAGTTAACCTTGAAGGTCAACGACAAGGTCAGCTTCAAGGTCACCATTCGGATCCTCGTCCAAAACCCTGAAAATTTTCTCACGAAAAATCATATTTTCGCTGATAGGGGGGGGGGGGGGGGGGGGGGGGGGGGGTCCGATACTTTTTGATGACACTGTATATATATTAAATATAAAAAATGTCTGTATTTTATTGTTTTACTTAAGTAGCAAAAATAATTTCTGAAATAGAATAACTTTCTACTAAAATCTCATTTTATTATTACTGCTAAATTGATATGATGCAGTGTCGCCAACTCGTAAGTGTTTATAGCAATGAATGTGTCCCTTTTTCAGCTATTTCAATCTCTGTGTATTTGAGAGGACTGTTTCAGTACCCCGGGGAAAAAATAAAAAAAATGGATAAAAAATTGTACAAAAGAGCATAAAAACGGAATGTAAATTCGAATTCCAAATTAATGAGAAAAGTAGAATATACTTCCGAGATTATGTATTATTTAATTGATACCAAAAAAATGTGATTAAAGAGAAACTTCCAGTTACGATAAAATATAGTATAGAAAAATGAAATAAAGTAATATAAAATATAGATATAATATATTCCGAGTTGACATGAAATAGTGATAAAAAATAAAAGAATAAATATAAAAAAAAGGCTTATCCCACTTACGAGATGGTAAGTTACTGAATACAGGATACATTTTTTAATTAAAAACAGTAATTCAGTTTCGTGAAAATAAGGTTTCGATTTTGAGGTTAGAATATCATGACTTCTGAAAAATTACTTCACATTGAGCTAAAAAATCAAATTTCTATCAAAATAATTACTCACTCCAATACATTAGTACCATAAACACAGACAAAACGAGTTTGGTCGACAAAAATTTCTTCCTTCCTTTTCTTATTATCAAGTTTATATTTTATTCTGAATAGTTTAAACAATCTGAAGCCTTTTGCAATTTTGGATCAATCGGCATTGTTAGAAGAAGTTACAATTTGAACATAATTAAAAATAGTGAATAAAATGCCAAAAATATTCTATTCATGTATACGAAATACTAATTTTACGAAATATACGATAAATTCATTTTTAAAAACGATATCTGGCTTTTAAGGCCATGTGATGAGTAGGTCACGTGACTAGATTCCTACCTTACCACCACTTTTTTTATTTCCCAACTTAAATTCACACGAAACGCCATACCGAGTTAAAAATTTGGGATACTAAACAAGAGGCACTAAGAATGATGGGTCTGGTCCTAAATTTGTATAATTATGAAAAAAGTTTTTTGACGTAAATAATTTATTTTTATTCTTTTATAATTATTAAAGTTTAGGACCAGACCACCTTTCTTCGTGCTTTTTATGTATTATCCCAAATTTTCAACTCGATGTGGCGCTTTGTGTGAAAATAAGTTGGGAAATAAGATAGGTGACGGTAAGGTAAGAATCAGGTCACGTGATCCACTCGTCACATGACCTTAAAGGAGTCACGTTAGACGTTAAAAATGAAATACCCCGCAACCCGGTAACGTTCCATCAATTAGAATGCAATCTTTTTACATTGTGTTGCTAAAAATGTAAAATCAAAAGTTTTAAAAACCAGGCCTCATTGATAATTTTTATTAATTTGTTTAAACAAAGAAATTCCAGTATTCTTATTGTCAATTGTAAGAATTATTTGCTTGTAGAAATTCTTTTTTTCGATGCACCCTTTCTAAAAAAATATCAAAACCCATTTTTTGGGAGTGTTTTGCTCGATTTAAGGGCGGTTTTACCCAATATTTCAAGACCAGCTTATTTTGCGTTATATAATAATAATTTATGCTAAGATTTTTTTCTCTTATAAACGTTAAAAAATGTGGCCGCCATTTTTAATTTGTTTACCCTTAAATTCATAATAAGCAACCGCATTATACATATACACACTTATTATGACTCTAGGACCTAATTTGTTCAAGTTATACAATTTTAAAATCGATTTTTTCAAATTCTTTATATAAACAAATAAATCAAGACTAGCAATGTGGTATTTTTTTTAATTTCATTAAACATATTTAGCAACACAAGATTCAAAAGGTATCATTGAAATCGGTGGAACGTTGACGGGTTCCAAGGTTAACTTTCGTTGACTCCTCTATTTAGAAACAACCCTATTATGCCCAGTGAAAAGCGGGATTTGGACCGTCAAGTTGAAATAAAATGATGGGGAAAATATTCTGAAATGAACACTGAAAGCTATTTAATTAAATTGCAAAGGTATTAAGCCGCTTGAGAGTTTTACGTTTCAAATGACAGTTTTAATACTTATGCAACAAGTTTCCGTTGACAGTAGGATTCTTAAAAATACTCGGGATAGAATTTACATATATTGTTCGCAGTGTTGGTAAGGCCACTGCAAAATACGTGCGTGTTCAATGAAAAGTTGTTTTCTGATAATCTATCTCGATGATGAATGAATGTGGTCATTTAATTTTGATCGAAGATGATTTATTTAAAATTAAAAGACGACTTGTTTGAAACTATAAAAAATTGTATTGAATCTTGGATGTAACCAACACTGTGACTGCACTAAAATTTCGGAAATAAATTCCCACTAATTTAACGGTTATCAAAACTTTGTTTTCAGCTTTCCAAATGTTACTATTCAAGCGTTTAGGGTAGTTGTCGTGCGAAAAATCATAAATTATCTATGATTTTTTGCATATTGATTCTATATTTGAAGATTACTTACTTATTTTACAAATTAGAAAAAGTAACGTTGTACGCAATGTTTTTCCCGAAAAATGAGCCATGATTGATTAAAATTCAATCATTTTTTTAAAATTATTAGGGCAACGAAAAATTCAGTTACGAAAATTATTGTTAACATAATTACATGTCATTGAGTTAAACATTTTAATTACAAAATATTACTTTAACTTTTATAAGGTATGACTGATAATATAATTTCAATTCTTAAAATCATAAAAAATATTTTTCCCGGATACCTGATTTTCATCACGACATTACCTTAAAACGAAACAATTTATAATTTGAAGGTTCATAAAAAATCAATTAAAAACTGATAAAGACCATTTGAAACAATTCTAAACGTGATATATTAAAGAAGGTTTAAATTATAACATCCTACAGATTTAAATTTTCAAATTGTAAAACTTTCAAGTTGATTGATTGGTGCTTAATATAATATAAATCAAAAGCATTTCGAAATATTTCAACTTAAAATCGATGGCTTACAAAATACGGTTTACAACAAATTTAAGCATTCACATATGATCAGTTTTAAATTTAGGCAAATCGATCCATTTAACAGATTCAGAATAAAGCATAATTAGAACAATTCAAATTTAAAATTGTTCAATCACAATTAATGTTTCCGATTTAAAATAAATGTGTGAAAATAATGCAACATTCGAAAATTCAATCGATACTATTTTTACATTCTCAAATGTATTCAGTTTCAATAAAATTAAAAAAATTTGAATAATTTAAAACTTGAAACGCTCAATAGGGCTGAGTGAGAATGTTGAAATTGATCGAATCATTTGAGCGGATGGAATAAAAGTATTAGTTTGCCATCATATATAAGTAAATAAATAATTTTTTTAATCGATTGATATACTTTCTTCATTTGTGAAATTGAAAATGCAATAAAGAATTCTATGGGTCAACAAACTATGCCAATTTTTTGTGTATACAATTCTTGATAGCAAACAACTAAAGAACTGGCAATTTAGTGAAATTTGTTTCGTTAGCATTTTTTGAAAATGCATTAAAAACATGTTCTTTAAATTTAGTTATTGCAAATTTTTAAAAAAGTTATACATTTTGTCTCGAACAAATAGTTTTTTTATTCTTTTTCGTGGTTTACTGCCAAAAACTGCGCCTACAAACAATACTTTTTTGGCTTGAAGGACATTTTTTCGCTTATTGTTAGACTAAAGAATTAGCAGAAGAAAAAAAAATTATTTTCACTTCTTTAGAATACGAAACAACTTTTTTCGCTCGGCTCAAATTTCAGAATTTTCACGCCGACCTATAATACTTGGAGCTATAAAATTTAAATTTTAGGATAAATTTAAATTTTTCCACAATAATTCATTGAGAAATGAAATATTCCAATTCTTATTGATAAATCCACCCATAACAATGATAAATAATTAATCAACCCGACTCTTTTTCCACATGAAAAAAATTTGCCAATGTGATGTAAGACTGCTAATAATAAGACAGACACCTGACTGTAAGTGCAGAAGCCCACCTCAAGGTCGTAGAAATTATTGAATAAGAATACAAGTTGGGAGCCATGTGCTCATCATGTAGACGTGGTCTATTCTATAATATTCCAATTCTACAGTCTGTAGCTGAAATTAAGAAGGTCAAAGCCAAAACGTACGTCCCGCTATTACTCTGAGTCATCTCAGTTTTGGATTTGGGTTTAATTTGGCCTACCATATCGCGTTGACGTGGGATGCCGTGGGCGAGTTTCCAACCATGGGAATCATGAGACCCCGAGGTGGATTTCAGTGATCTATACTCGTTACAACAAGTATTTTTGCCTCACACCGCTTTTGACTTTTTTCATAAACTCAAATGCCATTTACTTGACTGCCAATCGATTTTATTCCACGCTAATAATAGATTTTTAATTTAAAACCCCAATCAAATGTCTTCTTTATACATTTGAATGGCATCCCACTGTTAATAAGTGAAAAGCCTTACTTAATAGATTCAGTGACCTATTTCTAGCTAATTGAATCCGCGAGGTTGCGTTCTGAATCAGTGATAATTCTAACTTATCAAATTTAGAGATTTCCACAAAAATTAAACTCGATAAAATTGTTCTATTCGTATTGTGAAGCAACGTACATAAAGCTTTCATTCATTTAAAACAAATTAAGATTCGCAATTCTAAACTATGAGAATGTAGACTGAAAAGTAGAAAACTTATTTCTTAATTGTTTTTTTTTTCTAAATTGTGAGCAATTATTTTCAATTTAAGGTCACTTTTCAGATTAACGGAGAACTGTTTGTTGAAACCGGTTATTGGCGGCTTGGCCTGAACTTTGTTCTTTTGTAAAAATTTCAAGACCAAACTTGATTCTGACATCATTCTTGATTTTAAAATGAAATGCGGATCTTGATCCGGATTACAAATTACAATTTTTATGGTTTATGGTTTATGGATACTTAATATCATAGAAGAATATTATATTTTCTTGAGAATCTGGAGTCGTGCGAGAATATAATAATTAAAATTAGAAAAAGTTCTTTGCAAAGTCGTCGCTTGTTTAAGATTAAAAAAAATTAATAATTTAAAAAAATTTTGAATTAGTATTGTTGGAGGATACGGAGTAAAGTTTGTTGATGATAAATCTTGCAAAAGGAAACCGGAATAGTAACAATCATTTCTACGTGCATGCTGTTAGTTTGCCGTAATATAAATTCAAAAGTCGAGATCAATAGCACTGACATATCTGCTTATAATGCATTTATTGATCGAATACTAAATTCTGTTCGCTTTACTATATGCCTTGAATTATTGAATAACAGCCTCCTTTCCAAGAGTCAAAGCTAACACAACATCAAACTCGGATAACCCGAATCTCATGCTTCAAATACATTCCTTAAAGCTTAAAATATTTTCTTGCGCGTCGGAAAAAAATTTTGTTATAAAATTTGTATTGTCTTTTATTTTTGAATTGGCCGAATCCATTTTAAACCAAATAGGAAATTCATTATCAAATAACAGAATTATTTGCCTTTCAATTATTTCGTTTTTCGAAGGGATTAAGACAATACTAACCTTACCGATTTGTCAAAAAACTTTTGTTACAAAGTGATGAGTATTTGAATTTTTTAAATTGAAAAAGTGAATGATTAAAAAGTGGTTCAAACTTATGATAGAAGTGTGATATTTTTAATATAATATATGTATTAATAATATGAAAGAAGAGAAATAATATTGGAATTACAATGAAAAAGGTAAACAAATATATTATATTTAAAAATATCACACTTTTAATGAAAGTTTTGATTTTTTTAAAGTTGTGTTTTCAGTTCTAGAATTTCAAGTACTCATTACTTTGTCAAATTTTTTTTCCCTGGAAAAAACTACAATATTTGTGTGGCAAATGATTCTCTGATTCAAGCACGGACTGCGTGTTTGATTTAAAATTAATTCGGCCAATTATAGAATTTGGTAGATTGTCAAAATATTTTGATTTCTAATTTTGTTACTGAAAAATTAAGCCATCAACAAAGTAACCAAATTTAAAGCCTCCTAACTTGAATTTGTAACATTTTACAAATTTGAAAAGCATAACTTTTTTTTGATCCAAATTTAAATATAATTTAATTTAAATGAAGTCCAAATACGAGTTTAATAATATTGACTAAACCCGAATTCAATCCCAAATTTTTGCACGATCGGCGCTCTGCTTTTATCCCTTAGGTTAAACTTGCTATTAAAGTAGCAACTGACCTATGACTTCCTCTTGTTAAGAACCTCTGAGACCATAATTTTCGCCTGGAGGCGATGGGTCACCTAGATCAGGGACGGGACTCTGCTTCTCGATACCCTTTCTACAATAACTGTCACCATAAAAGACCAAAGTTCTTCTTTGCCCGCAGTTGATAAATTAAATTTATCATTTCAGTGCTGGTTTCTGACGAAATATCTGTTTTATCACACCACCACAATAATGATAAAAATTCATAATCTTAGGAGGTGTGGCCTCCGTTTTTTGCAACCTTGACCTAGATGACAAACCGAACTAGCACATTTCATATCGCGACTCTAAATACCTTTAAGGGAAGACAGTATTTGTAGTGTAATGACCCTGACCTTTTTTTTGCAAAGAGTCTCTCGAAAGTCAACGCTTATACTGATGTGTGAAGAAAATGGGCTTCTTTAAAGAAATTAAAACTGGAATTCCGGGTTGCGTGGTTCATAAAATTAAAAATGTCGAAGGTTTTTTTTATCTAAATTTGAATTGAAATTCAATGTGTCAAAATATGAGCGAGATAAAATAAAGAATATCTAGATCAAAATTTAAAAAATGGATGACGATGAAAATATACAAACTGGATGTCTTCAAATTTAAACTTTTTATTAAAATTCTAAAAACTAGAACCATCCAATTTTGAAATATGTAATTCCATTGTAAAGGCTCTCAAGTTTTTATTCGTACAAATTGGAAGACTCCAAACGTGCATTGATTCTAATTAAAGCCGTCAGAATTATTAATAATTAAATTGATATATTTTAAATTTTAATCATCCATCTTTGAATCACACAGTTGTTACAGAAGTCGGACTTCATAAATCTAGGATAATTCCAGGTTTTACAGGGAAACTTGTTAAAAAACTGTAACGGTGAAATGTCAATCTTATTAAGGTGGCTTGGGCGCTTTTTAAAAAAATCACAGGCAGTTCTGAAAATTTGATATTATCGAAAGAAAATATACTAGATCACTTTGCTATTAAAAAGTTGTGATTTTAACATGTAGTCTTATGGGAGGGCTCAACAGAATGAGGTAATACTCTTGAACAAAATCACGAACTTTTATAAATCAATGT
>NC_046658.1:59436771-59464931 GCF_010883055.1 Belonocnema kinseyi | reverse complement strand
GCGTATATCAATAAAATTCAAATAAAGACTGATCGCATGATAGATAGCCCCCACAGTGCCCCCCACATTGTACGGCACCAAACGCCCAAGCCACCTTAAAAGATATGACAACGAACTTCAAATTGATATGTTTTCGAAAAATCTGAATAACTTTGGAAATAATTAACAGTTTGAAAAGGGTCTTGGGCTCTTTTTGAAGGTAAGGAATCGTCTATTCTATATACTGCGTGACGTGTTTTTCTTTTGTTTAGATCGCTTTATCCTTTTTAACTTCCTGGAAATGATATTCTCATCTTTATTTATCCACAAGACAAACGAGTAACGTTTTGTCAAACGGGGTAAATTCGGACATTCTTATTGGGGCCTGTAGTCTTGGGTGCGCCACTGACGCGAAATCGCGAAACCAGGTAGCATTTTTTAATTGCATTTTAATAATACGAATTCTAACCTAACTTTAAGGTTATAATTTTTTAGATAGTAAATATTCCACATATAAATTAATAAAAATTTATTTTAATTTCACTTTCATGTCAAGGTAAGTTAACTGAAGCTTATAATTTGTTGAAACATATATAAAGATGAAAATTCCATAAGTAACATTAGTTTTCGATCAATCTTAAGTGTTTTCATCCGCTTATCATTTTTAACTATTCAAAATGATAAAAAATTTGTTTTTAACCACAAATTAAAATGCATACTAAAAATGCTACCTGGTTCTGCGAGTTCACATGTTGGCCGCACTGAAAAAATAGAGGGAATATTGCAGCGCAGCGGATCCCAATATTGATAGTTCTGCGATTACTTAGAGGTTTTAACCAGAATCTTGAACTAGTTAAGGCATTAACTTGATAAACGGTAGTTTATCAATGTTCCATAAGTCTCGATAGTATTTGAGTAAATTAGTAAGAAAGTTTAAGAATGTTCTCGCTAGATTTTGCCCTTGGGTCAAATTTGGTGAAAAAAGTAGCAAAATTTCAAGTGTTTAAATACTTACAAAAATTGTTTGACAAACATTATTTTACTTATTTTAATGCATTTTAATAATAATGATAAAAATGGAATTGCTTTGACCATAAATCCAGTCTCGGAACTGTTGTTTCTTTTGTTTCGTTCTCTGTTTTATCACGCCTGAGTAAACAGCCCCTTCCCCAAGCTCCTCTCATCCATCCCCGCGTCAATTCTCGGAAAGACTAAACCCAGATTCGAATGTGTCTTCAAAATTTACGAAAGAACTATGAAAAATGTTTATTATTTTCAGTCATTACAATTTTTAGAAAACATATATATCAATTAAAATGGAATGAGCAGCTTCTGAATTGAAAATTGAATTGAAAATTTGGCAACGCTTAAATTTCAAGTTTATACAAATTAGAAATGTTAAAATATTTTAATTTGCAAATTTTAATTTGCTCCGAGTATAATCTGAACATATACAAAGTTTATATTTATTTAAAGTTTATATTTATTTAAACTATGAAATCATCTCAAGCTTTATTACTGGTAGAGAATATAAAACTGTACAACTTTTTAATAATTTCAAATTAAAATCCTATAAATATGAATTTCCTGAGACTAAAGTTTGAATCCATCCAAATAGGAAGCTTGAAACATTCGAGATTAAATTTATTAGATTTATAATTGATTACAATTCAAATAAATCGAAATTGAAAGCGTTCAAATTGCAAGATTTCAAATAAAAGAACAAAGCATAATTTTACAATTTTGCATTTCCCACGTTTAAAAAGTGCCTGAAATTAACATATTCCGCCAGCATAAATCCTCACAAAAAAATCTTCAAAAATCGATAACAATCTCTTTAATATCTTCTGCATCCTCAATCCTTTTTTTCCTATCCCAGAGTAACAAAATACGAAACAATCACCATAAATCATACAAGACACAAATAAAATTTCATACATATTTACAGAGTATATTTTTAGCATTCATTCAATGCTGCAATCTTTCAGTACATAGAGTAGTTACTGATTTTCGCATCTCGAAACAAAGTCACCAAACAATTGTACAGTTTCATACCGTCCGAACAATACGGATTGTTTGTCTGAGAAACCACTATAACAATAAGGAAATCCTAACCATTACCAAACTACTTTGACAGTTTTTGCGGTAGTCTGTGGATCATTGAAAACTATTAGTCTCGATTTCGCTTTCATCGATGCGGAAAGATGGCATTATGGATAATAAGTAAAAAGAAGAAAAAAAAATTGCTCGATGGGAGGTTCAAGATAGTCGAAAGACAGAAAGGTAAGCAAGACAGAGACAAGGTGGGCGTCCTCAACGAGAGTCAGTGCGTGACGTCAGGTTTACATATTTGGCCAGCAGACGTATCCAACCAAAGGATTTCACGTCGAGCAGTTTGCGCGCATCTCGATAAAATATCGATAAAATCAAATCAAATCTAAGTCAACAAAATATAATAAAACGGGCATTGTTGCGCGACTCATTGCGAAATGCTGGATCCGTTAGATCTCGGTTACTCAATCAAAGGCGACATGCTTGGTGACCGAAGCCTTTCTACCAAAACTGTTCTTGAGTCGGTAAATTTGAATTTTTTTTCAATTTTCGGGACCTCGAGTGACTCACGAGACTCACACAAAGTCGAAGCACAGATCATTATTATGCATTCTCATACTAGACTCTAGAATCCGTGATGAACGTGTATGCATAAAACTCGTCCTTCCCAGGACCACTTCCGCAATACGTATGCCAAGGATCGAATAATTTTTATTAACTTGATAACTCGTTCAGCCAGACCTGAGAGATGAAACGTGAAACTTTTGTAACAATAATTATTCTGATTTACTCATTAAATGCAAAACTGTGTATTCGTTCCAGACATTATGAATTTTATTGAAAAGATATGAACGTTTATTTGGGTGAATTGAATGCATTGCTTAAGGGAATTTGAAAGTTTATTGGAAATGAAAGGGGGAATCTATTTTATTTGTTACTAATAGATTTTTATGGCCGATATATAAATTGATCCATCAGGTAAATTAATTTCTTTCAGAAGGAATAAAATTTGATTTATCTCGGATCAAATTATTTTGTGCAATTGCAATAAAAAAATTCTACCTATTATTTTTCTTAGTTTTGACAATTCTGATAATAGTGATTGAAAAAGAAAAGCGCCCAAATGGCTATTCATCCATTTTCAAAGAGCATTTAGATTAAAATGTTAAAGGACGAGATTGTCTAACGTTGCATATTGCTCAATTTTAAAGGAACCAAATTAGAATTGATAAAAATTGGTCAAAATGGGAAGCACCGAAGATTGAATCAATTAAACCACGTGTTCTTATGAAGTAGTCCTTGAAAATTGTTTGGGTACTAGTTACCTAAAAATAAGGTGAATCTCTGATTTTGGCAACCAAGCAGACAATGTTTAAAGTGAATGACACTTTTTTTATTGCATATAGGCTCTCTTATGAGCATCATTTTAAACTAGAGCTTTTTTTATTGTACCTAATTACAAAACACGCAAACAAGACAATATATAAAGCTAAAAAATGTTGAACAAATAATTTATTATCTAATCAAATTTATCCAGAAAGGATAATTTTAAAACATTTTAACATCTATTCCTAAACGACTTTGCAAAAAATTCCCTGCTTCCACTCACCCAATCTCGTACTCTTTTACTCAAGAATAAATACGTGAACAGGTGTTTCTTGTTGCACTAAATGGAACACTTAAGTTTCACTATAAAAAACCGGAGAATGTTGCAACGCAAATCTCAAGCAAAAAAATTATACACAAACAAACACCTTTAAATTGAAAAAGAAAATCCGGTTTCACGGACTTAGCACTTGAAACTTAAACGTCAAAGTCTTGGCCATTTTAAAATATCAACAATAATAATTGGCAATTTTTTGCCAGTCTTTTTATCGACACATGGTTCCAGTTCTCCGAATCCTCGAGTTCCCGAGTAGATTCGCGATACAACTAACCAGAAAGGATCTATCAATTCCGACTATCGAAGATCACGTCGAGGTCGGCCTTCGGTCAATTTGAAAGCTTCCGCCCAATAGCGCTGCTCGTTATGGGAAAAGCAGGTGAGTACGTGAGGAGATCGCACCTATTCCGCTTTCCAAAACAAGAAAGCGACATCATCACTATATCAATCAGGAGAAGAAATAATTGAAAATTTTATTTTGTTATTAAAAAAAAAACAACAGATTTTTAATACTTTAACAGGGTTTCTGCTAATTTTCTTCCATCATGCTCCCGAGTTTTCTCGGTTATGAATATCAAATCTCCTTTTACAAGAACTATTTTGAAGCTTTTGTGGTGACAGTTTAATTATAATTATATGTATTTAAAACATAATTAATTTACAATGACTTAAGTATTAAAATAAATATTTTTTTCTTTAAATTTTCTTCTTTATTTTTTTAAGTATTAGGAATCATTTTTATCACAATTTTTTTAAATAACTATTCAACAAATCATGAATAATAATTAGTCTCTAATACCAAACAATATAAAAACTATATCCAAATTTTGGGTTTAAAATCTTCAAAAATCGAATTTTTTTTTAAATTGATTAAAATATTTACAATTTTTTAACTATTTTTTAAACATTTTTCCAAAATATCACATTTTCCAAAACTTTGAATGTAATTCTTGGCTCGAGTTTATATTCCCGTAATTCCCAAAATTGAGAATATATTAGTCTTACTTGTTCCAACTTTAAATTTAAAAAAAAATTTCATCGCTTTTACGATATAGTCAGAAGTGTTATAACAATTTCAATCGAGCATAGTTTGAATTCATCGAAATTGCAAGCGTCAACCTTTACATTTTTCCAATATTCAAGTATTAAAAGCGTAAATTTGCCCAAACTTATTCCAAATTTTATGATTCAAATTGGAAGCATCAACAATTTTATTTATCCGAAATAGAAACATTAAAATTTAATTCGTGATGTTTAAAGTTATCTAAATGTAATAGAAATTTTAAACGCTCAAATTTGGAAGAGGATTAAACTTTAGATTCATATTTATAAAAACGAATGTCCAACTTCAATCCAAATGTATATTGAGAAAAATGAATGATATCGTTTATGCTCTTTGATTTATAAATTTACGGCAGCAATATATAGATGTTAAGCCGTACATTTTGAATGATAATTTTTAAATTCCCAGATTATAAAACTTAATATCTAAGTTCTACGCCTTGTTATCTAGAAATTGCTATTCCAAATTTAAAAAGCCAAGACCACAAACAGTTAAATCAATTCCTATTTATCAGTGGAAGGAGTTAAAATGTTAAAAATTTAAATGCACATGTGAATTTATATCCACAGGACAACTTGGAAGACGTCACCTTCGGGATTTAAAACACAATTACTGAAAATAGTCAAATTGTTATAAATAATTAATGTATTTATAACAATTCTTTTTTGCTGCAATAATATTCAAATTATATGAAAATATGTATCAATATAAAGCAAAAGACTGTTACATTCTTGGATCATTTTGTTGCAGAACAAATTGTACCTTCAGATTTATTATGAATCATTACAATTTGAATTGGTCCTAGTTGGAAGCAACCAGATTTTAATTAATCCAAAATTCAAACCTAAGCAGGTGAAATAATTTCTCTAGCAACGAATAATCATTGAATTTAAAAGCGTGGAAACAGTATAAGTGACATTTATATTGATAATTTTTCGTTACAAAAAACATCATTTACGTAAAAAACTCTATAAAATAGTAATACAAATAAGAAACTGGTATAGCAGATAAAAACAATCATTGTCATCTGCGTTTGAATTTTAAAAGTCCCCTAATTCTAAAAATCTATCTCATTCAACATGTTTTAAAAGCAAACTCTTTGAACCCACGCTTTTAATTTTCTTGAAACATTAGGCCACTGAAACTCAACTCTACATCAATTAATTCTCACTTATGTATCACAGAATTCGTATCATAATGAGCATCGTAAAATAGAACACGAATACTGATTGGTAGTCAAGTCAGGAGTGCGATGACATTCTTACATATGAATCAAGATAAACAAAAAAATTCAAGTCCAAGAACTATTTTTAAGCAGTCGCACTCTCTAGCGACTAAAAAGTCTGCAGATCTGAAGATGAGTGCGTGGGATATTACACAACTGTTTTAAGCTCATACAAACAGTGATTGTCGTTATGCAAAAAAAAAAAAAAAGAAAAAAACAACAATTCCAATATAAACAAATCATTCCGGATTATGAGATCTACTCTGGACAAGCGTTGACTCATAAGAGGCATGAAAAAAAAACAGAGTGCAATAAATTAATTTCATCTACAGCTCAGGGTTAAAGGCCCTTCGAAATAAGAATGTGCAATGAAGTCTGTCGTAAAAAGTATAAATGTACATTAAAGTGGATTACTAAAACAGATACTTAAGCCTGGAAAACGTGAAAGCAGAGTTCAAATCCAGAAAAAAGAGAAACTCGGAGAAATTGGCACCTGGGCAATTTTTTTATGAGAAATTGTAGGGTATTTTGAAACTTGATTGAAAAATTAACAAATGCCAATTTATTATGTGGTTGAAGTTCTGAACGTTCAAATGAACGAAATTTTTTACTGATGACTTTGCAAACCAGGAGAAGTGCAAACAAAATTTAATTTATATTGATAATAATTTATTATTGAAAAAGAATTATAACGCATATTTTAAATTGCTGTTGGAACACAATTAATGGGTGAAATAGAAATGTCGAAAAATATTTCGTTCATTTGAACGTTCAGAACTTCAGGTACATCAATTTATTCCAATGGCTAAGGATATACAATTTTAATGTATACCACGTAAAAGTAGAAAATTCAGTCCTTTCGTTCAAATAGAAACTAAATTTAATTTAAAGTAATTTTCTAGAATTTTAAATAAGAATCCTGGTATCAAGCTGCTAAAAATATTGGAAGAACGTTATGAAAAATGAAATTCGAGGTAGCAACTGCAGGACTGATATCTTTTCATATTAAGTCGCCGAGATGATAAATGATAAAATATGATAAGGAGGGTTAAGAAAATTAAAAGGTTTTAAGATGACGCTAAAAAGCACTATTAAATATTAAAAACGACTTTTGTAACAACAGATTTTTAATGATTTTCATACTCAAGAATATTTTCTCTTTTTAAAATTCCATCATTAACAGTTAAATCGTCATACTTATAAGTACATAAAATTACATTTTTTTTCAAAATTTGTCATTTGGTCGTTAATATAATTAATAAATAATGATACAATGTAAATTCGAGACTAAACTTATCAATGCTCTTAAACTCAAACTACAGTTGTTTTTTCAATTTGTACATGAGAGTACATTCGATATTTGAGGAAGCTCTACTCAATAAATCTGAATTAGTTTAAATTTAACTAATTCAGTCAGTAAACTCAATTTTGACTGAAAAATTAGTTAATTTAAGTTTTTGACTAATAAATTAGTCAATGGGCCACTGTTTTTACCTTGCCAATTGAATTAGTTAAAAAAATTACTAATTTTTATTAGTCATTTCTTAGAACTACCAATTCATTAGTGAATAATCAGCGTAACCACTGTCAGGTTGTTGACGCAGAAAAAGAGAAGATTATTTTGTTACTCAAACATACTTTCAAGAATAGGCAAGAGACTATTTCAAAGAAGACACTAGTTATTACGGAAATTCACGAGAAGTACCCTGGACTTTTCGATCAAAACGAAGAAATAGTGAGTTTATAATAAATTTATATGAGAAACTCGCTTTAGTCTTTTATATTGCAACAGGGAATACAGTTGTTCACCTGCTCAATTTTAGGGAAAATAGAGGACTTTTGCTTTTAAAAAAAGGTCTCTAGTTTTTACATTTGTTATTTAATTAATAGTTCTTTTCTTCGCTGCGATACCACGTATTAAAAATAAATCTCATCGTTCAATTTAAAAAACGATTTGAAGTGACGTCTCAGAAATAAACATTTGCGTTATGGACATGCGCGTCTTTCTGAGAGCGTCTCATTTTTGACTTATCAATTAGTAAATTTTGACTAACGAATTGATAGAGTTTTGAGTAACGAATTAGTAGTTTTGCCACCGCCCGTCATGGCGACCAGTGGTACGCCACGTCTAGTGTTTGACTAATTGAATTGCTTAGACGAAAGTAACCAATTCAACTTTAATTATGAAAATGATAAAACTTTAGAATAGCGGCATCTCCAGTATGGTCCTGTAAAGTTTAAACTAAACAAAAACAAAATTCAATCGATTAATTTCAAATGAAAAAGGTAGGGGAAAGCATTTTCAGAACATAAAATCACTTTTTTATGAAAAAAACAGGCCGAGATGCGTTTTACGTACCCGATTGAAATCACTGCCTTAATCACTAACAATTAATCCTGATCGAAATTTCTTTGACGACTTCTGTTCAAAATGACTAATAACAGCAAGATAATAATCAAACAAAAGGGGTAAGAATGTTTTTGCAAAAAAAAAAAAAGTGCTCGAGAAGGATCGGTCGCATCTCGAACCCCTTTTCCAGTTCGTTGTAAAAACATTCTTGACCCTTTTGTTTTATTATTATCTTGCTGTTATTAATTATTTTAAACAATTTACATTGATTTAGAGCCATTTTGAGCAGAAGACATCAAAGAGATAATGTGGCCTGAAAATGCTCTTCACCCGCCTTTTTCATTTAGAATTAATCGAAGTTTAACAAATTTTGGTTCGTTAGTAAGTTTAAAGGACCATACTAGAGAAGCCGCTATTCTAAAGTTTCACCATGAAAATTAATAAACATTTTTCATTCACATTAAAATCAGTTAAATTAATTACAATCGATAATATCGTGTCAAACAAATTTTACTTTCTGTACACGCGGTAGCATATTCTATTTTTGAAATTAATAATTCTGTAGATGTAAAACAAATAATGGCTTTATTAGTTCTTACATTTTTCTTAAGTTCCCACATTGACTAAGTTCAGAGAATTTCCCGAACAACTTAAATATTGTATTTTCAGATATCGTACACTTAAAGAGAATTAGGCATTTCCATTTCAGCCACCAGCTAACTTTACTTCGTTGACTGCTGAGGGGAAAACAAGAGTTAAATGCATGATATTCGGTCAATTTTTGCCCTATTTTGCTAATATCTTTGTAAAAACTAATTTTTTCTATGTAAGTATATTCGAAAAATAATTTTAATTTTTTAATTATTATTTAATGAAATAATAAAATGATACTAATTATTATTAATTACAAAGATATTACAGAAATAATGTTTTATTCCATGCATTTGGCCCATTGTTTTTCCACTCAGCTGATTGAAGTGAAAATACCTAATAGGGGAAAAAGTGGACGTTTTTCGTAAATAGGGTGAAAAAGAGTAATATTATAAAAGTGGAAACTCAGGGGAATAGGGGAAAGACTACGATTCCTGTTTTCCAAACAAGAGTAATTTTTACATTCTCATTCCTGAGAATGTAATGTAATCGTCCAAATTTTCGATCTCTGGTTTTTAACGGATCTTCACGTTTCGGCACTCACAGAATCTAAAAATGATAAAATTTCATCGGTAGGCACGCTACATTTTGAAGGATTTGTCCAATCGAGTCCGCATTTGATACACTTCTGAAGGTACCCAAAATGAAGGCTAAGTTCGTTGAACATATATTTCGAACCAAAATTAAAAAATTGGGAGCATTTAAAAAATTTTTGAAATATTTTGTTTGAAATTTATAAATTTTTTCAGGTTTCTTATAGATGGGTGAAAGACTTGCAAATTATCTCAATAAAATTTTTTATTTTTATGAAAATTAGAAAAGTTACACTTTTCAAAAATTTGAAAAATTTCAAAAAATAGAAAAATTTATTTTTTTCATAGATCCAAAAATTTCATTCAAAATTTTCACTAGATACCAAATATATTTCAAAACTATTCTAGCCGAATTTTTAGATTAGCCCAAAATTTAAAAAATTAGAGCCTGTATAACCTTAACTTAACAGTTAACTTAACTTAGCTTAACAGTTATGTTAAGCGCGAAGCGCGATTATCGCAATGAGAATGTAATCGTCAAGGCCGTAAGTACTTTGAGAACCTTCTTTAATGAAAAATTTAAAAAAAGTGTTCAGCATAACTTAAGAAAACAGAAAATGATTAAATAACCATAGCAGGGCCCTATTAGGATAAGGAAAAATAAAATGTGAATATTATTTTGCAATATGAGAATAAGCAGTACCAGGCCAAGGTACACACAACAAAATTGTGATAGACATTTGATATAATAGTTTTTAACATAGAATGTAGAAAATTTTTCATTGTGATCTGTGCACAGATGTGGAGGGTAGTGCAAAGATTGAGCGCGGAGCGCGAGGTAAATATATTATCGAGCGCGAAGTGCGAGAACCAACAGGCTCTCCCTGAAAGTGAAATTCCGATCATGAAAAGTGAAAGAAAAATATTTCGCATTCAATAAAGTGGCAGACTACTTTAAAGTGCGCGGATGAACATTCATGAAGGATTTCTCACAAGCAATAATGCCTTCATTTTCTACGCTAACGACCTTTGAACCAAGAACGACGACTTTCAAGCGAGACTATTTTTACGGTGATCTTTTAATTAGACAACGCAATGCCTGAACCCTCTCATTTACGAGTTTCTTGAAGAGATCTAATCATTACTTAACTTTTTTTTTAACAATAATTAATCATAAAATCCGGTATTTTTTAATGATCAATTGGAAGTTATTAAACATAAATGGGGATCTCACATAAAAAAATAGACAAGATTGGTCCAAGTCCTTTTCGGAAATTTCTATTAGTTTCATAAACTACAAAGTAAATGCGTGTCGGTAAAATCAACCGAAAGGCCTTTTCCATACATTTTACGCAGGGTTATTTTATAATTTTAAATGAAAGATAAATAACCATTAAAACAAATTAAATGATGAAACGTCCGAGAGTAGAAAAGCATCACCCCAAGTTCAGGCAATTTATTCAATTGAGAATGGTTTGAACAAACGAGAATCATATCAAATAAAGTGCATGCATTATTTTACCATTCATTTTTTATTGAATTCTACACGAACTAGAATTTATAAGCTTTCATTCTATTTAGTTTAATTTTTTATAGTTGAATTTCGAGTATTTGTGGAATAAAAGAGTTTGTGTACTATCTTTTAAGCGAATCGGCGACTCGATTAAAAATGCATTGGATAATAACATTTCCTCAGAAAGGCGATGATTTGACTGTGAGATTAATGAGTTTTAACTAACCGATTAAGGCACTTAAGGATAATCGTATCAGTGGACAAATTGTCTTTTTAGAGACGACCTTAGGAAACATTCAATTAATTTATGGGGTCTCAAGATACTTGCTTAGTTTTGTTTTTATATTCGCGATGAGTGTGGCTCGAGCTCAGACAACTATTTATAGTGAAGCACATGCAGTGGAAACTCGACAACGCGAAAAAAGAGAAGAATAGAACCCTACTAAATGACCATCTGATCAGTTCAAGGACACTCAAGCACAAAGTGGTTAAGCTTTGCGATAGTTGTGAATCCTGTAGAAATTTTTTCTATCGGCTTTAATGAAATAAAAGCTCCATAAACTGAAAAATGTAACGGTTCATTATTATTGTATCCTGGATTTGTTGAGAAGCAAATTGATATTTTTAAATTAAATTAAGCAAATTTTCTCATCATAAAAACTGACCAAAACTGTTTAAATTAATCCAAACTATGGATGTTTAGATTAAAATTTATCGAGAATGAAAGCATCTAAAATTGAAAAGCTCTCACATTTGAAAGTGTTCAAATTAAAATGGTTTAATTTATAAAAAGTGAAACAATTTCTCTCCTTAATTAAATAATGAAACTTTTACGAACGTGAAAGCTCTTGAGAAAGTGAACGTGACTGGCTTAATAATATCAATAATTTAAAGATTTGAAGTCTGCTATTTACCTTCCTGATTTTCTAATAAAGAAAAATTCGCATGATACTTTTCAAGATCGACTCTCTCGAGTTTAATAGTGTTCTCTTATGAAACACTAAACACGCATTAATGCCGGTATAATGTATTGCCACTCGTTTCTCACTGGTGCAGCGAACTTTCACTTGATTGACATTGTTTTAGTTCATCTATGCAGTGCAGCTGATATCAAAAGATTAAGACAATAATTAATTATTTTCAGACTTTGTAACCGATAAGTGTTTAGTAATAAAACAAGGCCACCTCATTAATCAATAACTTCAATATATCGGATTCAAACAAAAGAAATTGTTTCAATTAAAAAAATCCTAATTATTATTAAGTTTCAGTAGCCTAACTCCAAGTAAATAGTCTAACCCCTACGAAAAGTGAGAATAGCAATGATTTACAATCTGTTATTAAACGTCTGTTTGCATATAAGCCTTCTGGTAAACCGTGGATGAGTAAAAGTATCAGAATCGATCGTCATGAATGATTCACTATTGTGATGCGAAAATTATCCAAGACAAAGTTAAGAAGCATTTACAGTTAATGCTATCAACCTCGAGAATTTTTATATTGCCTTATAATCGTGAACAATACATTATTTTAGTAAATCTACCAACATTTAATTTCTAATTTTCTTTATATTTTTTTAAAAGCTGAAAAAAATTGATGTAAAAAAAATGTAGACGAAAATGATCTAATATTGAATATGAATTATCAATGATAACTCGTTGAAATTTATCAACAAAAATAGAAACTTAAGAATTCATTGGCGTGAATAAAATAAAAAGTAAAAAAAAGAATAAAGGATTCGACCATAAATATGCCCACATGAATCATTTACTGCAATATAGTGTAATTTACATTGTATTTTGTACAATGCTCGTTGTTATTTGATCAAAGAAAATTTGAGCCATTTTGCAAATTTTTTCTATAAATTTACGAACGCAAAATAAATTAATTTCTTTTATTTGTATAGTTGCGCTACACGCTTTTATCAAATTTTAAGTTGTGTTCGCCCAACAGCTGTCTTGGCATCAAAAGAACATCCCTAAACTTGCAAATAAAATTCCCTTACAATTCAATAAAATAGTCTAATTTTAAGAACCATTTCTCCAAATTCTATCACTTCAAAAATGTAAAGCCGGCCCTTCCAATAAAAAACTTTCCAGGAATAATTAATTGAATCTAATCAATTTCCTGAAGCCAAAACTGTATTAAAATGCGCTCTAGACAGTGAAAACAAAAACGTGTTTCATATGATGTAAAAACTTGAAATAATCTACAAATCGTTATTATCGGAGGACAATGCCAGCGATACAATTATTATCAACGGAAAGTGACGTATCCTCTTTCCGAAGAAGCCAGAAATAGGAAATGACTGAAAACCCGAGAATTTAAATAAATAGGCAATGGGGGATTAAACACATGCAACGAACGCTTTGTCTTTTTTGAATAGACTGGAAACTGAAACCTCTTGAAAACCCTCGAGGTTTTCACGAAAGTGGGAAACCGAACAGCGCACACGAATATCGACTTCTCACTCTGGCTGTGATGGTCATCAAAAATAGGAAAATATAATTTTCAACTCACCGAAAAGTGGCTCCTGTTTTTCCACTGGATCAGACGCACTTAATGGTGAATTGTACACTAAAAAACGAACACTTTTTGATCAACGGGAAGGGACTGCCGAACAACTTGTGGACAGCAACGAACGGATGGTTTCGCGACAAAAGGGGAGAAACGCGACTGATCTGTGAAGTTGGCTACAAACAACAGAAATCGATATATAAAAGATGGCGACCCTCTTCGATTTTTCTAGAGCCCGCGAATCCACGTGGAGAATTTTAAATAAACAATTATCATACAAATATTCACGAAAACGATACACTAATCTCTATTATAGAATGGAAATTTAGGTGCACGAAATAAACCAGAAAATTCAATTTACTTTAAAATATCTTACCTTTTTTCAATGTAATTAATAGAAGTGTCAATAGAAAAGTTAACCTCAAAATTTTGTAATCCGGTTTTCACTTTTCCAAACGAGTTCTAATTTAAAAATACTAGTGAATGAACGTTTATGGTACATAAAAATAAAGTATCCTTTAACCAAAGATATTATTTTAACTACTTGCTCCGGGTTTTCCAACGAAAATTTAGTACTTTCACGGAGAATCCTAAATGAGCGAAATTTCGAGAACTCCCACGAGTTAAAGTACTACTACGTGGATTTTGCGCATGACATCACAGAATAAATTTTGGTGTTCACCTTCACACTAAAGTATGTTCTGTTAATATTTAATTCATTTAAATGTTTGAAAATTGGGATGATATTGATTCAGTTTATAAAGTGATTACTTGTAAAGTGATCTTGAATAGTATACGAATTGTAAAATTAAAAAAAAATGAAACCCCAGGTTTTGAATCTTTACAAAAATATTTTGCGTTACGGGCAAAACTTGAAACATACAGATAAATATTACTTTCAAAACCGAATCAGGAAGGCTTTTAGGGAAAATAAGGAATTGAATGATGAAAAAAGCATCGATTTCCAATTGCAGGTAATTTCATGCAAATTATATTGAGTAACCTCTAGAAATCTAACCTCACTTTTGTTGTCTGCTGAATTTTCGGCCTTTACATATATTTTCCAGCGCATTAAATGTTGAAAAGTTCGATTTCCCTCTTATATGTAGTCTTAAGTCACTTTTTCATTTAGACAGTGGCTACTTGTACGGAAACTTCAGTACAAATAGCCGGATTTTATCGGTACACGTAGATATTACTTTTGAGAAGCCTTGAATTTAAAATCAGTCTCTTTAAGATCTGTCCATAAAATATGTTACTAATTTTTAGCTGTTTTTGAACCACCTTCGCCCTTTGATGATCATAGTGTACCCCCTCCCCCCTCATTAGAAGCAACGTGGCCTTGAATTCTCTCAATATAGAGGAAAATGGATGATTTTTCACGGAAACACGCGAATATCTTTTAAATTGCATTTGCAACAAATTAGTTGACTTTTCAATTAAGAGAAAAAAAAACAATTTTCAACTAGCTAAATTCAACTAAAAAATACGAATTTTTAACCAATTAGTTGATTTCTGAATTAAAAAGACAAACCTGTCATTAAACAGTTGAATTTTCAACTTATACAAAGGGTAAATTTCTAAAAAAAAAAAAAAAACTGAATTAAAATGTTCAGATTCAAAATTAGGTTTTAACTAAAATAACGACGAATTTTGTACAAAAAGGGTAAATTTCCAACCTCAGAGGTGAATCTTGAAAAAAGATTAATTTAATTTTAAACCAATTTTTTAAAGAAACGTTTTAACTGTAAACACAGTAATTGTTCTGCCTATCAAAAAATATTCTCAATGTAACATGTGATAGTTAATATTCGAATAAAAATCAGTTGAATTCAACCAAAAGAGACTAGTTTCCAGTAAAATTTTTGAATCCTCAACCAAAACAGATTAATTTTCCAATCAAACAGTTGCAATTTAAACAAAACAGAACGAATTTTCTACAAAGATTATTCGTCTACTAAAGAAGACGAATTTATAGAAAATACATTAAGTTTCGACGAAAAAGTTGAATTTTCAATAGTAAACACCAAAAAATTTTTCAAATAAAATCTCAGTTGTCAAATTCCAGACCAAAATATAAGAGTAGACTTTTTAACCAAAAATATTGCGAGTCTCTTATTGTTTCATATTAATTCAGTTTGAATTTCAGCGAAAAAACGAGAGAAATAGGAGAAATAAGTTTTTTGAAAACAAGACAAAAACTAATTCTTCAAAAAAGGTGAAGAGAGGATTAGGGGAAAGAGTGTGAAAACTTTAATATGAAAATTTTTTTCAAACTTATTAACTTATTATTGAATCGTTGTTTTTGGTTGAACCCCCCCCCCCCCCCCTCACATTGGTAACGTAGTTTATGGATGGCCTCTCACTCATAATTTTGTATTTTATTTCAGAAGGGATACGCTCTTTTAAAAAACAAGAATGTAGTGTAGAAAATGGCCTCTAATATCCCAAAAATCTTGCAGTATTTGTCTCTGCAATTTAACAGTCTGCTTTACCGAACTTCGATCAAAAACTCTACAAGTTTTTCAAATCCATTTGGTGATCTGAAAAAACATGTACACTTCATTCAGCTTCGTTTCAAATCGTACAAAAAGAACTTGGATCTCTCAAAAGTGCCAACACTCAATGAAAATGATCTGAAAGAGCAATTTGTTCGAGGAAGTGGTCCAGGAGGACAATCTACAAATAAAACATCAAATTGCATTGTTCTGAAGCATAAACCTACAGGTATAGTCGTAAAATGCCACGAAACCAGAAGTCAGTTGCAAAATCAAAAAATAGCTCGAGAAATCATGACTACGAAATTGGACAATTTGCTGAATGGAGAAAACTCTGTCGAATATCAAAAGAAAATGTTAATGGAAAAGAGTTCCTTGGAAAGGAAAAGGAGGCAGAAGAAAATGTTAGAGTTGAAGAAATCATTTAAAGAACGTGAGGGGCTGACTTGATTTTTTCAGTGTAGTTACAAAAATATATCACGTACAATCTTACATACTTCAGTAATAAAGTACAGTCTTATTTTGAATCTGCTTTTTTTATTCATGCTGATGAAATTCAAAATATCCCCGAAGTTTTAATTATTTAATCAAAGAACACCGCACAAAATGTATGAAAAAAGCCTTTCGGTGACAGTGAGTTAATTGAAATTTAAAAACTCAAACTCTTAAACCTAAATATTTTTTCATTTGTGGATTTTAAACTTGAAGCATAACAATGTTATAATTGAAAGGCTCAATAATTTACTCTAAAAACTAAGCTATTACAAATTTTATTTTAAGCTGAATAGGTTTAAATTTGAAGTTCATTTAATTTTCATTCGTTTTAAATCAATAATTGTTAAATTGTTTTTTATACATCAAAATTGAACACTTTTATATAGAAATTAAAGATGGAACAATTAAAATTGTATCGTTTAAAGTTTTATTTTAGCACTGAAATTTTAATAATTCAAGGCCTTATACTTTCAAGTAATTCAGCTTCAAATATGTATTTTATGTGGAATTATTCATTTTGAGCGAACAGTTAAATTTTGCTGCATATTACAAAAGTTATATAAAAATTTGTTTAAAGACAAACAATAATTAAATAGGGTTTGAGGAAGAACCATAAAGTTCAATTATGAATTTATTTATTTGAAATTTAAAATAGTTTATAAAATTTCAATCGGACGTTTACATTTGTTTAACTTCTAAGGCTTACGAATTGAAACAGTCTTGTAAAATCAATTATTTTTTAAATTTGTATTATTTAGGTCTTCAAAACTGCATTTGAAAATTCTTTAAATTGAAAATATACGCTTAAAAATCAAAGATCAAAGGTTGAAATAGAAAATAAAACGTTTCCATGGTAAATAAAATACAAAAATTTGAACTCCTAAAGCCAAAAATGTTTTTATTCAAACCCATAAAAATTTAACTGCAAAATTAAAGGTATCAAAACGGAATTATTTAATTTAAACATGATTTTATTCGAAATTTTTGTTATTCAAATGATTAATATTCACACGTAGAAAAAAGGAAAAGTTTATAACGATATAAAATAATTATAAATTAAGTCCAACTAAAAAAATTCAAAAAATATAAATTCAAGCCCTAATTTTTATTTTGTAAATTTTCTTAATTATAGAATTTCAAGAAATTTTAAGCCTGTTTTTGATTAAAAATATTTAAAAAGATTCCCTTGAATTTTTTTTATAAATTTTAATTTTTCCACGAATCTCGGACACATTTTTTTTATTGTCTTAAAAACTTTCAAATTTCTTAAAAAGCATCAGAGTTTTATTCCAAAACATTTAAAAATCTACATTTTGTTTAAAATTTCTTATCTGTTTTGAATTTAAAAAAACTTCTAAATATCTTTTTAAATAATTCCAATTTCCCATTTAAAAAATTATGTAAAATTAAAAAGATTGCGCTAAACCCTTCCACTATCTTATTAAATATTCTATTATTATTAGTGTTTCGAAATAATTTCAATTTTCCTAAGAATCTAAGATAATTTGTTTATTCTTGTGAAACCGTTCACAATTCTTTAAAATTGTCTAAAATTTTGGTTTAATATTTGCAAAAATCTAAATTTTCTTTTTCTTTATTTTAAATCATTTCAAGTTTGAAATTAATATTGAATCTTTGAATAACTTCTAAATATTTCAAAACTTACTTCGGTTTTTTTCTACATTAACAAGTGTTCAATTGTTGTTTTTACATAAAAAATCTGTAATTTCATTTAAAAATAAAATTGGTTTAAAACCGTAGCGTTCAAAGTTTAAATTCAGCTTCGAACATTTAGTTGATTCAAGGTTTTCTATCACAAACAATTCAGTATAAAATTATTTAGTTTGGAGTATTTGAATAATAAAGGCTTGTTTTAAATGAAATGAAATATTTGATAAATAGTCAATATATTTTCTTTTTCTAAATTAAAAAACTTTAAATTGAATGGTTTAAAAATGTAATAATTTACACTAAAACATATGAATGGATTTTGAAATTTAATAAAAGCATTTAATAGCTTTATTAATTTGAAGTTATTCCAAAAATATTATACAGTATTAATTGGTTTCTTTTTTGTAAACTGAATTATTTTATAAATGAAAATGTAAACAATTGATGTAACATAAAAAAAAAGAATTAAAATTGAACTTATTTCAAATATTCCCGGCCTCAACAAATTTCCGGTTTGTCGGTTCAGCGGCCACCCCGGAAAGGCTTTTTACATACATGCCGTGCGGGGTCCTTTTGATGAAAACAAAGATTAAAAAAAAAAGATAAAAAAGGAAATCGGCGGATTTGAATAACGAGAATAAATATTATGGAAAATTCGTACTCTTTTAATAATAATTTCTCTTTTAAACTCATGAGACTTACATTATCCTTTGTTTCAAATAAGGTATTTAGGAGGTGCTTCCTTACATGGAGTTTAAAATAGAATATTACATACATTATGTGTACTCTAACAAAAAAGTGATTATTACTCTATTGTAAAGCCGAATGCAGTCTTGCGTGTCTAAAAAAAAAACATGTAACAAAAAGAACGAAAACCGTGCATGTAACTTATTTTCTCGAAACTCAATAACTAACTCGAACGTTGAAGACTGTCTACTTTAAAATCCATGTATTCTATACAAAAGAAAAAATTCATTAGTACAGCTCTCGCCGCCATCACTCTAATTAAAGATAAAAACAAAGAAAAAGTAAAGAGAGTTCAAAGAACGCGAAGACCGCATTTAAAGAATGTACAGTTTAGCGATTTTCTTTTACACCGCCTACTAATTCTATAATTATACTCAATCGTAATGATATAATAATTATAATATCACTAAACTATGGTGTCAGCGGTATTAAATACTAAAGATACAGAAATACCATTTGTACACAATGTACACGACCGGACGATCCCGAATTCAAAAGTCAGTCGGGGTAATTTAATATTCATCGGAATCGATCCGAGGTACATTTTCTTCCACTCAAATTCCTCAACTGGTTTTCAACCACGGGCTATAATGTCCCCTGCCCTTAAACCTCTTCTTCGGGGGCTGACTTGATTTAGGGGAAGAACCGGAACTTCTTAACCTTCGATTGCTCGCTACCTTTACTGAAAGAATACTATGGTCCCTGTCGACTTGATCTTCGATCTTCATCACTCTTACAACGGGTTGAAACTCGATGCTCGAACGCCTATTTTGCAAATCGATTGGCGCCCCGACCGGCGAGTTGACCCGTTCTGAGAGTGCGCAGTCGACATCGCCAGCATCCGACGAGATACCACCTCTCACCCTCCTCAACCTCGTCCTCGGAGACATATTCAAATACGAGCTTTTCTTACAATTCTCATTCTCGAGAACTAAGGGCGATGTCGCCCTTCCACTAGGTCGCTTCCGAGACAATTTCTGCATCCGCCTCGAGAGACACTTTGTCTTATAAGTAACCACATGCGACTCAGATGACCCGGTTGCTCTCCGACGACCCCGATTTCTAATCAGAGCCTTTGTCATGTTGCGTTTCCTGGGGGAGACGTTCAGCATGACTCTCCTTGAGCGGCATTCCCTGTCCGAGGAGGAGGTTGGGAGACGGTAATTTTTTTTCTTCACGGTTTTTAAGTTCTCGTCGTTCCCCGAAGAACCTTCAGAAGTTTTCGAGGAAGTTTGCGAGGAGTCCCTCTTCGAAGAAGACATTTCCTCGGTCTCGGATGAAGATTCTTTCTTCACCTTTGACGAATCCCTCTTAGAGAAGATCTCCTCGCTTTCCAAAGACGTCTTCCGGCTCTTCGAAGAATCCCTTCTCGATGCGAGTTCTTCGGTTTCTGAAGAAGATTCCTTCTTCCCCTTCAAATCTTTTTTCGAACAAGTTGTTTCATCCTTTAGCTTTTCGGATTTCGAATCCTCAGAACTCTGACTCCTACGATTCGGAGTGTCGGCTGATCCATTTCTTCTTTCTCCGCAATCGCCGAATGAACACGATCCGGAGGATTTGGAAGCACGTTTTTCTGAATTCCTGATGTCTCGCTCGCTCGTAGCTTCACTGCTTGGAGCTTGAAGTCTCTCGCAGGCTTCCTCCTTCACAGCTGCTAGTTGAGTAGTTGCTTCAGACCTTTTTTCATTTTCGTAAGCTGCTGCCATTTGCTTAGTGTGGAGTTTTCGACGGAGTTTGTTTCCTGGCCAGCCAGTCCGGTTTTTCCTTCGCTTTCGCCGTTTCAGAGGAGATTCACCGTTTCCTTCGCCACAATCGGAACTCGCACAGGACGAGTTTTCGAGGCAGGGGATGAGCTCGTGGCAATTTTCGAGTAACTCTAGTAAATTCACTGGTGCGCCCTTTGGTATTTGAGTTTCCTCCACGGCTGTCTCCTCTATATTTGGGAGAAAAATATCCTCGAAAGAGTCCTCTGCTTCCTGCAGCTGGAATTTGAAATTACAGATTTTATAGTTGAGTTAAAATTACAAAACTTACGCTTCTACATTTTGCAGAAGGTTGAAGATTGTACAAGAATTTTTACTTTTTTTTTTCTCGAAAAAATATATAAAATATATATAAAAAATAAATATAAGCTTTTAATTCCAAATTTACTTCTATTCTGACAAAAATTCAAAGCTCCCATATGTTGATGATTTTTAAATTTTTTTTTATGTTTCGTTCCTGATATTACAAATTGTTGAATACTTTACATTTTAGAGTATTCAACGTAAATTACTCCCGAAATTGAAAATCTGCTTTTTATGGATGAACAAACTTTATTTTTAAAAATTTTGTAACTTCAAGATATAATTTTTCGTAATACGGAGCAATACAAGCATAAAGCATTGCATGTTTGAAAGATATCGACACTGCACCCCTTCAAATACTTGAATAACACAAAATTATCCACCTGTGAATAATTAAATTATAATTACGCAAACTGAAAAAATAGAAATATGTAAAGAAATTCGGGAGTTTATTCTAAATTTTTTTTTCAGTCACTGTCAATAATATCTAAGTTTGTAAAAATATGCTATTTAAAATTAAAAAAACTAATTTTTAATTTGTAAACGTAACTTTACAGATTAGAACATACTTTCCTGAGATGAATAAAAACGAAATGCCTGGATAACTTTAAATTTAATTCATGTAAATCACATTCAAGTGTGTATTATTTAGAACATTTAAGCGTTTACCTAAGATGCAAGAAGAGTAGAAAAGAATTACCACATTTAAATAATAAAAATTGTAGCAAGAGCGTTAAAATAACATTAAGGCTACAATTTAAATTATTTAAACTCAGCAATTTTTTTAGTACTCTTCATGCAAGATTAAAAACATTTCTCTTTTTGACTTTACGATATTTCTATTTTGCAGTACTAAAAAAATGCAGCCTTCCGGTGATTATGTTTAAATCACCTAAAATATCTGAGACCCCTCCTCTCAAAAGAGAAAATAAAATAAAATAACAAGTTTTATAACTGAAAGTAAAAACATGATTAACTACCACATGGCCTAAAACATTCAAAGAAAAATAATATTTTTAAAAGGAAAAAATTGAAAAGCGTTGTATTAGTCCCTTTAATATAAAAAAAACATGTTTTGTTAGTTTAGAAAAAAAGTTAAAAACCTTTATTATCAAAGTTACATTTTTTTTTTGGAAAAGAAGAACACAAATCAAATTTACCATAAAAAATTAAAAAGTTTGGTAATTGAAAGCAAGAAAAACATGGTTAATTGATTAAATATCACCCGGACAAAAACATTAGAATAAAACTAATAGTTTAGAAAAAAAAGTAAAAAGCGTCGTATTAGACCCTTTATTATCAAGAAATTTACAAAAAGTTGCATTACAAAAAAAAAACCTGTACCAATATCTAAAAAAATTTGTATCTACCTGAAAATCCTTCGCAGACAGCATTTCATCAATATTCTTGGCAATCGCCTGCAGATCCTCATCAACATCAGACTTTTGTTTAAAATCCTTCTTCGAACTCGCTTCCGATTTTGACTGGCTGTCTTCCTCAACAATAGCATTCAAATTCGGCGTATGCTGTTGTTGTTCCCTCTTCCTGATAATAGTCGACATAATTGCCAGGGTCGATGCATGGCACCGCGGACTTTTCCTCGGCGATCGTCCAATACCGGAACCCCTACCTCGACTCCGTCTCCTTCCATCACTCCTATGAAGCCGCTTGAACAGAGTCTCATGAAAATTCTCAATCTCATAAGGTAACAAAAAAGGTTTCTGAGCATCGGACTCGCTAAAATAATGCCAGAATTCTTGGCCCCCATCCTGTCGTGTATAAGTTTGGTACCAGGGTTCCGATTTCGGTATCGCTTCAAACGAAAACTGCATTTTCTCAATTTCCGGCGAAGGCTTTGAAGGTACGAGTCCATCATTTGAATCCTCTTCATCGTTACACTCCTCTTCATCCGGTTTATCATAATTTAAGTCCTCAATTCCCGTCATAGGTGCTTGAAACCTCAACCGGCTTCCAGGTGTTTCAAACTTGTAATAATCAGCATTGTCTTTAATCAGGGCTTCTGCCTGAGTCCGCCTCTTTTTTCTCGCTCGGCCCATATTCCCAGAATCCTGTGAATCCTCCATGACTTCCTGCTTCACGAGACTCGAGTTACAAGGCGAGCTGAGATTGATCGAATTCATCGTATCCTCCCGATCACTCTCAGTCTCTTTTGGTAAAACGCTGCTTTGATCGCCCTCACTCGCCTCACTGGAATCGTCTCGTCTCGGATCTCCAAACATAAAAGACTCGGCTTCATCACTGAGCAAGGAAAGCTCTGATTTTCGCACACGCTTAAAACGCACCACAACCGGCTTTTCGCTCGAAGGTCCTTCATCTTTCTTCACTTCGTCAACAACTTCTTTGACTACCTTCACAGGGGGAGTTGGCGCAATCGCATTCGACTTCAATTTGCTTGGGACAACCTCAACCTTGTAATAGGATCGAACATCTTCAATCAATCTTTCTTCTATCGATGTCCTCTGACGACCCCTACAACTTCTTCCTCCTCTTCTAGAAACCCTGATACTTTGCGCCTTCTCATCTTTCGAATCCTTCAAATCTTTTTCTCCACGGCTCGGCCTAATACTTTGCGCTTTCGCATCTTTAGTATCCTTCACATCTTTTTCTCCCCGACTCGGCGTTTTGAAACCCCGACAATCCTTTTCCTCGTCATCATTGGAACATGGATCAACTCCATTCTTATCCTCTTTGCTCAAATACTTGCCCATTTCGCCGTTGAGATCCTTTATGGGAGAATCTTTGACTGAAGACTGTTTAACCGGAGAATCTTTGACAGAAGAATTTTTAACAGAAGAATCTTTGATTGAAGAATGTTTAACCGAAGAATGTTTAACTGCAGAGTCTTTGACCGATGAATGTTTAATTGATGAATCATTGACCGAAGAATGTTTAACCGAAGAGTCTTTGACCGAAGAATGTTTAACCAGAGAATCTTTGACCGAAGAATGCTTAACCAAAGAGTTTTTCAGTGCAGAATGCTTAACTGACGAGTCTTTCTTGGCATTGTGGGATACATTCTCGTTTGGCTCATGGCCATTTATCCTAGGACCCGAGTCCTTTTTCTTCTTGCTATCGATTTCTTGAATGAGATTTCGAGAGACTTCACTCTTGATGAAATTGTTTGATTCCGAGTGTCCGTTGCTCCTGCGATGACTTTTTAATTCAGATTCGTCAAGATCTAATAATACCTTATCATTGCACTCGTTTACGTCTTTTTTATTCTCGTCCTCGGATTTATCCTCCGGATCATCCTCCTCTATCCAGATTGTCCCCTTAGCGCGTTTCTTAATCGTATAACCCTCAAATTTGTCGTATAGTTTTTCACTAGTCTTCTCAACTTTGTCCCCAGTTCTGCCTTTGGATCTCAACAAATGGCCACACTCTTTCTTTTCACGGGTTCGCAGATTGTGCGGGGAGCTCAGTTTCAAGTCAAGATTCCTACGCGCACCATTGCACTGCACCATTTTGATTTCCTCGACACCAAAATTTTTCAAGACTTTTTTTGCCGTCTTGTCCACCTTTTCCGACAACACTGAGCTGCGAAGACTGTGATTACCGTTTGGAAAAAGGTTGCAGTCCTGCCGAATGTCGGTTAAAGTGTTGAGCTTTAAAAAAGCCTCAACGCTCGCGCCGGTGCTAATGAGGGTATCTAGGGAGAGAAAATTGTCATTATTTTGGACAAAATTGAGATGCTGATCGCTCTGCACGTGCTTCGTCAAGTCCCTGTACTCTGAGCGGCAAATTTCGCAGTACCCGGCAACCAATTGTTCCGCTCGACGAGCACGAGTTGCTGTGGCCCGTGGCCTACGTGTCATTTCTTTGCCCTTTTCTTTGTTCGCTATGTTTATAGCCTCCCAGTTTTCCTTAGTTTCCTTACTTGCTGAAGCTCCTTTCTTCTGGCGTCGCTTCGTGCCAAATGGACAGGAGCCTGGTTCTCCGTCCAGGTTTATTTTTGGCCAAGATGGCAATTCGAAAAATACGGGCTTTGTGTCTCTGAAAAATCAAAAACAAACACATATAATTTTTTTTCTCGAGAAAAGCATTATTATGAATACAATACTTCTTCCAACTAGCACTTGAAACGTCTGATATCTTATGGGTATCTCGTGAATTGCATCAAAATATTCTGTATCGCCGCCTTATTTTTAGAAGTTTTTCAACATACAAACATACCAGATGGTCATTATAGTGCTTTTTCACATTATTTTTGCAGGGTGGCCACTCTGAGAGGTTTAGACAAATTGATTGACATGTATTTACACGGTGGCCATTTTTGTTTAAATGTTCGTCTCCCGGTTTTCTCCCGGTGAATATTCGTGATTTCTCCCACTTTATAACAAAATAACTCTTTTTGCAAAACCCACGGTTTTTTTACATATATTATAAATTGCGGCAGCCGATAAATGGCAGCAAACCTTTTTATAAGAAATTAATTTATTTTTAAATAATATAATAAGGATAATGAAATTATTGTGTCTAATAAAGGAAAGTTCGGATAAGTGTTTTATTGCACACTAGCAAAAAATGCTCACGCGCAAATCGCGCGTTCCTGTCTCTGAATTTCTATTTACTAACATAAAAATATGCGCATTTAAAAATCCATCATTAAAACAATTTTTTAATATAAGGTTTTAAATATTTTGGAAATAATATTTAATAATGAATAATTTCGAATTGCAAGTTCTTGAAATTTTTAAACATAAACGAACCATTTTTGACAATTTAAATAGAAGAAGGAGTTGAATTGTATCATTTTTAAGTCGAAGCGCTAAACATGAAAGTAATGTTATTTCATTTGGAGAATCACGAAATGAGAATGATCTTAGATTAAAAAATTTAAAATACGACTATGTAAAAACGTTAAAAATTGTATATTTAAGATTCAAATTTTAGAAATTGGATAGTTTAAAATTAACAGTAATTGAAATTGCATTCTTTAAAATTAAAAGCTTTCAAATGAATAATTAAAGATTGAAGACTTTTAAATTTGAATAATTTAAATTCAAAGCGATTAAAATTTGACAATTTAATATTGAAAAATAAATTTAATCTTTCAAATGCCAAGCTTCTGATATTCTAGAATTTTAAATTGCCATGACATAATAAAATGACAAGTTAACATTAAAACTGATTAGAAGACGTTTTCGAAAATAAAAAATGAATTAAATTATTTAAAATAAAAACCTTTTGAAATATGTAATCATTTTAAATGGGAAATGTTAAAAATAAAAAAATGTGTAATCCCAAACGTTCCCGGGATGGTGGCCACCCTCATTTATATGTTAAAAAAAATCCACGAAATTGTCAGTACTTGAATTTTGATGCCTGATTGAAAAAAAAGAAAAAAAAAACATCTATATTTTAACATTTTTTTGCAAACGGCAGATTAAACAAAACGCTATGAAAAATGGTCTAAATTTTAAAAAGTTCTACAAAAAATGCATCTAGCTCTTTTATAATATCTCTCATCGTTTACGTGCAGAATTCGGAAAGTATATTTTAAGGGGAAAAAGTTCTCTTAGCTACAGGAAAATGTTTTAAAATTAACATAATGGCAGATGTTTTTTTGGAAAAAATTAAAAAACGACTTTCTCACAAAAAAAAACACCACCATTAATTTTTTTTTAACTTTAACTTTGATAATGAAGATATCCTGTAAGTTTGATTCTTGCTAAATAACTTTTGTAGCTAGGAGATTATTTTTTCTTAAATCGATTTTTCTACTTTTCTGGAAAAATAACCGATACGAAAAAATGTTGAGATAAAAGTTCGCACGTCTGAAAAACCTGTAAAAAAACGTCTCTTGTTTTTTCGCGATTTTTCCATAAATTACGAGAAAAATTCCAAAATTACATTTTTAGGAAAACAATTATTCCGGCCTTAAAAATGGTTTAGTTCACATGATGCTGATGAGATGCCTTTCTGGTATTAGTAGAAACTTTTAGAAAAAAATATCTTTTCTAAAAACTCACCTTTTTTACTCATTCAAATATTTTTGAAGTTTCTATTAATGCTATTATCAGTATCATGCGGGCTAAACCATTTTTGAGGTCAGGCGATTCTTCTCCCTTAAAAATGCAATTTTGGATTTTTACTCGTAAACTATGAAAAATATCGCATAAGAACAAGAGACATTTTTCATAGAACTGTTTTAGAGGTGCGAACTTTAACTACAAATTTGTTCATATCTGTCATTGATTTTAAGACAAAGTCGAAAATTCTCTTGGCTAAAAGTTGTTTAGCAACCATTAAACTTACAAGATATCTTCATTATCAACGTCGAAGTTTAAAAAAATGGACAAAAATTTAAAGGTGGATTTTTTCAATAACAAAAAACCTGTGAAGTTGAAAGAAGAGGATTAACACTATTAGAATCTACAAGAAAATAATCAATATCTCAATTAGGCCAAAACTTATAGAGGTTCCATTTTTTCTGGAGTTTTTTTGATAAACATAGCGCCAAATTAAAATACCTTAACTTTTAGACATTTTTTTACATCGAAAAAATACGTATCGCCTAATTTCCTCTTAAAAAAACAACATATTTCGTCCCTGAGAGATTCTAAGATTTCAAGTGTAGGACCCTGGCTAATCTGAAATAGATTCGACCTGAACACAATCCAAAAATCGAAATTTTAAATTGGCCATGTGGTGCCAAAAATCAAAACTACAAAAATTCGGTAGAATTTGAAAGATGCATTTTAATTTCGGCATAAAAATGTTTTTAATTTTTTTTTTGGTGGAGTTTAAAGTGTTTCAGATGGAAATTACATATTATAAGATTAAAGAACACAATCTTGACAAAAAATTTTATATACAAAAAAAAATTATTGTACTATTTATTGTAAATTCCAACACATTATAAGCTTCAATGAACTTATTTTGAAGCGAACATGAACTTAACGTAAATTTACGTTAATTTATGAATGTAATATAAGATTTAAGGGCATGTGACACAGCTAAATACCTATATTACCGACCACAGTTTTTCAGTTCACTGAATGTTTTTTTTAACCAAGAACTTTTTTTGTAAATAAAATATCGAGCTGAAACTTTGGGAAATGTATTAGAGTACAATAAAGTACGTTTAGGTACTGCATTTTGGTAGGAACTTCA